>NC_140506.1:47025114-47625114 GCF_964339955.1 Pipistrellus hanaki | reverse complement strand
TTTGCTTTAATTCTTGAATCCGTGTTTTCCGGTTTGATTCTCCAGCTCAAAGCATGCATAGACATCTTTGCATCTCAAATCAACTGTGAGGGAGGAAAAAAAATGTAACTCTCATATATGATATGAGAGAAGATTTTGATCTAACAATATGGCATTTTCTTAGTCAATGAAATAACTTCATGGTGGGAAAACAGAGCAACACTTTAAAGGCAGGGAAACAGGAGATAAGAAAAAGGTCTTTTAAGAAAAATCCCAAAGCACATTTAACTAGAATACCATTTTATTAGTTTGTTAGTTTTCTATTGCTGTAAAACCAATTGGAGGCTTAAAACAATGCACCCTTATTAGCTGTGAGTTCAGTAGGGCAGAGGTCCAGGCATGGTCCTGGTGAGCTCTCTGCTCGGCCTTACACGGAAGTCGAATTCTCATCTCCAGGCTCTACAGAATAATCCACTTCCAAGCTCACTCAGTTTGTCCATAGAATTCCTATCCCTGTGGTTAAAAGACCGAATTCCTTGTTTTCTTGTTGGCTTTCATTCTTAGGAGCCACTTTCCACTTTTACTGGATCCCCTCCATAGTTATAGCCATCAATGGAGCATCTTCCTGTGTCACACCTCTCTTACACTTCCAAACTATTTCTTCAGGAAGAGCCTAGTCCCTTTAAGGCCCTCCAAAGAAAATCTCCTTTTATCAAGGAACTGTGCCATCATAATCTAATCACGGGGAAGACAATCCTAAATCCCCTCAGGCACTAGGATTATACAGGATATATAATATGCACTACGAGGTGGAATCTTCGCAGCCATCTCATAATTCTGCCTACTACACCCATTGAGACCCACCCATGCTCTAGAACAAAAATGGGACAATATCTGTGTTCCTCACATGTGTTCATTGCTAGGTCATGACATAACTATTCTTCAATAAACAAAACAGGTCCTTTCAAAGATTATAGAAAATATCTCACACCAGAGAAATAAAAAGTTATATTTCGCAGTCATAGCATAATATGTTCCACTTGTTTATTATCTAACTAGAGGCCCGGTGCATGAAAATTCATGCACTGGAGGCAGGGGTCCCCTCTGCCCAGCCTGCCCCTCTCACAGTCGGGGAGCCCTCAGAGGTGGGAGATGACCCAGCGATCAGAGGAAGGGGACGCCCCATCATACCTCTGCTGCTTCCACTGCCAGCAGCGCAAGCCTCAGCTGGCCCTGGTTACCTGAGCCTTGGGCAGCTGCCATCCAAGGCTTGCCTGTGTCTCAGGCCAGCCCTGGGTGACGGGGGGGCTGAGGGCACTGGGGAACTAAGGAGGGAGGCATGCAGGGTGGGCCCGACTTTGCCACACACCTGCCATCCCTGTAGGGCTAAGGGGACTGGGTGCTGCCATCTTGTGGCTGTGGGCACTGCCATCTTTGAGGGTGGGACAGCCAATTAGCATATTTCCTCCTTATCGACTGTGGGTGCTACCATCTTTGTGATGGGTGTGAGGGTCAATTAGCATATTCCCTCTTCATTAGATAGGATTCTGTTCCTGTGTGAGGGGAGCGTGGGCTCTTTTCCTTTGTTGTCTCCTGGGTAGAAGAACAAATAAGAAAATTGGCAAAAGGTGGGGATGGGGCCATTCCTTTTTTTGGGGACCTGTTGGTGCTTAGACCCATTGAGGTGACAGCCCACTGACCTTGAGACATAGAAATACTCAGCTTAATGCACTAGTAGAATCACAGTAGCATTACAGCTGGAGGATACCTGAGATAGGTAGGCATCAGAAGGCTGGAAGGCAATAGGTGTTCTGCCTGCATATGTGCGCTTTGCATTCTTGTTCTGGCCTCACCTAGCAGAATCCTTAGGGAGAGGTTCCACAGCACTGTGACTCTTGATGGGGTATCAGGGGAAGTTTCCAGTAGGATTGAGATTCAGTTGATACCATAGCTGGTGCAAGCCAGACTCCTCAGCAGAAGTCTGGGGATAGGGGAACCCAGTTGTTTCTCTCCCACAACTCCCTTCAAAAGCCAGTGGAACTCGGACCCCATGAAATCTGCTTTCCTCCCAGCATCCCTGACACTCAGCACATCCCAGCACATTTTCTCCCTGCCTCTCCTAGTTGAATCTAGTTTTAAAATAAGGAGTCGGGGTTCAGCCAAACTCAAGTGAATTGCCAAAGGTAATATAGACACTAAGTGGTAGAGTCAGGACTAACACTAAGTTTGGCATCTTTACCCTTCCTTGAGACTAGGTTTTCCAGGAGGGGAGGGGGTAATCACAGTACAGATGCAGAAGACCTCAAGCATGATCCTTAAGAATTTTGGTATTACAGTCAGGGAACAACCATCAGTCCCACTAGGGGCTGTGTACTTCTGATTTCTACTTCTTAACTGTTCCCTGGTATTTCCAGTCCTTCCTCACAATACTAACTGAGGGGGACAGGGGTGATAGGCAGAACAATAGCCCCTCAAAGATGCCCTTGTTGTAATCCTTGGAACCTGTGAATATGTTACACTGCATGACGAAGAGGCATTGTGGTGGCAGCTGGGATGAAGATTGCTCATCAGCTGACCTTACCGTTGGGAGATTATCCTGGATTATCTGAGGGGAGCTGATCTAACAAATGTCCTTAAAAGGGGAAGAGGCCATTAGAGTGCCTGGCAGTTGAGGGCTGCTTGCACACCTGTGGCCAAAACCAATGCTCAGGCCCTCAGGGCAAGAAGGATGGGCTCTGAAATACCTGGATGAACTGAAGGTGGAATTCCCCCAACCATTCCTCGCCAAAGTGACAGGTGGCACCAGGTTCAAGCTCTCCAAGACCTGAGCTGTTTGCAAATCCATTGCCCTTATTATCACTACAGAAGAGAACCTCAGAAGTTCTACAAGCCCCATGTCTGCGGCCCAAGAAAACGTGTGCCCTGCATCACATGCTCAACAAGCACAGCACCCAGGATGGGCAGGGTAAGGTGCAGCTGTTCAGTGCACAGGGCAGAGTGCACTGCCAAGGCCAGAGCCAGGGTATTATGAAAACACAAACTGCCTGGGGTGGGGTGAGGGGGTGGTGAGTTGCTGTATTGGCTTTGAAAAGGAAGGAAGGGGGTCACAGGCCAAGAATGTGGGTGCCTCTACCAGGTGGAAAGGGCAAGGAATGCTTTCTCCCCTGGAGCCTCCAGAAAGAAATGTCGCCCTACCCACATCCTGACGTTAACCCAGTGAAACCCACTTCCAACTTCTGAACTGCAGACCAGTTAACCGTAACACATCTGTGTTGTTTAAGCCATGGTAATTCGTCACAGCAGCAATGGGAACTGATGCAGGGGCCTTCCTGGTGCCTTTTCTAGACTTCTCAAGAAAAGACGACACTGTAAAGCATAGATCTGAGCTGCTGATTTTTCCTTATTAGTCCTACTCTTCTACATATCTGTGGCTACAGGTTCTTCATTGAATATGAGAGCTAAAAACAGTATCTAACAAGTCGAATGTTTTTTTTTTCCAGATTGCTTCTGTTTTTATTCTAAAATCTTGTCCCAAAATGAGCATGGGTTAGTGCTTATCTCCAGTGCAGCGGGCCCCTTTAGATAGCTTTATTTTTCAATAGAGGAATTTCACTTCCTCACATCATTTATTCTGTTCCTTAAAACGATTCACTCTACAAAGCGCCAACACAGAGGGTTTTTGCCTTATTTAGACTGCAGACACTTGGAGAGTCTAAAGACAGCTATAGAAGTCCTCCTCTGAAGGAAACACATAAAACCATGCATACAAACTGTTGAATACCATTTTTGTAATGGAAATTGAATTATTTTACAAGGACAATAAAGTGTCTTTTAAAGGCATTTTTCTCTTACACTTATCACCTTCCTCAGGATGTTATGCCTGAGACAAATGCAAATTTTGTAAGTAAAAAAGGTAAGCCTCTACAAGAAGGCTGATGTTTGGCTTTGATATTGGAATTATGGAGTGGTTTATGACACAGCAATTGGCTTGTTTACTTTGGACACCTGTGTGAACATGACTTTTCAGCTTCATGGCAGTAGGGGTTGGAAACACTGATTTGGCACAGGAAACGGCCCCAAACAACATGGGAGCCCCGTGGCTTTATTAGAGGAGGACTAGACATGGTGGGACTCTTGGAGTTCTCCAGAATCCTTCTGAAATCCATACTGTGTCAACGAGATCATCCTTTGAAAAGTCTGCTTCATTAGTGTGCTACATTAAGTCTTCTAACAAGGAGTAAGTATTCATGGTTTCATGTTAAGATCATTGGAGGCAGAATTAGCATTCAAACAGTTCTGTCTAATGGTTCCAGCTGTCTATGGGTTTCCATCTGTAAACAAACTGACGATGTTTGTCACTCCTTGCTCTAGTTTGCCAAAGCACTTACGCAGCCTTGGAATGTTCAGGTGGCTATCTGCCTCTGACATGCCCTTCCAGCACAACAGTCAAACTAAAAGAATGTAAGTGGAAAGATTTACCTAGATAATCTGGCAAGAATATCCATCCAGTAAAGCAGACTAGGAATGGACTTCTTCCTGTTGGATTATTCTGATGATTTGATTTTCTCTGCCTCAAAAGAAAGCAGAACTCTTCATGTGAAGGGCAACCAAATGCCTCACGACAGGTCCTCTGGAAAGCAAGTTAATTTCCGTATCGCAGCAGTGAACTTCCTCCCGTACTCCCATTTCTTGACAAAACCTCTCGAAATAGCAGCATGTCAGCCCTGGCTCTCAGGAAGTTGACAATGTTCGTAGGAATAGACACGATTTTTTTCAGGGTTGCTGGCAGAGTCGTTGACACCGGCTGACACCACTGCATGTTGAGATGAGGAGCATGTTTCTTCACCAAAGCAGCAGAACCAGATGTGTTGCCAAACATCACAGATGCTCCATTGGAGCCCTGAGTGCCAAGATTTTTATTCTTCCTGAAAGTTTGTTTGGCAAAGAAATCCTTCACCATGTTAAAGACATTGACTCTGCAGATTCTAAAGGAGTTCATGAAATAGGAATTCTTTGACAGTAATAAGTTGGCTATGCAAATAGAGGAATCTATTTTCATCAGGTTACATGCAAAAGAGAAATATTAAATAAATGTCAGAAATTCTCATAGTGTTGACATCATTTGATGAGAACACAACTTCAAATGTGCACTTCACTGGAATACTTTCAGTGGCATGTGATTTATTTTTCTTGGTGATATGCTGACCTAAAAAAAAAAAACAAAATAAATTTTTTAACACAAGTCTTTTTTTCTTAAGGCAAATCCAAAGCCAGGTAAACTCTGAGTTTTTAAAAATCAAGATGTTTTTGAATTTAAAAAATCCATTGTGTCTAATAGATTTATAAAGTGCTAGGCAATGAGAGAGAGGTCTTCCTTCAATTTTATTGGGTCCATGCTTCCATTGTCCAGAATCTTGCCACATGAGGAATACTGTACTTTTTGTGTTTCATTACACTCCATATTTAATATAAAATAAATAGATATGAAAACTGTATGATACTTAAAAAATTTTTTTTCAACTTCAGTTAGACTCAAAGTAAACACAGATGTATGACTGTAATCACATTAGCAGGGTGTTTTTTTAGATGCCTATCAACAAGACACTATTCTAAAGGATTTAACATGTTAGTGACAATGACACCTGTTTGCCTTTAATACGTCTTCATCTTTGGCAGATTGCTTTCTGTTCAAAATATCCTGATCTCAGGCTTTGATATGTAACTCACTTTTGCTAACCCATCCCACTTCCCAGGAGGACTTTCAAGAATTATTCTTGGCTCTGTGGTCATTCTTTTCCTCCTGAAATAAAGCTGGAATTGTCCACTTTGGAGGTCCTCCTTTAGCTTGAGTTCTGGAATAAAGATGTCATAGCACCTACATGGTCGTGTAGTGTGAGCAAAAAACAAACCTCTGTTTTCATGGGCCCCTATGATTTTGAGGTCTTTGTTACTGTAACATAATTTAGTCTAGGCTGATACATATACATCATCCCTTTCCATCCACTGTCTGTGAATCAATGTCTTAATATTATAATTTGAAATAAAATATTATTTTTTTAAAAATAAAATCAGTCTTAGAAAGGACTTAAAACTTTTTTTCTAAGTTCCCAGACCCACCCCAACCCCTTGAAGCTCAATTTCAGATGTAGGTTTAACCATTTGCTGTTGTGTCTCTCTAACTGAAAAATACCATTTCCCCCATTAACATATATATTGAGGACAAATCACTGAGTAGATAAATGTGACACAATATGGGCTTTTTGTAGTCACTGCCTGGTGGGATCCTGGGTTGTTATAATACAGTGAGAAAAAAATGTTAGGAAAACGTTATGAACAGGATGGGAACAACAGGAGGGTGACTATCTTCACAGAGTTGCCAGCGAACGTTGCATAGAGGAAGTAGCACTTTGTTTTTTGTCTTGAAGGATGAATGATGATGTAAGAGGAAGTGTATGGAAAATCAAGAAGTATAGAGTGTAGTATGAACATACTAGTAGAGTACAGGTGAGTTGGAGGAAAATGACACTGGAAAGGTGAATGCAGGTCTGAAGGCAATCATGCGCTGTGGACATCAGGCCTCCCACCAACATGTCTGTAGCTCCTTTTCCATTCCTTCCCCTCTGCTTATATTTCTCAGGTACAGCACTAAGTTGTTGATTGAGAGTACATTTCTCGGTCACCTCAGGGAACTCATGGGTCTGCCTTGAATTCAGTCAGTAGAGCACCTAACCCCTGTTTCACAGGGCTCTGCCTCACGCCATCTGCTTATATGACGAAAATGAGAAAAGGAAAAATGGAGAGGGGAATTGAAGCAGTTGAATGTGTTGAGTTTTATTTATTTATATTTTATTTTATTTTTTTTTTGCCTCCAACACTGCCATTCTCTGAAATTAGAACAAAAGGTAGTATGGGATGATCGTGTTGAGTCACATAGTTCTCTGCTTAGTGGAAGGGAAGGTTCTGCCCCCACAAGAAGGATCATACTTTATGGATTTGTCTTGTGTAAAGTCTCTAATTTCCCAATGTATTGAACCTCATACTAAGTTCAATGTGTTATTGTTATAATCTGCTAGAAAAAAAGTGAAAGGTATTAATATTGAAAAGAAAAGACTAAAGGTTTTACACATCATCTAAAGAATTTGAATTAAATTCTCCAAGAAATGGGGAAGCCAAGGCAATTTAAAAGTAGAGAATTGTCATGGTGAAATTTGTGCTTTAAGGAGAAAATTCTCACAATAGGACGGAGGATGGAATAAACAGGAAATAATACTTGGAGTAGAGGAATATGCTAGGAGGTGCCACAGTGGTCCCAAGAAGAAATATTAGCATCTTGCTCTTGAATAGTAATAATGAGAATAGAAAGAAACAAATCTGAAATAAAATTTTCATAGTAAATGCAATAAGATTATTGAAAACAAATTTATGTTGAATAGACTAAGGGGAAATTTAGGGTGTGGGTGACTGGGAGATGCCTAGCTGAGATATCTTTATATTTGTGTAGCACTTCACGTGTTCCCCTTCCTTACCTTATTTAATGTTCACAATAACTCTGTGTATTGGCTTATCCAGTATCATTCACCTGGTTCAGTATCTGCAAGATTAACTTGGCTGATGGGGAACTAGCCAAGATTAGAAACCAGATAATGCTTCTAATATCTAGAAGCCAGATAATATTTCTAAAACAGAGAAGTACTTGAGCCTAAACACAAGTTAACTTATCTAATAGAGAATAAACTAAGCTAGGAATTAGGTAACTTGTCTGATGGTGAAGAAAATGAGATCAGAAAACAAATCTTCTGATTAATTTTCCTTCCCAGTCATGATGTAGCAAAGCCTGTTGACCCTCCTGGAGATGACAGGTAAGTCACTTGGGATGCAATTTTGCATAGCCATAGCTCATTCTGACCAGAATAGACAGAGCAAGTGTCCTTTATGCCTGCCCAGCCCTCTTTTCCTTGGGCACTAGGTCGTAGGAGAGCATTTGGGAAAATGATGATAATAGCTCCTTATACAGTGCCTTTTACCCTTTTAGCGTGCTTTTAATAAGTAAACACAGACCCAGTGCAGAAATGAGAAGTATCCATGTAAAAGGAGACAAAATATATTTAATGCCTCAAAAGTTGGTTTGAGGAAGGGTATTATAGTAACCATGCTTATTCTGGCTTTGATCTAAGAGTCATTAGGAAAATATGATGCTGGAGGAACATGGGTCAGTTGAGAAGCAGTTACTATTGTCACTATTTTTTAGATGAAAAAAAATTGACATCTCTGAGATACAGAGTAATTCACTAAGTTACAAAAGAAGTGAAACATCCAAACTTCAAACTCCTCTTTCTCCCTCTAAAGCCCACTATATTTTACATGACACCACACACACACATACGCACGCACACACACACACACACAAATACATTGATGATCTAAAGCAATAATTTACCTTTCTTTCATCCGTCAGTGGGTTGACTGGAATACCTGAGCAGTTCTTGCCCAAAGCTCTCCTGTGGTTCCAGCTAGATATCTAGGGTTATGGTCACCTAATGGCTCGACTTGGCTGAATATTCAAGGTGGCTCTGTCTGGTGATTACAGGTTGTTTGCCAGCTTCATGACAGTTGGGTTCTCAAAGGGAGACCCCAGTGAAACCTGCAAGGCTTTTCATGACCCAGCCATGGGAGTCCCAGAATGTCGCTTCTGTCATATACTATTAGTCAAACAAGTCGCTAAGGCCAACTTAGATTTAAAGAGAGGACAAAGTCTATTGTACTTTTTTTTTTTTTTTAATCCTCACCCGACAATATTTTTTCAATTAATTCTTGGAGTGGAAGAAAGAGGGAAAGACGGAGAAATATCAATGTGAGAGAAACATTGATGGGTTGCCTCCTGCATGTGCCCCAACCAGGGCCCAGACTGGGGAGGAGCCTGCAACCGAGGTACGTGCCCTTGACTGGAATCGAACCCGGAACCCTAAAGTCTGCAGGCTGACACTCTATCTACCTCCAAGAAGTATCAATGCAAAAGGAGACAAAATTGTACTTCTTGCAGTTGTACAATTGTACTTCTTAACCAGGAGTGTTAAGGCCATACTTAGTAAGGATCTAAGGAATGGGAGATAATTCTGTGGCTATCTTTGGAAAATAAATCAGCCATACATCCAGAGCAAAAGCTTCTCTATTAGATGTCTTATAGCAGTAGAAGCCTACTACCTACCAGACTTATCAGCACATAGGGCTGAATTAGGTTATCTCAAAAATTAAACATAGGACTTTCAAATTGACTGATAATATCCAAATTTTATTATCTTACATATTTTTATTTATTTGTGTGGGGGTTTTTTTGTTTTTTTTGTTTTTAACAAGATGAGAAATAACCAAGGATTGTGTGAATTATCATTCTTCTTGCTGAAAACTCAAAGGCTACTTAAATCTTCTGCTTTGCTGATAGACAAAAATTTAATTCCAAAATTCATCTTCTACCTAAGCTCTCCCTTCAAGCTAGTTGGGGAGTAGGAAGGAGTTGTAAAGAATCATTTTGAAATTCCTAATTAGCCCAGCCAGTGTGTGCCTCCATGGTTCAGTGTTGACCTATGAACGAGGAGATTACAGTTCAATTCCTGGTCAAGGCACATGCCTGGGCTGCAGGCTGGATCCCCAGTAGGGGGCTTGCAGGTGGCAGCTGATCAATGATTCTCATCATTGATCTCTCTCTCTCTCCCTCTCCCTTCCTCTCTGAAATCAATAAAAATTATATTTTAAATTACTATCTAACTTGTAATGGTCATATGTTGTCCTCCATCCAAGAGCGAGGACAAATGCCACTGCTCTGTGTCTTGGAGGTCAACCAGGCTTTCCTTGCTTCCTGGCTGCCAAAAGTAAAAAGTCAAGTCAGGGGGAAAAATTAGAAAACATTTCTTTTTTAAAACAACCCTACTTTTTAGAAAATGTAATTAATTTGAAATTGCCAACAGTTCACATCTGGTATTTTACTAATTTGTTCAAGGACATTTCTCATAGGATTTAAAAGATCACTAATATCTAAACATTTTGTTGTAGAAACTATAAGTAGCTCAGTCAGGAGTCTCTTTGGGAATCTTGAAGCCAACGTTTTTCTGCTGGAGTGAGGTAGCCTATGCGGGTTTTAAAAGTCAATATCTGGCACATTTTGCACATAAATGCTGTTTCTTGGTTCTGGTGTCTTAGCTGAGTATTGTGATCAGCAGTGATTTGGGAACAGGGCAAGCATCTGTATTCTCTGTGATTCCATGCTTGAATATTTTGAAGACATGCAAGGAAAGGAGATAAGCGAATATACAGCTGTTGCAGTCTGATAATGTTAAGATTTTATTGATTATCCAACAGAGTAACTACTCTGGGTATTAACGTTTGCTTGTCACAGCCTTCAGTGCCTGGGGTGCTTGAACAAGTTCTTTTTTCCATTGAGCTGACCTCAAAGTCGCATAGTTTGAGTCAAGGTCCTCAGATTTCATACTTAGTCAACTTCTTTCCTTTCTAATGGGATATATTAGAGAAAATGTGTCACCTTTTGCACCATGTAATACAAAATCAGATCAAAATTCATGCACAATTATGACAGTAGAAATGTAATAGTATAGGCTGGCTTATCTGTAGATAACACATGGAAAAATAAACTTCCACAACTGACAGAATTGCTTGATTTTTTTCTTCAGATAAGTTATTTGTAAGCAATCGAGCTAAAGAACATAACTAGATTTCATATATATATATATATCCTTCAACAATAAAATGGTCGCTAAGTATTCCAGTTCTGTCATTCTGCCTCCCCCAACCAATCCCTTTCTTTTTCTAAAAATTCCTGGATAATGAATACAAAGAAAGAACAAAAGAAAAGGAAAAAAAAAAAAAGACATTGCATTAGCTATATTTATTAAGAGAACGAACAACTTTTGCAAAACAAAAATTTACATAAAACACTTATGTGAAAATACCATCCGTTGATAGTTAATGGGATTTAAGTAACACAGGTTATAGGGCAGTCTACCTGGGAATGGTGTTATGCTGCCTAAAAAGCGTTCATCTGTGTTTCTCTTTTATAATCAGAAAAAGTCAAAGCCCATCACCAATCTGAAGTCTTCTTGAAACCAATTAAAATAATTTAAGATACGTTGTACTGCATATGTGCTTTTTAAGTGTTTTAGACTTAGGATGTCTTTAGGAATGTTGTAACCCCTTTTAATGCTACTATTTATATATAACTACCATGTGTATAGTATTACACCTTTAATGCACTGTATTAGCTGTCACTTGAAACTAAGTGCAGGCATGTTCTTTTTTGGCCTTCAGCTTCTCCTGCATTAAACATTTAAATAATGATACCAGTAGTAAAAAAGAGTAGGTAGCATTCCCAGTGGACTGCATCTGGTTGGGTTGTGTCCGGGTGTCTATGTGAAAGATATTGTAATATCAGAATCTCTGCATGTTTACACACCTGGAATCCAGAACTCTACCTCATGTCTTTTCTTGAGGCATTAATGGAATCAAAACCAATGGTAGGCATGTTTGACAGATATTCCTTGCCTGTAGAGATCTGGTGATAATTCCATCAAAATTTGTCCCTCATTGATCATATATCTATGCATTTTTATATTTTTGTGGGGGTTTTTTTGTGTGTGTTTTTTTTTTACCAACTCTGTGCTTGCATCAGTGCCTTCATTAGAAGGTCAGGTTTTGAGGATTTAGTAATTCACCCTAAAAATGTACTGTGAGCTGAATGTATCAAGCATGAGTTTTCTGCACTCAGCATGAATTTCATAGGGTTAAAAAAAGCCAAACCCATATCTAAAATAATTTTTGATATCTCTTTCTCATTATATGAGGAAAGATAAACAGATGCTTATTGATTTCAGTGTTCTTTGATTCCATATATCATGCTTGATTTTCATATTTTAATGATATTGTGCAGATTTTTCTCTGTGATGATAAAATTGTACATTTTCCAAACATACAAAACAATTAGTTTTAATAAAAGAAACTATCCAGATGTCCACTTGGAGCCACCCACTTGGAGGGATTATAGCTTATACTAAAACAATCAATATGAAAATCAAAATTCCTTGTGTTTGTTTATAAATATTCCCTCCTCACAGCGGGGGTTATATAACTTCCTGTGTGGGTCTTTTCCCATAACAACAGATAAAAAAGTAATATGTTATAAAAAGACCAGTTTTTATCAACTTTGCCACTTATAGGTATGTGTGCATCTATTTACACACTCTACAGCACAGAAATAAAGGTGGAAATTTCTGGTTAAGTAAAAAGAAATTAAGGTATTTTCTCATTCAGTATTGAATGATTCTCTCCATTCATTCTTTCACATATTCATGAATGTATGCACTTAATAAATATTTGTATACTATGACAAATACCTATTTTTCACATAATGTACTGATATATTTTATTATTTTTTTTAAATTGCTTTGCTCTCTTCAATGTATTTTATTTTATTTTATTTTTTAAATAAATCTTTATTGTTCATATTATTACAAGTGTTCATTTTCCCCCTCCATTGCTCCCCTCCACCAGGTTCCCATCCCACCCTCTGCCCTTTCCCCACCCCCCATTGTCCTCATCCACATGTGCACAGTTTATGTTCAGTTTCTTCCCGCACGCCCCCCCCCACTCCCCTTTTCCCCGAGAATTGTCAGTTAACTTCCCTTCCATACCTCTGATTCTATTATGTTCACCAGTTAATATTGTTCATCAGAATTTTTTTTTAATTCTCTTGGTTTTTAGGTTCACTTGTTGATAGTTACGTATTTGTTGTTCATAATTTTTATCTTTATTTTCTTTCTCTTCCTAAAGAAACCCCTTCAGCAATTCATATAATTCTGTTTGGCAGTGATGAACTCCCTTAGCTTTTTTATTTGTGAAGCTCTTTATCTGGCCTTCGATTCTGAGTGATAGCTTTGCTGGGTAGAGTATTTTTGGCTATAGGTTCTTGCTATTCATCACCTTGAATATTTCTTGCCATTCCCGTCTGCCCTGCATGGTTTCTGTTGAGAAATCAGCTGACAATCTTATGGGTGCTCCTTTATAGGTAACTACCTGCTTTTCTCCTGCTGCTTTTAATATTCTCTCTTTGTCTTTTGCTCTTGGAATTTTAATTATAATGTGTCTTGGTGTGGTCCTCTTTGAATTCCCTTTGTTTGGGGTTCTGTGCACTTCTCGGACTTGTAAGTCTAATTCTTTCACCAGGTGGGGGAAGTTTTCTGTCACTATTTCTTCCAGTATGTTTTTGGTATCTTGCTCTCTCTGTTCTTCTGGGACCCCCATAATTCTGATGTTGGTTTGCTTGAAGTTGTCCCAGAGGTTTCTTACATTATCTTTATGTACTGATATATTTTAAAAGAATGTAGTGAGTTTTCAAATTTTTATTGAATTTATTGGGTTAATGTGGGTTGATAAAATTATATGTTTCAAGTACACATTCTGTAATACATCATCTATATGTGTTCACCACCCAAAGTCAAGTCTCCTTTTGTCACCATATATTTGACCCCCCCTTTAACCCTTTTCTTACCTCTCCTCCACCCCCTTTCCCTCTGGTAACCACCATACTGTTGTCTGTGTATATGATTTTTTGTTTATTTGTTGCTTTCAGTTTTATATTCCACATATGAGTGAAATCATATGGTTCTTGACTTTTTCTGACTTATTTCACTTAGCATGATATTATAAAAATCTACTAATGAGTTTTCTTTTCCTTCATTCCACATCACTCCCAGGAATGCTTTACATCAATGGCCTTCAATTATGCCCCACTTTTGTTCTATCTTAATTCTTCCTTTGTGGCTTCTCTATACAACACTTTACTAAACTTGCTCCATGAAGACATCAATAACTTCATTTGGTATTCTATCTTTCCAATGTGTGTATCCCATTTCCCTCTTGACCATCATTGAACATCCCTCTACACTCTTTACTCTCTTGTTGTTTTACTCAAACACTAGAGGCCCGGTGCACAAAATTCCCTCTGCCACCCAGAACCCAGGCTTCTCTCTGGTCACCAGCAGGCACCTGGGACCCAGGCTTCCCTCCAGCTGCCAGCAGGCACCAGGACCAGGGCTTCCTTTGCAGCTCTGGCTTAGTCCAAAGGACTTCCGGTCTAATTAGCATATTAGACTTTTATTATCGTAGATTGACTTTTTTTTAAAATATATTTTATTGATTTTGTACAGAGAGGAAGGGAGAGAGAGATAGAGAGTTAGAAACATCGATGAGAGAGAGTCATCGATCAGTTGCCTCTTGCACACCCCCTACTGGGGATATGCCTGCAACCAAGGTACATGTCCTTGACCGGAATCGAACCCGGGTCCCTTCAGTCCCCAAACCGACGCTCTATCCATTGAGCTAAACCGGTCCCGGCATTGTAGATTGACTTTTGTCTTTGTCTCAAATGTTTGGGTGTACCTCCAAATTTTGTTCTTCATCAGAGAACTAATCTATACCCACAGTTTTAACTGTCACCTCAGTGAATATAACTCCAAAGTCATTTATTCATTCATTTATGCAATAATATATTATGTATTTAGAATGTTCAAAGCACAATGCTAGATGTTCTGAGGGATAAAAAGAGAAATGAAACCGAATTCTTCTTCTTGAGAAGCTAAAAATTTGGTATGCTTTTTACCCCAAGTCTGTTGCCTCTTTCGCCCTCTTGGACATTGAAAGTCGTCCCTTCATAACCCCAAATTCAGTATCTTCCAATTTTAACTTGAATTCTTTCTCATAAAATACTTTCCTTTTCTAGCTCATGGATATCTACCAGTAGCACAATTATTTTACTCATGAAGACTCAAAAAATCACATCCCCTTTGGTGATTCTCTGCGTAATTCTATAGAATTCTCTGGCAATATCTATAGAATTTTATAATAAAAATTTTATAATAAAAATTCTATAGGTATTGCTATTGTAATATTCCTCATTTTTACCCTTAATTTTAGATTCTCTTGATATGCTATACTATGCTATCTATATGAAATGCCCTTTCTGCTTATTCATGACATTGGTGCTTATGGTTCCCCTGGTGGGAACCAGAGTGGTGGGGACAGAGCAGAAGGCAAATAAAACCATTTGGTATGAACAGCCCTTTGAAATGGTTTGATTCTGAATCGGGAGAGGAGAAACAGAACGTATGGAGTGTATTTTGGTAATGGAGAAGTCGTGCTATTTTAGAAGGGAAGGCTGAGTTCCAGAACTAGAGGATGAAGGTCTTCGAAGAGACAGGGTTGAGTGGAAGAAAGCACAGAGGAGAAGGGATGAGTTCCGTGGAGAGATTCTGGGTGAAAGGGTGGGTGTTGAGGAAACACAATGTGGCCTCATCTCTTTCCAGGAAAGTGGAAGAAATAGTCACTGGTTGTGAGTTGAAAGTTGAAATGGAATGCTCTGGAGAAAAGAGGATTGAAAAAATACTTGGAAGGGAGGTAATAGCCTGTCAACAAAAGATAAATGAATGGATACTCAAGTAATTGTGAAAGCCTGTCTGGGGCTATATGACATAAAAGGAGTATGTAGCACCAAAAGCAGAAGAGTTCACAACCCAGGATGATTTGTACAGAAGCAGGGTAATGCTGAAAGGTCATAATGACAGGTACAATAAAGTCCAGGGAAGGAAAGGGACAAGGGAAGCCAAAATTGAGTGGATGGGATGGAAGAATGAGGAAGAGTTGGAAGGAGGAAGCCTCTTAATCAGTAGGACAGGGTGGGCTTGCCTACCAAACCAAGGTGTAAATAGCAGAATAAGATAAGTGTGTTACCCTGGATACTTGAAATTATATTTAAAAGTTAAATGTCCTTTGACAACTTCTGAAAGCATCAATTAAACTGTTTGATAAAGAGAGTTTAATTTTATAATCCATCTTCTTTAACTTTTCACCTATGGCTTTAAATGAAGTCTGCATTAAAAGAAGAAAAAGAGTTAATCAGAGAGAGTTGTGAATTATAGAATGACATCTACCATACGTTCCTCTGTCTCTTTCACTAATATTGCTTAGCATTTTGAGTTTTAAAAATACCAGTTATTGGGATTTAAAACTCTGTGGATGCAGAATACATATCTGAAAATAAGACTTTTTACTATGCATAGCCAATTATAGTCCACTGAGAAAATAATGTATTTTTCCAATTCATTTTTATTATGTACTTAACTGACAGACTTTCCAAGCTTCTTCATAGGCATTCCACTCCATCAGCCACCGTACATAATACACTTCTTAGGAATCTACTTAAAGTCGTATTTACCTATGAGGCTCAATCGGCTCCAGGGGACACTGATCTTTTTTCCTTGAGTAAATTATACATATTTTAGAAAACTATCTAAAAATGTATTTACCTGTTATGGAATTCTGGCCTCAAGGGTAATTAAGAGCAGTTTTTAAAAGCATAGGCAATGCACTTTAGCTCTCTCAGGTAAATTGATATCTATAATAATAAAAGCATAATATGCTAATTAGACCAGACAGCCGAACGACCTTCCGGATGAAGCCAGGGCTTCGAGGGCCAAGCCCCTTGCACAAACTTTGTGCATCGGGCCTCTAATATTTTATAATCATCTAAGAAGAGTTTTTCTCTTCTCTTTCCCTTCTCCTGTAACTATCACTTGCCTCTTCTATGCACATATTTAGTAATTATTTCAGTGCTTCCTCAGATGCTGCTTTTCTCTGGGGGTCAGCACACCAGATGCTTTCTTCCCATTCCATGTACTGGAACTTTGCACAGAAGACGTGTAGTCCACTCAATATGAAATTGCTAGAAGGGAAGTTACTTTATGAAGATCCAGATTCTTCTGCATATACATTTTCTTTTCTTCTTTTTTTCTTTTTTTAAAATATATTTTATTGATTTTTTACAGAGAGGAAGAGAGAGGAATAGAGAGTTAGAAACATCAATAAGAGAGAAACATGGATCAGCTGCCTCCAGCACACCCCCTACTGGGGGTGTGCCCACAACCAAAGTACGTGCCCTTGACTGGAATCGAACCTGGGACCTTTCAGTCTGCAGAACGACGCTCTATCCACTGAGCCAAACCGGTTTCGGCTGCATATACATTTTCTTTAGTCTTCATATTCTAAGGAGTTTCCAATATTGAGGAATTTATTCCTAAAGCTAAGAGTAGACTTTTATTTGCTAAGAGAAGCATCATTGAATGAACACTATATTTTGAGTTTATTTGAAAAATGGAAGAGATATCTGAAAGTAAATATGCAATAACATCATTGTAGTTATCTACAAAAGTAACTTTGTACTACAACCACTGTTAAACTTAAATAAATGAAATATCTTAGAATTACATGTTGTATCTAGCTATTTTGCACTTCTAAAACATTGTGTATGTGCTGACTACTTTGTATAATTGAATAATGAAAATGCACAGCCCATTCTTTCTTTGTCCTGAAAAACTATTGAAATGGTTCCCGTAGGAAGAAAGCAGTAGGAAATCTATGTGACAATAATTGTTAGGTGGTTTGTGCAAAAGACATGAGAAGAAAACTGAAAACTTGGGGGAAAGGTGTTTTCTGGAAACTGTTAGATGAATTTGAAAAGTAGAAAAATGCCAGGTTTATTTATCTTCTCTGCCCCTGAGGATGTCCTTTACATTTCATGAAGTGGCTGTGGATAAACGCCACTGCTGTATGCCCTCTTCCACTGTGAGGTCAAGGTTTCTACCGGTCTCTCCCTACTCAGGGTAATTGGGGCCTGAGAGTTTATCCTGTACTGTCCAAGCCAGTGCCTTTAAATCAGATCTTCTGGATTTAGGGCTTATAAACCCTCCCTATTAAAATATTTGCACTGATCGATAAGCCTGAAGACCTGGATGAGGGCTTTCTATTGAGTTTGTGGCCTAAATCCTAATTAATCAACTTTTCTGCCTAAATTAGTCTTACAACTCAGGTGTCCAGGAGTCTTGGTTTGCCTTTACAGATGCCTGATTATATCTGGTATACTACTGTATATTAATGGTGGCCAATTTCACTTTCTGAAGTGTCTTGGTTTAGATCAAGGGTAGCCATATGAGGCCCACAAAACCATTTGGTCTGGCCCTGCCAAGGCATTAGGGGTGAGCTAATTAAATGTTTGACCAAATAGAGCAGGCTAATTTTTAAGTTGATAATTTTGAAAGGCCCTCCAATGATGTTATAAATATCAAATGGCCCTCGGCAGAAAAAAAGGTTCCCCACCCATGGTTTAGATGGTAAAGGATATATGTTTTCTCTACTTACATGAATTCTTTGGATTTAGGTGTTTCTCCCCACCTGGGTGCTTTTGTGTTTGTGATTTTTATGACTATGAAAAGTTGTTTTCTTTTTGCAACTCAGCTAAATTTGAGGATACCTTAAAGAAAAGGCCCTAGTTTTCATCAGAGTCATGTAGAGACCATTTTAAAACATAGATCTTTAGTCCTGCCCCAAGAGATTTGAATTCAGTAAGGATGGAGTGAGACCCAGTAATTTTTTTTAACTAGGTGATTCTTAGTCACTTTAGAGTTTGAGAACTTGAGTTTCAAGCACCTGAAAATTCAACCTACCATGTTTCCCCGAAAATA
Organism: Pipistrellus hanaki; assembly: GCF_964339955.1. NCBI lineage: Eukaryota > Metazoa > Chordata > Mammalia > Chiroptera > Vespertilionidae > Pipistrellus > Pipistrellus hanaki. Next base: position 47,606,560 of record NC_140506.1, on the reverse strand, counting down.
AGACATCCTCCGAAATTAAGACCTACTTACAGGTTTTCTTCTGAGTGAAATATAAGGCATCCCCCGAAAATAAGGACCCCCTAGGCTCTGTCTCAGAATGCTATTGCTAAACATGAGAGATTTGTTCCACTGATTCTGAAATTCACCAGGAAATTCAGGAATTGGATTGTTATGATGATGTTCCAGAAGATGATGACATGATTGTCATTGAATAAATGAGTAAATTCTTGATACTGTAGGATTCACAATTTGTCTGGTTTGTGTTGACAACTACCGTACTGCCGTACCATATACAGGTAATAAATTTCCTTTATTTTCATTTAACAATAAATATGTACCGTATTCTTCTTCATGGAAAAAGACATCCCCTGAAAATAAGACCTAGTGCATCTTTTGGAGCAAAAATTAAGACACTTTCTTATTTTTGAGGAAACAGGGTAGCTATTTGACCTCTAACCTCTGAACTCACATATGGGCAGTCCTTGGGTTATATGGGACTTTCTGGACATCATTTTGTGGTTTTGTCGCAATCTCCCATTTATTTATATATAAAAAAGTTCCGTCATTTTGATTTATGTACATATGTGCTTTATGTTGTTTTTTTTTTTTTTTATTTACCACAAGGTGAGGAATTGTTATCTTTCTTTTATTTTTTTTACTGTTTCACTTCATTACTGTTGTGTATGTGCTCCATGTGAGTGACGTAGGTGGATTCCGACTTAACAGCGAAAATCTCTTGACCTCATGCCATAGGAATGGATCTCCGATGTAACCCGAGGACCTATTGTGCATACAAAGGGATATAACTCCCAGGTTCTCTGGTGCACATTCAGTCTAGTTGATCAGCTGCAGTCTGACTGGGTGATACCGACAGGTTTGAACAACTTAACCTTTCCCCAGCTAGCTTGGAGGGCTTGTCCCTGTACCTTGCCTTAGCTGGAACCAGGTCATCATTTTGGATGAAATTCAGGCCAAAGTTCTCTTACAAACACACAAACATTCATCCAGGAGAATTAATTGATATACCTGAGGCAGCTCTGTTGAATATTTTACAAGGTGAGTGGTGAGTAGGGATTGAATGATGGTTATTTCTGAGAGGTTGATCTTACAAAAGACAGATCATTTAGTGATTCAGCTCCCCTACTCTGCATTCCTTCATGCGGCATTATGCACGCACAATCAAGGACACATGTCATTCAACAGCGGCTCCGTTTTGCTGACACTCTCAAAGTCATTCCTTTTTTTTTTTTTTAACAGCTGTCAGGGCTCTGCACACTTTATGCATTCCTTCTGGGGACTGGATCCTCACATCCCACCAGGCAGGAGAAGTATGCACCTGAAAAAGGAAGCAAGGACCCTTGGCCTCCCAAAAATCAGGGCTGTAGGCCTCACACATATTAACCCACTTGTTTACATTCCCTCGGTCATTTTTATTAGTTTTTCAAGGGCACTTGCAACAATTTGTTTTTCCTTACTCACATCTTTACCCTCTTCCTCCACCCTGCCTTGACCCTCTGTCATATACTATCTTGCATGTCTGGACTCTGTAGAAGGAAATTAAACTGTGATTTGGTATGCTAAATTTCCTGAACTAAAAACTGTAATTTGCAATATTATTAAGTCATCACTGTCAGGGATTTCCATTTCTTTCTGTGTAAACCCCTAGCTCTCACATTGCTATTTTCGATTATTACGGAAAGGGGAAAAGCAGAGAGAAAAGCCCTTGGTTGCTCTATTGAATGATCATGTCTATCCAGAAAGTTAAAATAGTATGTTTCCTACCTCAGAGCCTGGCCAGTGTTCAGTAAAAACCCCCAGAGTGCTTTCATAGACACAGTGCTTGCTGGTGTCTAGGGACCCCTGGGAAAGGCCTGAGGCTTGTTGGGTGCTGCTGACAGCTTGGGCCAGTTGCAGGAAATGGAAATTCCAACTTCTACTTCCAGAGAAAACCTGACCAGGTTCCAGTCCTGGATGATGAGGGATTTTCTTTCTAAACTGCCATTCCCAGGCTTTCTGGAAACACCTGGATATTTCCCAATAGCTGGTAACATCAATGGCCTTTGCAGCAGCCAGAAGCCTCCTCCCTTTTTCTGCTGTATCCTCTATGTTGCTGCTGTGAGTTAGGCATCAATATTTTCTGCAAGAGTGGGCCAGTAAGGAGAGGATTGGTTTCGCTGCAGGGATGACTCCAAATCTTGGTGGCTCTGAACCTCAGTGCTTTATTCTGCTTATGCCATGTGCTCATCACAGTGGGCAGGGGGCTTTACTCCTTCCCTTGGCTGTCTCCTCACCTTGGCTGACGGAGCGGCTGCTATTTAGCTAGTTGCCAAATCGAAAGGAGAACCATGGCAAAGCACGCATTGACTTTTAAGGCTTCCACCTGGAGACAACACAGACCATTGCTGCTCACCTTTCATTGGACAATGCAAGTCACTTCTAAAAGAAAAGTACAATCTTACCACAGGCCCCAAAAGACAAAGCCAGATTATGTGTGCAGGGCCTGAATGACGACTACAAAGGTGTAGGAGTTGCATGAGTCTAAACTAACGAAGGGAGAAGAGGACTATAGAAACCAAGTCTCATCTGCCCAAAAATATGTCATTGGAGTCATTAACAGTTAACGCTTCTCCCTTCACTTAAATAGCAATACAAAAGCAAGGTGCAGACTTCCATCACTGTTGGGAAATAGCAGTGTTGAAATGTGATCACAAGTTCCTGTGACTCGCCACTTCCCTCTGTGACTACCCAGGCATGGAGAGCACAGGGCAGGTGCTTTAATATGTCAGTAGTGTTCTAGGGAATAAGGAGACTGGAATATGCTATATCCTCTCTTTTGTTTCTCACTCATCAGGTCTCCACTGAAGAAGATAGATTTTACCAGCTGGTTGTACAGATCAGAGTAATAGTTCATTCAGGCTCTGGACTCAGATTTTCTCAATTTGGATTCCAGCTCCATCACCCACTAGCTAAATGACCTTGGGTAAATTGCCTAACCACTCTATGGTCTCAGTCTGCTCATGTGTCTAGTGCAGTGGTCGGCAAACTACGGCTCGCGAGCCATGTGTGGCTTTTTGATCCCTTGAGTGTGGCTCTTCCACAAAATACCACGGCCTGGGCAAGTCTATTTTGAAGAAGTGGCATTAGAAGAAGTTTAAGTTTTAAAAATTTGGCTCCTAGAAAAAATTTCAATCTTTGTACTGTTGATATTTGGCTCTGTTGACTAATGAGTTTGCTGACCACTGGTCTAGCGAATCTACTGGTAATATTTACTTTACATCATGGATAAAATATATTAATAGCTCTTAATCTAAGGCTCCACGAATGCTTGCCCTAACAAGAAACCGCTTCTCCTTTTCTTATTCACTTTAATACAGTATTATAGATTCTGAAGTTTAGGGAAACTGTCTCTTTTTCCACTGCTTGGACAAAATATTTTTAATATTTTTTGTTCTTCAAAAGCAGGGTTCAGGGCACAGGACTGTATATATCTTAAGTGCTAAGCAGTGTCAACTATTAAGACACCATTGCAGGTGTCTTTTGTCCAGTAAACCACAGCAAATGCTTCCGTATACTCAAAGAAAATATTTTTTCTTTAGTATCCTTAATGACATGTTGGACTAGCAAAAATTATATAGGCTGGTGAGGATTCTAAACCTCCTTCAAGGTTGATCTAAGTATTTAAATGTGATGCACATCATCTGCTAAGATATGGACGGTGAGAATCAAAACATAACCCAGGTTATGACATAAGCCAAGGACAAGAATGCTGTGAGGGCCACAATTACAGCGTAAGTTTGAAGGCTGGCTATTTCTTGACCTTCTGTGTCAGCTCCTATCCTAGATTTCTGATTGTGTTGAGTGCTCCTGAGCGGGCAGGCCAGACTACTCATGGTAGTCCTCTGTCAAGGTAACAGCAGCTTGTCTTTACCCAGGAGAGTAAAGTATAATAATAGGTACAAAGTATTTTTCTCATTTTTTCTTAGTTTGTGGGCCCAAGAGAAAGCTGGAAATATATTACAGTACCTCAAAAAGAAATTCTTGAAAACTATTAGTATCATCGCAGGATCCTAAGAGAATAATAGAGAAACTTAGAGTGCTCATGACAGTGCCCAAGAAGTGCTTATGGCCCTGACTGGTTTTGCTCAGTGGGCAGAGCGTCAGCCTGTGGACTGAAGGGTCCTGGGTTCGATTCAGGTCAAGGGCATGTACCTAAGTTATAGGCTCAATCTCCTAAAGGGAGCATGCAGGAGGCAGCTGATCAATGATTCTTTCTCATGGATGTTTCTATCTTTCTATCCTCTCACTTTCTCTCTCTGAAACATCAATTAAAAATATTTTTTTTTAAAAAATTGGATGTGCAAGGGAATATTAACTATATTTTCCAGGAAATTTCATAGCTATTAGTATAATAGAAGGAAACAGAGGTAACAGAATAACAGCTTGCCCACAGATTTCAATCAACCATATAGAACTAAATTTTTAGATCATGGGGCTAAGGAGATCAAGCAATCATGGGTTTTATTCTGTCACCACAAAGGTATACCTGCCCCTCTAACCATGTCAGAATGTCCCTGTTAAAGAAGGAGCCCGACAGGGAGCCGTGTGTATTCAGTCACTCTGAAGAAGCTTGTCAAGGGACTACTGTCCTGGCAGTGTTTTGGGAGTACCAAACCCTGCTTTTTAAAAAGCATTAAGTTCTAGCTATACATGCCATTGTGGCATGTGTTTCTCTGGTCTGGGAAATGCTTTCCTCTGCAAGATAAATAAGGGAACTGAGTTTCAAAGTCCATTTACCTTTGGAAGATCCAGAAGTAGAATAAAATCCTCATGTATGACTCTTATTATCTAGGTTAAAATGAACCAATTTGACAATAGTATCAGATCTGCCTTATGGCTTCAGAAGCTTAATTTATTATGAAGTAATTACCCCAATTCAGTTAGTATTAAAGACCACTAAACAACCAATCAGAAGACCTAGATTCTAGATCTGCCTCTGGTGCAGTTTAGAGCAGGTGGCTTTTCCTCTCTTGGTCTGATACATAAAATGGGTTATTTGGACTAGAGCAGAGGTCAGCAAACTACAGCCAATAAGCCAAATCCAGCCCACTGCCTGTTTTTGTGAATACACTTTTATGGGAGCACAAGTACATCCATTTGTCTACTTAGTATCTACGACTGCTTTTGTACTACATTGGCAGAGCTAAGTAGTTACAACAGAAGCTATATGTCCTATTAAACCAAAAATGTTTACTCTATAGCCCTTTACAGAAAAAAAAATTACCGACTCTTGGATGAGAAACTAAGCTATATTTTCTGTTTCCTCATTTGCAAAATGGGAATACAAATACTACCTCATTCTATTAGAAGGACCAAATTATATTTCTTTTTATAGTTCTTGTGTAGTAAATGTTAGCTAACATATAATATGTCATTATTAATTAAGTGGTGATATGACCACTATCAGAACTCTAGCAAGCCCTGCTGCAGTGCTCTGCCTGGGAAGGTGAGGATGCTAGTTTACCACATGGCTCTTGGACAACTGGGGTAACAAAACCCAACATAGGCAGATGATATTCCATAGACTGACTGTAGGTCCAGCCTAAAAATGTTGGAATATCACATTATGTAATTATTAGCTTGATATTTGAGCCAACTTTTTTTCTTACTATTTCTTGTGATACATTTTATTTATTTATTTTTGGACTATTTCTTGTGATACATTTTATTTTTCATTTTTTTATTAAGGTATTATATGTGTACATATCTTACCATTCCCCCCCCCCACACACACACACACACATGCCCTCCCTCCCCAGAGTTGAGCCAACTTTTAAAGGCTAAGTCAGATTCTGTCAAGCCAAGATAGAAATCCAAAGTATCCAAAGTCCAGGGAAGTAAGATGTCCAGGAAGTAAGAGCAGTGAGTAGGAGTAGTAGAATTTGGCTGGAGCAAAATAATGGGATATGAGAGCTATGAATGACTGAGCTAAGAATGTTCTTGGAGGTCAGAATGTATAGTTTTGAGCTCAGGAGTGAGGAATGGTGGGCAGTCTTTCATGTGCATTGAGTAAGGTTTCTAAACTTGAAAGAATTAGTATTTCTAGAACAATTTATCTATGGTACAGAATGCATTAGTGAAAAAAGAAACAAGAAGTTAACTTCATTTTAAAGAGATGATTTTCAATTTAGTCTGCACTGTTACTACAATTATATTATTTGTTGTTTATATTTTTTTCTTACATCCCTTTCTGAAACTTCACTTAAGACTACTTTAATGAGTGTGTTTAAAACAGAGTAGTAGCTAAATGCACAAATGTAAAAATGAGTTCATGGTTTTCCCCCTCTTTATAGCTACTTAAAAAGCATCATTTTACATGTACTTCGAAAAACATGGGTAATGTTTTTTGTTGATTTAACAACACTTATTGAGGGCCTGCTGTGTAAAAGATAGGGGGAAATTAGTAAAACACAGGTTCTGCCTTCATGAAGTGGGGAAAGTGACAGAAATTAGTTAATACAAGGACGTAAGTAATTTAAGTTTTCAGAAGGGGTGAGAGGTTGGAAAGGCTCTAAAAGCCTGACACTGTTCATTGTCTACCCAATGCCCATTTTCCCTCGCTAACAGAGACTGATTTTATGATGATGCCAAAGAATGGCTAAATACTAATTTTCTAAAGTTTCATTACAGCTATAAATGACCACCTGATAAAGTTTTTGCCAGATATGTTTTGTGGAAGAGATGTTTTCTGGGGACTTTGAAAAGCGTGTTACTTTCTTGATAAAAAGGACAGATATCGCTGGCTCCATCATATCTCGCTCTCGCTCTCGCTCTCGCTCTCGCTCTAAGTGTGGATGTAATGCCGAGAGCTGAGGTAACCATCCTCCCATCATGAGAGTGAGGAAGAACATGTGGGAATGAAAAGATAGTTCTTGGGGCCCTGGTGGTGTCTTTGTATGAGGAAAATGAACTCTATTACCTAACCAGGAGTCTTCAAACTACGGCCCGCGGGCCACATGCGGCCCGCAGAGGAGTCTGATCCGGCCCGCCAGGTTTTTTGGGCATTGAGCACAGCCGAGGTGTTACAGTAGGAATTAGTAGTTCATATAGTCCGGTCCTCCAGCTCTCTGAGGGACCGTGATCTGGCCCCCACTTTAAAAAGTTTGAGGACCCCTGACCTAAACCATTAGTCGAATATTCTGTTACTTGCAGCTGTTCACTGGAAGATTCATTAAGTGTAGTTGACTCTGTTTGTCCATTTTTATAAACACTCCTACAAATATTTATTTTTCAACACATTTATTTCTGTAAGTATTTTTAAGGACCTACTATGTGTCAGTCCCTGTGCTAGATGCTAGGAATATAAATGTAATAATTCTGCCTTAATTACACCCTGCAAGAGTGCCCGATGCTTTTGTTCAAGATACTTTTCTCTCCACCTCTGTATTTCATGTCACTCTGCCTTCCATCCCTACCTCCTAAATATAAAGAGAGAAAGGGGGAGGGGGGAGAAAATGATGCCAGGAAGATTCATATAGCATGGAAAGTAATGGTCGCTCTGTAAGAATAGGTAAAGAAAGGCAATGTAACTCTTTATCCAGTCGTGTATCTTGAACCACAAAGATCTCTCTCTCTCAGCTCTGGCATCGCCATGGAATCCCCCCCCCCCCCCCCCCCCCCAGATATCATGATCCACTTGGGGAGAAGTTTAGTTCGCTTGTGCTGCTTCCAAACAGGAAGGGGGTCTTTAAGCAAGTCCTCAGGCCCGGCCCCTGAGCTCCCTCCTGGGCCTTGCTGTGCTCGGTGTGCGCACAGCCTGTGCCGCAGCTGGAGGGTGCTTTTATTTCTTGTAGGTGGGACTACATCCTAACAATGCTCTGGAGTCTTTCTTCTCATCTTGGTTTTCACCATCCTAAATGCCAGTGGTTATCTGACAGGAAATGCTTTGTGTTCAGGCTCTGCCTTTGATATCGTATTTTGGGAAAGGAACTGAACATAGGTTTAGTCAGTCTTGGTATCAAATCTGTGAATGTAATTCAATTAAGAATTAGTGTTTGGTAAAAACAAAACAAAAAAACCCAGCTGCTTCAGAAATGATCATGTGGCTTAGATGCTGCAGTAATGAGGCCACTAACATCTCAGGGTGCCCTTTATCAAAACTCCATGCGGGTCAAGTCAACCCCTTGTTTTTTGCCTTCCTTGCATCTGCTAATGCACCATAACTGCCCTGTCATCCCAAAACCCAAGTTTCGCCAACAACTTCTTTGGCCTCTTCCTCTTTGTCATCTCACTACGGCTGCCTTCAACCAGGCCCTTGCCCTCATTATCTCTTGCTGGAACTAGCAACAGCCTCCCAACAGGTCTCCTCAGCCCCAGGCCCCTGCCATCCAACCCGCTTCTGCTTCCTGTAACCTCCAGCACAAAGGGTCCATGGAGTAGGGACCTTTAAACATCAGGAGGTCTCACAGCGGGGGGGAAAAAAGGGGTGGGGGGAATTTGAGCTTCTCTTGAAAAATAGGACCTTTCTGGCAGCACTGGGTCTGGGTTCACACGTGGCCAGGATCCAGGGGAGCTGTGGTGGGTGTCCCTCTCCATGGTGCTTGTTCTCTGGTCCGGCCTGGCCTGTGTGGCCCTGGGGTTTGTGTCCCTGAGAGCAACTCCTTGGCACCTGTCAGAAGGCAGGCTTCAGATTCTCCCTTACTTCATTGCATTTTCCTGAGGCTGCGGCTTTGTCCTTAATTTCCAGCTTCTCTGCTGCTTGCTCCCCTCCCTAGCATGAAATCGGTGCCCTCAATTATTCTTTTTATTGAGATGAATATAAGTAAGTTGGCAGGCTGGCTAATCAGCCCCAGTTTAATACTTCTCCAGATCTAGTTTTTGGGTTAATTTTAGTGTAATAAGTTCACACTTAGTCCCACTTGTAGAAAAATAGTAGGAGTGACAAAGCAGTGAATAATTACCCAGGTGTTTGGTTTTTTTTACATTGGATTACATTGATGTTTTCATTAGATTTCATGTTTGTTGGTAGATGATAAAATCACTTCACTGTGAAGTCTTCCCTGCTTCCACTAGTTACCATCTCCCCTTCTTCCTATGCCTGTAGATAAGATCCTAAGGATATATTAGCCTGCTCTCTTCTGGGCCAGAGCCAAGTATTATCCTCTTTGTATCACTCACATGCAGCATACAGCCTGGTGCGTAACAGGTGGCAGTGTGTTTTCAGTGACTGACTTCTTACCAAGTACAAGCACAAGAGATAGAAAGGTGATCTAATTGACATTTCCTTAGTCTGACATGAAGGGACATAGATGCTACTTCCTCAAGTTAATCAACACTATTGATAGTTTAATAGAGTATTTTCTTTATATTTCCCTCCACTTAAGACTTTAACATTAAGTTCTTAAACACCAGGGATATTCTCTTGTCCATTCCTTGGCAAAGCAAGAAGCTTTAGAAATTTCCAATTCTTCTGTTAAAGGGCAGTCATGGGCTCCTGGGCCTGTGCTTAGGAAGCCCTGGGGACGGCTGTGTTTGATCAGATGGTCATCCACTACCATTTCTGGCTCCACTCTGACCTCACTGAGACAAAGGACTGCCATGGCCCTGTTGTCTCAGTATCTGTCATCAAGCCCAGGAAATGCAAAACCAGCAGAAATACTTACAACTAGCAACAAAGATGTGCACTTTCTACTACAGCCCAGCAGCAGAAAGTACAAGTGTTAGAATAATTTCTCCTTATAGTTTTCCACTTTCCGTAACTTTTACCCTAATCATTTTATTGCCTTAATGACATTCAAGATTCTGCAGTAAAGTGCACAGTTTACATGTTACACTTTAAACATTCTGGAAATGAAATAAATGCTAACATTTATGGAATATTGCTGTGGGCCAGCCACTGGGACAAGCATTTTCACTTTATCACCCTAAGAAATGGGCATTACTGTTAGCCCAGATCTGACATGTGCGGTGACTGAGGTTTGGAGAGGTTATGAAACATGCAGCATCAGAGTGGAATTCCAGTTCAAGTCATGCAGACATTAGCCCCCCTGCTCTCTCAGCCAGCGTTCTGCTCTCCCAGGCTGCTGTGCGGAAATTCCCACACAGCTGGGGGCCTGTGACTCTCCCCAGGGGAAGATGCTAAGGTGGTGGCATGGCTGCTGTTATTCAACTATCACTGACGCAACTGAGAGGAAGCTAGACACAAATTCAATTAAAAAAAAAAAAAAAAAACAACAACAACAGTATACATAGTACCATTAGCAGAGCATCCCCAAAAGGCTGTTGGGTCTGAGTTCTGAGCTTGCATTATTTCCCTTTTTATCATCCGGGATTGCTTTTGTACTGGACTCCATCTCGAAATTTAGCACCATAATTATTAGTACAAGAAAAATAAAATGGTTCTATTTACTAAAAACAGATACAAACATTTTAATTTTGGAAAGCAGAATATCTCTTAATGTTTTCTCTTATACTTTGGTTTAGGAAGGAAAGTACAATTAGAAATGCATAAAGGAGGCTTATATTTTTATACTTCTAGTAGAGGCTGGGTGCATGAAGATTCATGCACTGGAAGGGGGGTGGGGGATCCTTCAGCCAGGCCTGCCCCCTCTCACAGTCCAGGAGCTCTCAGGGGTAGAAGGCAACCCGGTGATCAGGAAAAGGTGACACTCCCATTACACCACTGCTGCTGCCACTGCCGGCAATGCAAGCCTCAGCCAGCCCAGGTTACCTGAGCCCCTGGGTGGCTGGGCAGCTGCCATCTGAGGCTTGCCTGCACCTCTTGCTGGCTCTGGGGGGCTGGAGAGCTGAGGGGACTGGGGGACTCTGGAGCAGGTACGTGTCACGTGCCTGCTGCCCCAGCAGGGTTGAGAGGACTGGGTGCTGCCATCTTGTGGGTGTGGGCACCACCATCTTTGAGGGTGTGACAGTCAATTAGCATATTCCCTCTTAGATAAGATTGTGAGAGATCATTAATTCCTTTTTTAATTTAGGATTTTGATTTACAAGGGTCACTATGTGAGAGTATCTCCAGAAGCTAAGTATTTTCTGTGTAATAGCTGAAATTTTAAGTTTATATATAAAAAAAAATTTATTTCAGAGAGGAAAGGGACAGGAGAGAGAAACATCAGTGATGAGAGAGAATAATTGATCATCTGCCTCTGGCATACCCTGGGCATGTGCTCCGACTGGTTCATAGGTTGACTCTCAACCACTGAGCCATGCCAGCCGGGCCTGAAGTTTTAAGTTTTGACAACAGGATTTTAATAAAGACTCTAGTGGGCTTCTCGGAGTTCTCTCACATTGTGTATAGACGGAAGATGAATAGTGAACACTTCACACCTCATGGAGGAAGGAGAGGGTGTCAGGATGGCCCAATAGGTGCTCTTGGTCATCAAGCTCTTGGCAGCTTGCCCATCAGTTTCCTCTACCCTCTTCTCCTTGATGTGGTTCTTGGCGTTAATCCAGCACATTGATTTCTCATCCTCATACATTATAATGATTTGTGTGTTTCTACATCCTACGTCCTCACCTTCTCCAGGAAGTCTTCTTTGATTAATCCCACCCACCTGACAATCGCTCCCCTGAAAGTTAATGGCAGCAAGATTCTCAAGTGTTTGACAGCATGTTGGGGTTGTTCAGCTCCTCAGGGACACTGAAGTCCCCTACCTTCCAGTGCCTGCCTTAGGGCACTGCACACAGTGGGGACCAGGGGACACAGACAGACTGACTAAATGAACAGAGGTAGGGGCCTCTATCAGAATGAAGCCTTATGTAATTTGCATAAAAATTGCTAAGGTGCCAGGAATAATTTAATTCATATTAAAATTGTGAAGTCTAACAGAAGGAGTTTCTGCCACTTATAACCACACCAGATTTACTCTCAAGGGCAGCTTATTCACTAAAAAACCTGACTCAGCAGGTTTAAATTATTCCTTTTGAGCCACTTAACTTCTGAATTCCCTCATTCAGTGGCTTAAACTAGCCTTGAATACTGCCTGCACTCAAAACATTTGCATGTAATTGCAGCAGTAGTATGCTTTCCTGTTGCCATCTGAAACATATTCATTATCAGTATCAGGCTTACATTGAGAGTTTGGTTATTTATATCTAAAACAATCAAATTCAACCAAGATAACTGAACGCATGTAAGTAGATTTTTCCACTTTTTTTTATTGTAAGAATATGTAGCCTGTAGATAGACAAATCAAATTCAAATCCTTGGCAAATCATATTTTCAATGACTGTTTGTCTAGAGATAAATGGATATGAGTAGAGAAAGTTATTTTAGGAATAATAAGTCAACATGAAGTTTATTTTTATAATATATATATTCACACACACACACACACACACATAATTTTTCAATGTGTATGATTCAAGGAAACATTGTGTCTGGCAAGTAACTGCTGTAGCACTTCCTGTGATGAAGAGATTTGAGCCTTATTAAAAAAAAATGTATTCAAAACTGTCTTAAACCTTATTCCACATTAAAGAACATTAAGATCCTGTTGTATGCTTTTAACTGGAGGGTTAAAAGGAGGTTAGGGATGCCAGTGGGCTATCCATTTTACGAAGACCAACACCAACAGTCTTCCTATTAGAGTGCCATGCCATTGCGGGCACATGTGGCAGAGTTTAATACCTTTTGTTATTCCAGGATGTATTTAAATTAATTTAAGAACAAAGTGTTTCCCTCACTCCCCGACTTGTTGTGGTAGGGTTTTTAATCAGAACCAGCAGTATGCTGGCTGCCTCAGGCGATGTCACAGAAACAAATGTTGATTCCATGCATCCTCTGTGCTGTTGATCAAACCACATTCTTGCCCAACGTGTTTGTGAAACAGTAAGTTTCTTTCTTCAAAGTGGACGGTTGCTGCTTAAGATTGATGTTGTTTAAAGATGGATAGTGACCTTTGAAAAGTACCCATAAATCACAACTGACCCACACACACAAAGTGAAATGAATAAATGAGACAAATCCTCGCCAGTATCAACCCTAACGTTCACCTTAAATACCCAGGTAATCAAAGCACTGCTCTCTTAGCCTGAATTACCAGGAAACGTCATGCCAGCTCTCCTCCCTGAATATGCAGATCCACTGACAGGAAGCTACTGCTGCTGTTGAAAAGATCACATGTGTTTAACTAGGGAAAGATGACAGGGTGATTCGAAGCCACACCTGGGAGTCATCTGCAGCCCGGAGATTAAGGAAACGCTATCGGGATTGGTGGATGCAGCCCTCCAGTAGTTACTGAGCTCTGTATTCTTCCCTGAGCTGGTGCAGTGGAGAGGGTGTCTTCAAAAACAAGAACAATCGCTACACATAGGGTTTTCCCGCACCAGCACAGTAACTGTCCACAAGGTCGCAGACAAAAACAACATGAATAAGAGGGTGGTAAAAACAAACCCAGGGTAAATCTGATGCCACAGACAATCACCAACCTGAAAGGGAGAGGTGAAAGGATTAAGTCTTCAAGGAAGGCTTTCTGCTGGCAATAGGCTTGGAGCTAAGCCTTGCAGATGGGTGGGAATTCCCCAGGTGGAGGGGACCGATGAGGCCAGGAATTTCAGGCTGGGAGCTCAGTACAGGGACAGGCTGGAGGTGTGAGGTTTACTGTCAGAGTGCTCACACATGGACCTCTTGCTAGAATTCAGTTTGCTGAGCAAGTTCAGAATCAGTCACTTTGCATCATGCCCGGAAGCATCGATTGGATGTGCTACAAAGCAACTTAGTTCCTATTTCTTAAGCAGGGAAATGACCCGAATGGCAGGCAGTGTGTAGGAGGCGTCGGAGAATCTGGTCAGGAGACTGGGACCACAGTAGCCAGATAAGGTGAAGGTGAAGTGTGCAATAGAAATGAAGAATAAAAAGACAGGCTGTTCTGCTAAACAATGTTCAGGGGCTAAAACATTGTAAATTATGTAGAAAACGGGAGTTACCCATAGTTTCTGATGTTAGCTGTGAGTTGTATTAGCACAATACTGTTTCAAGTGTGAGCACTGCAGTTTGCTGAGGTGCCACTGGGGGGTGAACGTGCATTATTCCTGGCTTTGGATGAGCTGCTCTTTAGGTGAAAGGAGTTCAGCTAATTTTGAGAATTCAATTTCTAATGGAATCAAATTAGATTTTCTATTAGTAAAATATACCTTTATAACCTTTATAATTAATGCAACTAGTTATTAATAGATGAGAAAACTGAACTATTACCCACTGGCAGCTATTTCAAACATAAGAACCCGTGAACAAATTTAAAGCGATCTATGTGGCACTCCTACAGGATTCACCATTTTATTTTAATTTTTCCTATTCGCTTACTCAGGAAACATTCTGATTTAGTATTCAGATAGTGGCAAGGATCTTCGGTAATAAAGAAAATCAAACTGTTTGGGTGCTTGCAGATTTGGAAATCATGCTCCATTCCGATATCTGAGCTGACTGCCCCGTTACAGCCTAGCTCTGTGCCATTGGCCTGTGTGTTAGTGAGGACCCTTTCTGGCGGTGCTTCTGCGGCCACCAGGGAGCTCAGTGAACGTGTGTCTTACGTTCCTGTTTCTCGTGACATTTTACCTGCCCGTCAGCATCAGGAAGGCAGTGGTCCTGCCTGTCGGGCTTAGAACTCGATCCCTGGGCCTAGTGTGATGGAGAGCACAGAGTAGACCTCGGTGGATTAATGAACTCCTCCTTCCAGTCAAAAACAACAACACAGTGTCCTTTCTACCTGATCTCAGTCAGGCAGGGACAGCTGCAGAGTATTTTTTGCCAGCAGGCAACCAGAGCTTACCTCTATTCCCTTCTGGAAATGAATCAAAGGAAGTTCATGCAAAGATATTCATGTATCCTTTGTCTTTTGCGATCTTTTATTTAAAATATTGTCACACACACACACACACACTGTGTGTGACAATATTTTAAATAAAAGATCGCAAAAGACACCGTGTGTGTGTGTGTGTGTGTGTGTGTGTGTGTGTGTGTGTAGAGGCCTAGCACTTTGGCATTAATCTTTCTAGATTACCTCAACAAGGTTTGGTTATGCTAAATTGTCAGTGTTAATACATGTTTATATTGCTCTTATTTATTGTATAAACATGGGAGGAGCACATTTAACAATGGGATGGAATGTTTGGGTTTGGGACTGTGCTTCCACAGTTATATCCTCTTGTCTAATGTGTATTATGTGCTCCATAATCAAAAAAAATAAAAATGGTTATCACTTAATACAAAATTTAATATAGACACATAGTTGGTTAAAAACGTGAAAACAAACACTAGGGAGCCGCCACAGCAGCTAGTCTGGGCTGCAAATGTTCTTGAAAACACGGGGAGGAGACCAGGCACATCTCTGCTGCAGCCTGGCCAGGCTGGGCTCTTTCATGTCCTCCTGGGGGAGGGGAAACTGTATGGTCTCTTTTGGAAGGTGATTGGGCAGAAGTATCAAAATCACAAAAACACAAATCCCATGGCCAAATAATGCCACTTCCAGAAGTTTATTCTACAGATACGCTAACATGTGCGTGAAATTATCGTATACTTACACGTTATTCTTTGATTCTACTTTTTTTTTTTGTAATAGCAAAATGTTGGTAAAGAACCTAAACATCTCTAAGGGAAAAATGATTAAATACATTATAGTACATCAATACAGTCAACTATTATGCAGCTGTAAGAATAAAGGAGCTTTTTAGCACTGATATGGCTCTGCATATCTATCATCTATCTAATCTAGTTAAGGAGAAAAAAAAGGCATGACAATGTTAAATATGCTACTATTTGTTTTATAAGAAAAGAACACACACACACACACACAACCGCCATGTATACTTGCTTTCCTATGCATGTGATAACCTTTGAAAGAACACATAAGGAATTGGTGATATTGTTGCTTCCAGGGAGGGAGCACGTTGGCTGGGAGACAGGGAGTAAAAGGGAGTGTTTTCCATCCAGGTTTGAATAGGTAATATCTGTTTTTTAAAAACATTTTTTTTAATTTTTAAAACTTTTAGAAACATCCATAACCTTTAATCCACTTCAAATTCTAGGACTTTAGCTTGAGACTATTATAAAAGATATATCATAGATTTATGTACAAAGATATTCTTTGGGTCATTGCTTATACTGTAATGATAAAATAGAGGAATCAAAAAATGTTCAGCATTTGGGGATTAAAAGGAAGAAATGTGTATAAATGTGTTCACAATCTCCTTTATATTCAGTGTTAGGGATTCAAACCAAGCCTGTCTTATTCATTGAACTCAAAGCATCTGACACAATGCTTGATATATAACAATCACATGATTAACAATTATAGAAAAATTAATGAGTAGAAAAGAGACCGAAGGCCTATATTCTAACAGGTTACCAATGTTTACTAGATATTTTTACTTTCCTTTATGATTGTTTTTATTTTCCAAGTTTCCACAATGAACATGCACTATTTCTGTGATTGAGAAGACAGAAAATAAGTATTATAAGACTGCATCCTAAAAAAAAAAAAAAAAAAAAAAAAAAATCCTATTTTTCTTGCCATATCTATCTATAGAGGAATGAACAGCTATTTTAATGAGTCCAGGGTATGCATTTCAGCAGCACTGACAGAACTCTGGGAAGGATGGTGGTGGTATGCAAGTGGCAGCTGGTACATTTAGCGAGTAGTGGAGGTACATGAGGAATAATTTACAATATCACTTGGCATGTAGGAGGGATCACAGAACTAGGATTGGAGTTATTTGATTGAACATAATTATTTATACACTACTGGTCTGTTGCAGGAAGATTCCTGCAATAGGGCTTCCTGTTGCGGGCGCTGTCCCTGCTTTCCTCCCTTCTCCGCTGCCCTGCTTGCTTCTCCGCAGCTTCGCTCCCTTCTGCAGGCTTGGCTTCTTTCTACACTATCTTGATATGCAAATTAACCACTGTCTTGGCTGGGTTAATTTGCATACTTGCCCTGATTGGCTGGTGGGTGTGGCTTGTGTAGCGGTGTGATGGTTAATGTGCATATTACTCTATTATTTGGTTAGGTTGATATCTTCTCTGTAACATTAGATAGACCTGATTTTTGTTTTCTCCCCCCCCCCCCCCCCCGTTTTTTACTATCAACAGATCTGTGTTCTGGTTCCCATTCAGCTACTTATATATTCTGTGATTTCTCTGGGATTTTATTTCCCTATCTGCAAAATGAGGCAAATAGGATGGTCTTGCCAGGTTGCTCATGGAGTGTGCTTCTGATGCAAGGAAAGAGTTGAGCCCAGGAACAGGCATATGCAAGACTCTTAGGATGTTCCCTTCCCTTTCTGCTTCATGTCCATCCCGTGTCCTGGCTGTGAATGAAGAACTAGGAGTTGTTTTAGAAATAGGGGAGTAACTAGTGTTTTAATCAAGTATTTTATTTAACCTTACTAATATTCTTTAAGATGTGGGTCACCCCCCATTTTACTGGTGTGGGGATGAGGTATTGTCGGGGATGCTGTGACCAGCCTAAGACCACAGTGATTAGTACCTAGGAGTGCTGATACCGAATATACACAGAGCCCCTTCGTAACCTCCAGAATTGTGTTCTAAGGAAAGAAGATGGAAATCTTCTATCGATTGCATTGCTGTGCCTGAGGACACTGGAGAACTTATTGCATTAGTATGGGTTTGGGATGTTTGCCTAAAGCCACAAACCTTTTGATGTCCACCTTCGAGCCCTGAGAAATTCCTCATTGCTCATATAATCCCCACCAATAAGATAAAGCAGAAATTTCAACCAAAAAATTATTTGCCCTACCTTGCTCTCTGACTCCAATAGGATTAAAAAAAATTTTAAATACTAATTTCACAAAATGATTTTATAGTATGTTCCAAATAATTTTTAACACTCTCTAAAGCAGTGAGTTTACTTAAATAATAAAGTAGATGAGAATGATCAAATTTGTTATATTTGGACTAGATAAAAAAAAAGCAATTATTCACAATTTATTTAACTATTATAGGTTTAAAATGTCAATATGTAAACAAAATTTTTATAGACTATATTTGGAAGATTTGACTACTTTTTTTAAAGCAATTAAAATGCTGGTTATATTTCTTAAGCTAATAGAGGGCTACAAAGAAATATACAAACCTTTATATGGTTGAACATTTCATACTGTCAGAAAAAAATCACAGCAATCAGCAGTGTTAAAGAAACATTTTTTGTTATAAACTCTTTCTGTAGGGTGATAATACTGCCTTTTAATACTTTTTGAACTGTTTCTTAACTGCAGTCATTGGGAACAATTTTCTCCCCATGTGGATGGAATTTATAGGACATTATCCACCAGGTGGCTCTTCCATAAAATGACCTTACCTTGCTACCTAGTATCAATGACTTTACATTTTTAATTGATATTGCCCCTACCTCTACTAAGTAATAGGAATAACTAAATGCTAATTTACTTAGGAGAAGTATTTATTTTGTTTTTGTTTTTTTAAAAATATATTTATTGATTTTTGCAGAGAGGAAGGGAGAGGAATGGGGAGTTAGAAACATTAATGAGAGGGAATCATTGATCAGCTGCCTCCTACACCCCCCACCCCCCCCCCACCCCCCCCCCCACACACACACACACTGGGGATGCCTTTGACCGGAATTGAACCTGGGACCCTTCAGGCCAATGCTCCATCCACTGAGCCAAACGAATCAGGGCCTTAAGTACTTAAATGATTCTCAGAAATAGAAAAAAAAAAAAAAAAAAAAAAAAAGCCAAAAATTATAAGAAAAATTTTGGCCTTTAGATTAATACATTGAATAATAAAAATTCTTTTTTTTAAAAAAAAGATATCCATTTATAACATCTTTTATATTTCCCTCAGCTTTCTGGAGAATGAACTTCTATTTGTATTTCTGCAAGAGGCAGTTTTGCTCAAGTGAAATATCTAATTCATAATACTGGGAGATGTGCAAAAAAGTCACACAAACCAGAAGGTTAAAAATAATTTTTATCAACTCTGCACAGTGTGTTTGAGGATGAGCATTTTGTTGTAACTTTCCTGCTTACAACCAAGGCACATTCGTCAACAGAGGCATTTAAATGTTTGTGTATATCTGATAGCAAAGAAACAGGAAGGATTAGGTAGGAGGGAAAGTCAACATTTTTTGTAATCTATCTCCCAACACTCAGTAACAGTAACATGGTAACATTTTTGAGAATTTACTAAATACCACGCAGTAGGGGAAATGCTAGGTAAATTAAGCTCTACAAGGAAACACACCAAAAATCATTTCCTTTGTCCTCTTGGAATGTGCGCTCAAAGGAAAAAATTGGAAGTAAGGCCACGCCCTCTTGCAGTGGCACCTTTCCCACTTCCTTCCCATTGGAGGCTCTCTTGTGTTTCTAAAACATGCTTGATTTTACCTTGGTCGGCATCTCCTGCAATCAGTGTGTGCATGTGTGCGTTCGTCTTTGGCCAGAGTTGATAACATTAACTGTGGTCCAGAACTCAACATGTTTTTGATTTTATACAGTGGTTCCCAAGTGGTGATGAGTATTTATTTCTAATTCCCTTCTGAACCATTTGGGAGTCGGGGTTAGGAGGGAGGAATGGATGTCACAGGAGAGGAGTGCAATGTACAGACAGCAGCAGGGGCACTTTTATGAGATGCCCGATGAGCTCCTCCTTCAAGGTATGGCTTGGACACTTGTCTCTGGGTCATCCATCACTGGTGTGCAGGACTTTCTCTGTCCCCAGTTCTCTCTAGCTTCCATTGAAACAGTTCCTCTTATTTGATGCTGGGATCTCCAGCACAAACAGGGGTTAAAGGTCCACTTAGAATATAGACTTGAGGCATAGTTATTTAAAGAGCCAGCACTAGGAACACACTTTACTAAAATTACAGCAGTTTGTGGCAGGACAATAGTCCTTTAATATGATATGATTACTCAGATACAAATGGGTCCACAAGTCAACAAATAATTTTGATAGACAATATTAATGTGACAGTTGTTCACATTCTTGAGAGACTAGTTTTCTGTCACCACAATGAAACCTATTGTAGATTACCTGTGATCTGACCATATTGTAGACCATGTATCCACTTACTTAGCCAAGAACCCTTAGGTCTCCTTAGAAATCAAGAGCCAGGTATAAAAGCAGGACTTTCTGAGAAAGAAGCAATGGTAGACCCATATATTTTTATTTGTAGGTGCCCAGTTTTGGCTTAGATGCAGGCTGATTGCCTCAGTTCCTCTGGGACAGGGCCTGCAAAGGTTGAAAAGAAGGACTCTTTTTCTCCTTACGGAACAAATCATGGCCATTGAACACAACAGCGGCTTAGACATTTTAACTGCAAAGGATGTGTGTGATATACTTTTAAGCTTTATAAAAGG
Organism: Pipistrellus hanaki; assembly: GCF_964339955.1. Taxonomy (NCBI): domain Eukaryota; kingdom Metazoa; phylum Chordata; class Mammalia; order Chiroptera; family Vespertilionidae; genus Pipistrellus; species Pipistrellus hanaki. The sequence goes on along the minus strand of NC_140506.1, from coordinate 47,586,217 downwards.
GGTGAAAGATAAAACTGACTAGGCAAGATGGATAAAATTCTTGCCGAAACCAGTTTGGCTCAGTGGTAGAGCGTCGATCTGCGGACTGAAGGGTCCCGGGTTCGATTCCGGTCAAGGGCATGTACCTTGGTTGCGGGCACATCCCCGGTAGGGGGTGTGCAAGAGGCAGCTGGTCGATGTTACTCTCTCATCGACATTTCTATCTCTCTATCTCTCTCCCTTCCTCTCTGTAAAAAATCAATAAAATATATTTTTAAAAAAAAGAAAAAGAAAAAGAAAGAAAGTGAAATGCAAAATCAAGAGCAAGTAGGACAGCGCAGAGCTCCTGTGAATCCCCCCACAGGGCCCAGAGACAGACCCGAGGACAGCGTATTTGCCAGTGAGAAGACACTTTCACACCTGCTAATATCTCACACCCACCTCCTCCACCTACCCACCGCTGCTCCTGCTCACTCTCCTGCTGATGAGTTCACCTCCCGCATCACTGAGAAAACAGAAGCAAATAGGAACTCCCACATCTTCACGTCTTTTCTTCTGCCAAATCTAAGACCAACTTCATGCACCCATTCTCTTACCTTCCCTCTGGTCCCAGGGGAGGAGGGCTCCCTGCTTCTTTCTACTTGGGCTCTGTCCCATCCCTTCCCAAATGCATTGTTCCTGCCCTTAGCGCCCCTTTTCTGCAGCGCCCCTATCTCCCCTAAACGGCATCATTCCAAGAGCAAGTGAATGCACCCTAGGGCAGCCCTTCTCACACATGAGCATGCATATGACTCGCCCAGGGAGCTTGTTAAATACTGACCACAATTTGAAGTTGGGCCGTATTTCCCATCTTTAAAGTAAGTCCCCTCTTTTGACCCAAGTGTTTGCTCTGTAGCACTCTCCCCACTTCTTAGCAATATTTCTGAGAGAGAGGTGTCTGCAGTGTGTCCACTCTCATTCACATTCTCTGCTCAGTCTACGCATAGCTTCTATCCCCACCACGGAACTGAAAGTTGTCAATACACTCCATTTGTCAGATCCTCTGGCACTTCTTGACCTGAGGAGGGAGTTTCAGAGACGTTACCCTTCTTCCTTCTGGGACTACTTTTTTTTTTTTACTTCTATGAAGCCTCTTCCTAACTCTTCTATTTCAGTCATTTTCATTTTCCCTTCCTGGCTCCCTCTCATCTGGTCAACAGCTTTGTGAGTCTGTTATGGGCCCCTCTCTGTCTGTATTCTTTCCCTGCATGACTCCTCCTATTAGTGTGATCTGAGGGACCTTCGAGATGCCAAGGACTTTCACATCTGCATCTCCAGCCCTCACTCCTATATCCATCCACCTCTTGATATCACTTCCTGCATATCCGCCAGGCCCAATCGCAGCTCTTCCTCCACGCTTCTCTAGCTCAATAAAGCCAGCCGTGTTTACCCAGTTGCTCAAGCCCCAAAATATAGGCAGTTCCTTGATTTCTCTCTTTCTCACCTCCCAGATACAATCTGTGAACAAGTGTATGGTGGCTTTACTTCCATAACATTCAGTATGTCCACACTGGTCTCAGCAATCATCCCCTCGGGGACTACCACAGTCAGTTCCTATCTTGTTTTCCCTCTGCAATACATTTTGCCTAGAGGGCTTTTAAAAATGTAAATTAGGTCATGCTTTTCCTCTGGTGGAAGCACTCTGATGGCTTCCCATCACACCGATAACAGAATCTCCACTCCTTTTCTCTGACATCTTCCTGGACCACTCCCCGCTTCGCCTGGCCACCTGTCCTAGGCACCCTTTACTTCCTCCACAAGTTAAGCTGGTTTCTCCCATGGAGCATTCTGGTTCCCTCCTGGTCATTCAGAGCTTGTTCTGGTTATTGCCTTTTGCTTCCAGGTTGATCCCTTCCCCTTTCTCCTGAAAACCACATTTCCCTGCTCCCTTGACAATGGCTTTGGGGGGAAAGAAGGGAAAAAAAACAGGACAATTTCTTTCTCCCGCTCTCTCTTTCCTCTTTGCCCTTCCCTTACCCCCCCACATCTCCCCACCTCCGAGTCAGGGGGCATTTTCTTGGAGGGACTAGGTGCTGGGTCCCCCCGGTGTGTAGCTCCCCACCAGAGGAAGACAGCCTCTCCTCCATGATCACACGTACTGCTAAGCAGGCCTGTCCATGGCTCCGGCTTCTGCCAGCGGGTTTGTGTATCTAGCATCTGCGCCCCAGAAACATCCCCTGTGTGTGGTAGTGGCTTCCGGCGTTCCTAACGTCTGTCACTTCATGTGATCCTCAGCTCTCCCATCGCCAGCGTAGCTGCTTCACTACGTTAAATTCATCTGCGTGAAATACCTAGAGCAGTTTCTGTTTCTCTGACTGAAATAGCTCCCAACTACACGGTTCACTCAGGGCAGCCATCCCTCCACCGGCTGTGAGTCTCTTCATTGCACTTTTACTTCCTGCTATTTTTTTCTGTATTGGATGCTGTCTTATTACCGTATCCCAAGAGCCTAGAAGGGTGTCTGATATGTAATTGACATTGAATAAATATTTATTGAATAAATGAATAAAAAGAATAGACTTAGATTTAGCTCCACAGACTACAGCTCAAATGGGTAGATGATGCAAATGGAATGAGTGATAATCAGGCTTCTAAATGGAAACTCTGGGGAAAAGAAAAGGAAAATAAGAAACGTTAGGCGGGGAGAGGGAGAGGATGTTACCCTTTGAGGAGAAAGACAATTAGTGGGGAGAAGGAAACATTTATTTAGTATCTGCTAATGTGCCAGTGGCTTTATATGCATGGCTTCATTCTGTTCCCACATCAACACTATCAGGTGGAGATGATCTCCATCTTACTGATGGGGATGCTGAGTAGCTAAGAGGTTAAGTAACTTATATGAGATCACACAGCTGTAAATGCACAACGGGCTTCCAGCCCACAACATCCATCTGCCTGATTAGGACCAGCCCAGGCAAGTACATCACAGCCTCAATCCATGCCCATCCTTTTGTTTTATAAATGCAGAAATTTAAATGCAGAAGTATAACTACTATTTCTGAAACACTTATTGTATCCTATTAAAAGGATGGCCATCCCCAGTGAAACAACTGGAGAGTTTTTTCAAATTGCTTCCCAAGGTTCTCTTGCCCTTTCCCACTGCCTTCCTCCCCTCCCCAAATACACTGAAAGACAGAACATGATCCGTACAGCAAAGAACAATGTTGCTGTGAGCTGGAGGAACTGGGCCTTTGGCACTTCCTTCCAGGTTGACCTCAGAGGCCTGTTTTAGTGTTATTGAGTCTGCAGTAAGGGAAGCGTTGGGGACAGCCGTGCTCCGTCGCCGCACCCCCCCCCCCCCCCCCAGTGTATCAGCAGCATCCCTAGAACAAGAAGTTGTTCAAGTCTGTGCTCCCTGTGGCATCAATAGAGAAAGATGGCATAGTTCCCTCCAAATTCGCCAGGTCCTTTATTTGTACGAGCATCATCTCTGTTTTGTCAGTTTTCATTGATGAGCCCTATTGTTTTCTTAAGGAAGACAACTGAATTCTCAGTCATGTCTTTGATTTTTCTACTTGTGCCGAGGTCTGAAAACGGTAAGTTATGTTATAGTATGCAGTTCATAGGGTCACTGAGGGGGGAAAGCCCCAAGCAGTAGAGCAAATAGTTTTTTCCCTAATGCTGGCTTCCCTTGTTTGGTTGTTCAAGTCAGGCCATTACCGTGGCTTTGCTCTGATCTGTTCTTAAGAGTTTTCCCTATCCCCAAACATCTTGCTCTCAGAACACTGAAAACTTCTAGCAAACAAACAAATCATGAAAATTAAATAGCAATAAAACTGTTGTTGGCTTCATATAAAAAATATTATCCAGTATTTAAATGGCGATTATTTCCAGAAACTTGGCAACTGTAACCATACAAATGATGAAATTGATTCCAGTCACAGTCCATATTTGTTTGGAAAGGAAATACCAGTAGTGTTTGAAAAATGGATTATTAAAGACCTTGGTTTTCTGAAGGTGGCTCATATGTTCTATTTGCTAACACAGCATCTTGTTGGGGGAAAAGAAATAATAAGTGCAGCTTTTCCCTGCCCCAGATTATTTTCACTCCAGATCTTTAGAGCAGGAAATAAAAAACAGCTAATGGTTCATGGGGCATGTGGAATTAGTTTAAGCAAAGCTGAGCCCTGATCCTGCTGACCGCCTCCTCTTTCCTGTGCTGTTTTGTCTATGCTGGCCTTAGAATATGTCAACAAATCTCTTTTAAGCTCAGATGGGAAGAAAGGATGGTGATTCTCCCTCTTTCTGTAAGGGAATAATTTGCAACAGATGTGCTTTTTTAGAAAGGTACAAGTTTGTCTTGTAAAATATTTGTAAAGAAAAACAGCCTCCGGATTTCACAAAGTAGTCCTGACTGGGTTTTGGAGATGTCACAAAGAGCATTGTTTTTATAATACTAATAGGATTCTTTTCTCACAGAATTTGATTATAACTCAAGATTAGGTTTTGGGAAGAGCCAAGTTTAAATATCTAAAACAATAAAGTGAGGAAATACCATATGTGACTTGATGGCTTTTTGACAGTGTTCTGAAAGGAGATGTTGGTGAAAGTCTCAGAAACTCTTTTTAATTGGTACCAAGATCTTAATGTCTCCAAACCTCAGTATCCTTATCTATACAGTGGGGGAGCCACCTGCCCCTGCAATCCAAGTGGTAGGATAAGTGAAAGATGCTTTATAAACCATAAAAGGTCCTATACAAAAGAAAATGGGTAAATTATTATTTTCATAACAAATCTATTCAAGAAAAAAACCTTTGAAGGTTCCACACTTCATGTGTATACCCTTTTGCACATATAATAAAACTAAAGGCCCAGTGCATGAAATTCATGCATGGGTGTGGTACCTAGGCTTGGTCAGCAATCGAAGCACAAGTGTCTGGCGTGGAAGGGCAGGTCCCAGCTGACATCTGGGCCCTGGGCAGCACCTGGGCCCCCAGGACTCCATGCGCCCCCTTCCGCCTGAGTCACTGCGCCCCAGTCCGCATGCAGATATGCAGTGAGCGCAGCCAATGCTGAGGACCAGGGCGCAGCATGGGGCTCTGGGCCACCCAGCAGCGTTGCATGGAAGTTGGGCAGGCATCGCACTCTCCCAGCTCCTCACAGACCAGCTCCTGCATGAACCCACAGGGAGCCTGACTGGTCCCAGTGGCTGTGGCCCAGCTCACCTGGAAGAGGCCATGCACGTGTGGGGTGAGCTCCTACTGGGTGCTCAGCACCTGAGCTCAGGGGCTTCCCCAGAATGTGAGCCGTGGAGTCCCGGGGGAGGGTAGCAGGGTGAGTGAGGGTGAGCTCAGCGGACACCTGAATTCTCAGTGCCTCCATCCCCAATCACCCATGCCCCAGGTACCCAGTGAGGTTGGATGATCAGAGCCTGCTGGCCACTGATCACAGTCTGTGGGGCGATCAGACTCCCTCTTGCACCCGCCTTGGTCTGGCGCTGCCCGCTCACCAGCTCCACCAGCCCGCCGTTGTCTCACTCTCATTGGGCCCATTAGGGCCAGCAGCACCTCTCCTGCTGCCTGCTGCCAGTGCCATGTCCTGTGCCATCCCCTGGTGGTCAGCACGTGTCATAATGAGCGGTCAAACTCCCGATCAAGGGGGCAATTTGCATATTGGGCTTTTATTATTTAGGATGAATATTTTTTTTAAATTAAAACCTGCACTAGTAAGTAGATTAGCAACAAAGCTTATACTATTTAAAATTAAGTAAGTTCTGGCCCTGATTCAGCCACGAGGCTTGTTGAAGGACAAATCACTGGTTCTAATGGGAAGTTTTACCTGCATAGGCACATTTCAAAACCTTATGATAAAAAGGTGTATGCCTTATGTGAATGAATATGACTAGCATTGGCCTAAGAAGAATACATAACTTTCAGCGGGGAATACTATAAACTGAGAAACTTCCTGCTCAATTTTTTTCTCTCCCCCAAATATTTATTAATATTACAAATGTCCCCCTTCTTCTTCCCCTAACCCCCTCCACCTGGTCCCTACCTGCCCCAGGCCTTCACCACCCTATTGTCAATGTCCATAGGTAATATATATATATGCATATATTTGATTAATCTCTTTTCACCCACTATCTCCCCTTCCCTCTAAATTTGTCAATCTGTTCCATATTTCCATGCCTCTAGTTCCATTTATCAGTTTATTTTGTTCATTTATTTTGATTTTTAGATTCAATTATTGATAGATATGTATTTATTGTCATTTTACTGTTCATATATTTTATCTCCTCTTTTTCTCCTCCTCCTCCTTAAATAACCTTCAATATTTCATGTAATACTGGTTTGGTGGTCATGAACTCCTTTAGCTTTTTCTTGTCTGTGAAGCTCTTTATCTGACCTTCAATTCTAAATGATAGTTTTGCTGGGTAGTATAATCTTGATTGTAGGTTCTTGCTATTCATCACTTTGAATATATCTTGCACTCCCTTCTGGCCTATAAAGTTTTTGTTGAAAAATCTGCTAACAGTTGTAAGGGTGCTACCTTGTAGGTAACTGCTTTTCTCTTGCTGCTTTTAAAATTCTCTCTTTGTCTTTAACCCTTGGCATTTTAATTATGATGTGTTTTGGTGTGGGCCTCTTTGGATTCCTCTTGTTTGGGACTAATGCTTCCTGGCTTGTAAGTTTATTTCTTTCACCAGGTAGGGGAAGTTTTCTGTCATTCTTCAAATAATGGTTTTCAGTATCTTGCTCACTCTCTTTTTCTGGCACCCCCATCATGCAAATATAGGTATGCTTGGAATTATCCCAGAGGCTCCTTATAATATCTTTATTTTTTTTATTCTTTCTTTTTGCTCTTCTAATTGGGTGTTTTTTCCTTTCTCATATCCCAAATCATTGATTTGATTCTCAGAATCCTGTACTCTACTGTTGAACCCAAGTCTTGATGTATTTTCTTTACTTCTGTAATTGTAGGACATCCATTCAGCCAGATTTCAGGCAGTTCTGGATGATGGTTGTTCTGTATTGTAGTTGTAATTTTGATATGATTATGGGAGGTGGTGAATACTGGCACTTATCTACGCTGCCATCTTAGTCTCTCTGCTCAATTTTCAAATCCCATGTGAGAACAGATATGGCTGAAGGCACCAAAGAAGAGGGAGCATAGACTGCGATAGAAGTTTGAGCTGGAATATTAGGCAACTGTTTCCTATGTGAGGAATGAAAATAATGCCTATTATAATAAGGATCATGTGACTATTGGATCATGTAAAATGGCACGTGTAAGATAATCCATGATCATATTAGATGACAAAGAAGTTATACAAACAAAGTAATATTCATGAGATATATCACAAGAAGGGAGAAAATCCTGTCATCTTAAGATTTAGCATTTAAAAGTTTTATAGTATTTCCTTTTTCATTCTTTCAATTGTTAATAACGTGTACTGAGTACTTCCTATGTTCCAGACATTTGTGGTAAATGCTATAAATGAGTAAAATTTATTTAATTTTATAACCATTACAAACAAAGGTTCCATTATTACCCCTTTTTACAGGTGAAAGTAAGTAAATTGCTAAAAAAAATCAGATGGCTAAGAAAATAATGGAGGTGGGACTTGAGCCATGCTTAGTAATAGAGACAGTCAGAAACCTAGTCATTTTCTACATAAGCTTATTGTCATCTAGAATAGAGCACTCACAAACTTCTCTAAACTCTCAACTGCCCTCTCAGATCTGCATTTGAACTTTAACCATAGTAAGACTCACTAATTTTCCTCTGGTTACTTGGGAACAGCGGCCTCGCAGCTTCTGTTTTGGCTTATATCAAGGTTAGTCTAGAGCCAGGCTGCTCAGCCCTTTCACTTGGGAGTTCTTGTAAAAGCAGAGCATCTCAAGGGACCAAACCTGACATGGGATAATCTATAAAGCCACTCACTGGAAAGTGTGTTTCCTGCCTGCTGGCAAGGAGATTAAGTCAAAGGTTTTGATATTGATAGATAGTCCTAATCTTTTAAGAGCTTTCAAGTACTAGCAGGACAGTTAAAAGTTTTCTTAAATCATTAGGAAGAGGGAGATTTGCCAGTCCCTTAGGACCTACAAGATGAGGGGCTTCAGTAGTAAGAAATTGGGCTTCAGGGAACCCTCTCCCTGACCACAGGTAAATCCCTGGATGCTCTCTGTAAGGCTTATTTACACTTGCATTAAATGAAATGTTGTATGGACAGCCTTTTACAAATAATTATTTTGGCTTAATTAGAAGGTAACAAGATTAGTTAACAAGTTTTGTTTTTGCCTTGGGTTTGTCATTTTTGTTTCTGATCCAAGATACTCTCCTCTTATTCCCACTCACCCCCAAGCCCTAAGTCTCCATATCCTCCTCCTGTCTCTGGAAGTGTCTTTTCTGCAAGTCTTTCCCTGCCTTCTCCTTTCTCTTTCCCTCAGTCTCTGCCATTCTTTCTCTTTCTCCCTCTTCTATCTTCTTGCGCTTTCCTTCCTTTCTTTTCCCTTCATTCTTTTTTTCCTGGCTTTTCAGCATAACCCTGACAAGTGCCAGCTGCCATTTCCAAAGTGCCTATTGTTTACACTGCCCAGCCTCGAGGACCCCTTTTTATTTTAAGTTACTCTTTATCACAAGACACTTTTTTTATAGGCACACAGTAACAATATTATAGGAAAAACAGATTGTTAGATTTTACATAGGAAAATTCTTAATGAAACAACAAATTCCTGAAGAAATGTGATCCCCACCCCCTGTCAAGAGCAAAATTATTGAGTCATGTTTCTCATGGCCTATTTCATGAACTATTGAACAGTCTATCACATTTGCTAAACACATGTCCCTTCATCACTGGCCCCATGGTTATAGCTTCTGCATGGAATGAATATGGCTGGTGCCAAATAAGGTTGTTTTTGTTACCTCTGGATTTCAATTCTGCTGCAGAAAATCACAACCTTATCATGTCAGAAAGGAAGAGAGGAGGGTTGTGGCTTGTAAGGACATCTTTAAAGTTATATGCAAAATGTATGACATTAAACTAAAAGTCCAAGGCACAACTAAATGTGATTAAAAATTGTACTGTAGAAATCGAGTTATGAAAAGCATAGGGCTACCTTGCACAAAGGAAACAAAAAATTAAGACCAAGTAAATGCTCATTCTGCACAAAATATTTGCAGAGCCAGTGGAAGGGGGAAAAAGATTTGATGTAACAAAGAGTCTACCATCATTTTCTAAAATGGAATCTGCCAAGTTAACATTATGTCATCTAGGGCAACAATGAACATGTGTGAAAGGTGTCATATATTTGGGAATTCAAATATTTCAAAATTTCGTCTTTAACCTTTTGCACTCCGAACCATTCTGGACATTGGCTACCAGTTACTCGACACTACTTTGCGGTGGAAACGTGCGTTGAATTAACTCAATTCCCCGTAATCACTAATAAACTGCAATGTCCCCCCTGAGAGGGGACATCCGAGTGATATGCTAGAATTCCGATGTCCCCTGAGAGGGGACAGCGGAGTGCAAAGGGTTAATATATGCATAAATAAAAATAACCTGAATTTTTTAATAAGCAATTCTAGCCATAACTTTAATACTACTACTGATATAACACTTATTATAATTACAGTGTATTTGTACCCAGCATTGTATTGAGAGCTCTAGATCGCTTATTTTAGTCGTCTTTATAACCCTGAAATATAGATGTTTTTGAGAACTGTTTTATATTTTAAGAGAGAAAAAAAATAGTTTTAAGTAATGTCCATCTGTCCCCTTAACCTGAAATATATCTCAGAATCTTTTAATGTCTCAATGGAGGGTTCCTATTTTTAAGGTTAATATCAGGAAAAGAGCCAAGGCACCAAGTAACCAGGGTGGGACTTGATATAATAAGAACTGAGTAAGACACTGAGATAAGGTTCAGTGTGTCAAGGTTCTCTGAGTTGCTAAGCTTCTGTGAGAATTTCGGTATTCTAGATTTCGGGCTGAAACATAATTTTCTGTATCTGAAAAAAAAAAAAAAGGAATAATGGCACAGAGAAAACATTTCATCATTTTGTATGCCTTTATTCAACTTACAGCTCTTATCAAATATATTTTCCATGGGTTAGAAGTATAGATCTGAGAGGAAGTTTGTTTTGCAGGACATTTTCCTGAATGAACTAAGAAAGTTGTGCACCAAAACTATCTTTAGCATAAAAAATAAATCACATCAAACAAACATATTCCAAACACAATTGTACACTTTCTGCTGTGCGAGGCTATATTTGCTCACAGAAGAGCTATAGTCAATAATAAGTTATAACAGTTTCTCATAGCAAATATCAATCTTGTCACTTACCTTTTGCCAGAAGTTACCTAGCAAGTAGACTTGAAAGGAAAAGCAAAATTATGATCAAGATTAGCTCTTTGGCGTGGCAAGTCTGAATGCCTCATCTAGAAAATAAGTAAGGTGAACATACACCCTGGTTTGCTGGGACAGTTCCACATTAGCTAGTTCTGATGTAAGATTTTAACAATTGTCCCTGGTCCCCTTTCTGCCCCCCTCCCAAACCTTGTACACTCTTAAGACAATCTCACCCTAGAAAGTGAAATAACAATTTTATAACATTCATAACGCAAGCAAACTTTCTGTATACCTGCTGTGACTGATATAGCACAGGTGTTCAACAGATTCATTCTCTATAATGTCAACAGGGCTGACAATGACCACTTTGGCAGGCCCCACGTAGCATTAATTACCACTGTAGGTTGCATGAGGAGCCCACCCGCTCAATACACATCCCAACACCTATATTATTCCCATTTGGAACAGAACTGGTGAATGGGGGCACTTGTCATTTGGACTGAGATCAATGAATAGGATTTTCCAGATACGTAAAACTCTCCTATTGATTCTTTAGATCTTTAGATTTCCCTAAATATTGCAAAGCCAGGAAGAAGATACTTCTTGGGAAAAATATAGTTACTATCTGTTGTGATATGTGATAGTAAAATAGATGACTGTTAAGGAATCTTTGTATTTCAAGTTGCAGTTATTGATGTTTTATAAACTAAAATATAAGATTTTAAAAATTATATAGAATCATTAGAAAAAGTTGTACAATATAAATCTCAGTGTTCTCAGATTTATAGTTATAGCTCTTTTTTATGGGTAATTTTTTTTTTTACATCTTCAAAAGAAACCTTAATAATGCTTTTTTTTTTTTTTTTTTTTTTTTTAAACAACTAGTGTCACTACCAGGCCTCTGGATGATTAACTACCCTATGATATTTCTTTCATCCAAGCTGGTTTATAAAGGAAAGCAAAAACGACAATAAAAGAAATGTACCAATTTATTCTATACTAATAAAGTATTGAACATTAGTGAAAAAAGTATGAAATATTGGAATGCAACACAGAGCAATTCCATTACCCATCGCAGTTTTGGGTCCTATACCGTATATAAAGAGTAATTACTTCATTGGTTGGAGACCACAGTGGAGGAATATAGAATTTGATGAAAGAGATTTTAAAATAAAAATTCTATCCCAAAGCATTTGCTTTTCAAAACTTAGCCAACATTACAACTATCTTATTTTGGGTTTGGGTGGCAGGGGTGAGGAGCTGGGAGTGGGGTGAAAGTGCAGAAGAAACAAAGAATGAACAGATTTAAAAAACTCTTGAGCCATTAATTATACATCAGCACTTTAGATTTTAAAGTATATGTGAAATATAATCTTTGAGATGCCTTAATTAACACATCTTATTCATATGGGTTGTTTTCCTTAAATATTCTCTTTAAACAATATTTTGTGATTTCATATTAGTCTATCAATTGTATGTATCATCTTAGTGATTTTTACTTTATTATTATAAACAAAATTGCAGTATTTTTTTCAGGTACTAATTGAATATAGTGGAAATCCCATTCCTTGATGTCATATTTGTTGCTAATTTTTCCCCCCCTTAGCCTTTTACAATTATGATCTTAGGCATAATGTTTTTAATTTTATGAAACTTTTGCTGTCAGTTATTTCCTTGTTGATTTCCTTTACTGCTTATATGCTTAGAGAGTTGTTTCTCATCCCTAGGTCAGTAAATAATTTACCTATATTTTCTTCTGTTTTTTTAAGTCACCTTATGTTTCAATTTTTAATTAACCTAGAATACATTGGGCTATCTATTTAGGTGGATGCTAAGGTGGATTTTGGGCTATCTCAAATAGATTTGAGGCTCTATTAAGGTAGGAATCAACATAATTTTTCCCAAATAGTTAACACAATTACCAATAACATAATATTTCCTTCTTTATGATGGATTTTCTTGTGCTTTAATCATACACCAATCTCTCCTTCAGTGCTCATCTTTCATACTAAAATATTTAAAGATATAGTACAATAAATGCCTTCTCATTATTTCTGTTTCAAAAATTTCTTGGTTATCCTCATTCTTCTAAACAGATTTTGGATACACTTTATCATATTCTGAAATGAGAATATGATAAAGTGTATCCAAAATCTGTTTAGAAGAATAAATGAGGACACATTGGGATTTGCAAAATATTGCAAATATTTTGAGGACACTCCAGACATTTTGGGGTTTGCAAAATATTGCATTAAACCTGTACATTCAACTGAAAAAAAACACACCCACATTTTAAAAATATTCACTGTCCCGATGAAGAAACACAGTACTTCTATTTTCTTTATATAAAATCTGCACATGTATTAAGGTTATGTCTAAATATTTTATATATTTTACTATTAAGGAAATATTTTTCATCACAATTTCAAATAAGACATTTTTCTCAATGAGCTTTCACTGTATAATCAACATGCTTCAATTTCAGCTTGATTTATTCTGTATGTAGAAAAGTATTTATTAGAGTACTTTATTTCATAGACATAAATGAACTTAGCCAGTACTTGAGGACACTGAAGGCCATGAAGATGATTAGAGCACATAAATTTTTTAATTATGAAAAAAACTAAAAGGAACCACTGGCTATCCATTTTATTCTAAAGTGTAAAATTGCATAGGTGCAATTACACATTTATATTATTAAGAAGGGAAAAAAGACAAGAAATTGATTCACCCATGTCTGTAATGACAAGTAAAAGACGAAGAAAGTGGGGACTCTGAGAGTACTTAATTTTTCTCATACTTTGAGCCTAATGCACCTCATCTGCCTCATTGTCTGACAGTCCATTGTGGCATAAGCAAGGTGAATAATGTAGGCAGTATCTCCCATGGGAATTAAACTAAAAACAAAGGCTCTAAGTAACTGGTATCTAAAGATCATGTTATAAAACTGGTCCCCATGTCCTCAGTCCCACTGGACCCTGTTGTCCCTGGAGGCTGCATACCCACCTGTCAGTCACTTGCCCTTGGCTTTGAAGGTGGCAGGATGCCAGCCTCAGCCAAGTGTTCACAGTGCAAAGTGCTTCAGAGACTTCTCTGAAATGAAAGTCAGTATGTAAATGTGCAACATGACGACATTATTATTCTAGCTTCCTGGCGGCTTTCAGCAAGCACTGCCTGCCACATGAGGTCTCAAGTGTTCTGGCACAGTGTGCAAGCGTTCAAAAGAAGTTAAAGGAATGAAACTGGAGCTACATTTTCAGAGCTATTCAAGCTGGCATGGAGGAATGGAGTCATGGAATCAGGGTTGGATGGTCTCCACCAAACAGCCCAGGCGAGTGCCTGTGATGCCAGGCTACTAAGCAGAATTTTCAATCGTGAAAGGCCACCACTATTTCTTCCTCTGGGTCTAAAATTACAAAATGTACACACCTCCCCCAGGCTCACACCACTCTCTGGGTGCTCTCTGCTCAATCCTCATCCACCCGTTCCCTGGAGCACACCAGTTTGCTTAAATCCAGCACAAGTTTTAAAATGAAGAACTAAATACAAAAAAAGGAAAAAAGTTTAGTTAGAACCCCATTGTAGCAAAAGCTACTGTATGAAGCCCATGGCTATTATTTTTAAGAGGGGACAGGCTTATTGTATATCTCATCTGTCTTTGGTACTATCCTAGAAAGTGACCACTTAGTGATCTAAAGATATATGCACCCCTACCTTCATAGCAGCACAATTTACAATAGCTAAGATTTGGAAACAGCCTGAGTGCCTATCAGCAGATGAGTGGATTAAAAAACTGTGGTACATCTATACAATAGAGTATTATGCTGCGTTAAAAAAGATAGAATTCTTACCATTTGCAACAACATGGATGGAACTGGAGAGCATTTTGCTAAGTGAAATAAGCCAGTCAGAGAAAGGTGAATTTCACATGATCTCACTCATTTGTGGAATATAATGAACATAAACTGATGGACAACAACCGATCCAGAGAAAGAAAAACATTGATCAAACTGTCAAACCTGAGAGGGAAGGCAGAGGAGGATGGCGGGAAGGGAGAGAGATCAACCAAAGGACTTGTATGCATGCATATAAGCCCAACCAATGGATACAGACAACAGTGAGGTGAGGACATGTGTGTGTGTGTGTGTGTGTGTGGGGGATATATTACTTCAAAGAAGGGGGAGGGAGAGAGAGAAACATGAATGATGAGACAATCATTGATTGGCTGCAACATGGAGGGAACTGGAGAGCATTTTGCAACAACATGGATGGAACTGGACTTACCACCGTGGGGATGCACCTGGGTATATGCCCTGACTGGGAATCAACCAGGAACTCCTGGTTCAAAGGTTGATGCTCATCCACTGAACCACACTGACTGGGCAACCTTGTCATTTTTGTTTGCAGTTTTCATTCCTAACAGGTCCTCTAGTTTGTACCCAGCAGTTTCTGCTGATGAAATATCTGAAGCTAAAACCAAACTCAGGTGTGGGGGTAGTGGGGTCAAAAAACAAGGTCTACTAAATAGTGAGTCATGGTGGGTCCAGGGTCAGCGCAGATCCTGGTTGTGGTCATTCTGTGACATGACCTCTCTTACATCTTTATACCTTCTTTCCCTTGGCTGACGTTTTTCTGTTCATCAGGCACCAGCAACAGAGTCTGAGTGCCCTGCTTCACAGCTACCTTTATACTAGCACGGGTCCACAATACTGGCTACTCATCCTCCTTCCCCTCCCTTTACATCCTGAAATTCTCACAGGCTTCTTGTATGTAAGAGACATAGAGTTTAAGTTTAAAAATGTAAGACAGGAACAATGCAAAGAATACAAGCACTGAAGAATACCATTTCTCATACAGAACTTCTCTCTTTATTATATTTTAGGACAGTGAAAAGAAAGGGTTTATAAATAAAATCTATGCCATCCAGGAGGTATGCATCAGTGTCCAGAACATCCTAGATGAAGCGGCTTCCTTAGGCGAAAGGATAAAGAAGTAAGTGATGCTGACACATGGACCCTGGCCTTCTGTGGAGACAGAGTGTCCATTTGTTTCTCAGGAGGGTGAAATGCCAATTCGTTTTGGCAGGGGACACTCCTTCTGGGTGATCTATTGCTCAGTTTCATCATCATTTACTTTGTTTCTGTCAGTCTTTGGTTCTATGAAAGTTCTGTCAATTTCCTTCCTGAAATTTAGAACATATTGGTTGGAAAGAAATCATATTTCTTTGGAGAAATAACACCATTCTAAATTTTAGCACATTTTCACAGTGAAAGACTTTGTTCTTAAACAGAATATCAACTCAAGATAGAAAAAAATAAACTAAGCAAAAATGAAGATTTCAGGTAAGGAAGACACACGTTTTATTGTTGGCTGAGCTATATGTTTAAATTAATTTAACATTTTTTTTAGTCATATTATATATAGCATCCTACCAAAATATACTTTTAAATTTGTGTATTTATATAGCTAAGATATTATAGGTGAAATAAACTAATGCTTGGCCATTAAAAATTTGGATGTTTTTAAAAAATTGCCTTAGCAAATATCTAATGTAAAATTAAGAAACATTCTTAATTTTATATTACTGTGTTTTACTTGAAATACTTTAAACTGTTTTAAAAAGTAGATTAATTATAAAAATGTGATTTACAACTGATTATCAGTAGAAATATACTAAGGCCCCATACTAGAAATATACTAAGGCCCCATACTACTACTGAACTATGTAAAAACTGGCCCACTCAAGAAAGGGTGCTGTATATCCGGTTAAGCCTACGTTTTCATAGTTTCATATATCCACTCATTGTTTACTGTTCATAACCCAAAGTGTTCTGCAGATTTACTCCTTGGGCATACAGAGTATTTGAGGAGTACGTTATTTAAACTAAAGGTGTGAGTTATTCATTTATTTCCTTTGATCTCTCAAGGGATGAGTCTTACCTCATGTCCTTTTTTTGTTTAATACATTTCCACACATGCATAGATGCTGAGTTTCCATGTTCTCATATCACATTAGACAGAACAGCCTCCCTCTCCCAAATGTGCCTCGAAGCAACGGTCAGTCTTAAGACTTCTGAAAATTGATTCCCACCTCTTTTCCCTTCGTTTTTTTCTCTATCTCTCAGAGTGTTCCCCTGTTCTCCACACCCTGTCCATGAAGGACATGGTGAAGTCCTAAATGGGGCCTTTCCCTACTGAGTGTTGTCCTTTCTCTGAGGTACACTGGGTATTGCCTGATGGCAGCATCTCACTGATACCAGAAGACCTGGGTCAGCTCTCTGGTCAGGCTAGTGAATGCCTGAGGGAAAATGGTTCTTAATCCCTCTGGGTGCTAGGAGACCTCAGAACAGGTGCTGGCTAGAAAACATGAAGGTCAGTTGAAGCCTAGGACCAGATCATGGCTATGGACCAACCTTTGGTAAACAGGGTTTTGCAGAACTTCCATAGGTACAGTAATGATACAAGTATAGGCTGAGGTGCAGCCATTTTTTCTGCACAATCTTTTGAATATTAAAAAGAAAAATCCCTTATAGTCACACGTAATATAATACATATATTCAGAAAACAGCTTCAGAAGCAATATTTAAGTACAAAGTGAAAAGCCTCTATAATTGCATTTATTATTCCTTCCACAACTTTCTTGAATGGGGATCATATTCTAGATTCCTCAATGCATTGTGGAAACAGAAAAGAACAGCCTTGTTTCCCCTGACATTAGCTACACTAGTAAGGATGCTTGGATACTTACTCTTCCAAGAGGAGAAAGAACGAACACAGGGAGCCTTTCAGGGAAGCTGCCCAGAAGAAGGGTTTTCTGAGGGAAGAGCCAGTTGCCCTTGCACAAGGAGCAGTGTGATGGATGGCTCTGAGCTGAGCCCCAGGAGAGCAGGCAGACCCTCAGCCTTCTGTTCTCTCCACAAGCAGCAAGAGCAAGGGAGGGAAGACAGGATTCTTTACCTACAGGTCGCTCACTCTGGCCATGGGAGGAAAATGATCAAGTCCAAAAATCCAGGCCCTAAAGGCAATTGAGAACAAGACAATCAGATTGATTAGTAAACATTTGATTTAGGAAGACAATAAGCAAGCCATATGCTACAAAACTAAGGAACCACTCATAAGTTATGCTGAGACACAGTACTGGAAGAAAAGCTCTTAATAATCATCCTTTACTGGATCAAAAACTGCCCAGGACAAACCCCACTCCAAGTGAATATAACACACATCACCAGGAAATTAGAACAAAAAACACTGACATTTATCCCCATCATGTACAATTTCTTATTTCGTTTAAATACCTTTTGAGGCCTCCTCCCTTCCTGATAAGAAATGCTAGATTGCTAATGTTAACCTCTCATGCAGTACTTTCAACTGGACGGTCCCATTCCTAAGCTGGCTGGCCATCGTCGCCCTCTGTGTGTTCACAGTCGTCCTGTACTTCATTCCACTGAGATACATTGTCCTTGTCTGGGGTAAGTAAAGCCTTTTTTTTCCTTTAACTGTCTTAGCTGCTAAGAACAAACTATTTTTAAGGGATGAATTATACTGTCAGTAGTTCCGTATATTTATGGTCATGAAGCTACTCCATGATGAAAAGAGACAGGTCGGTTAAAAATCACAACAGTATAACGATTTAAGTTTACCTGCAAAATGCATTTTTCTTATCTGGCACCATAGGCTCCATCATACTATAAACAGGTAGCTGTGCAGATTCTTCATACATCAAAGAGTAGTTCTGTCTAGATATCACTCTGATTTATTTTCACCACTTATACGTAAACAGAGGCGTTTCGAGCCATATGGTGCATTCAGGACAATATGCTTTTGAGCTATGGTGCTTTGTCTTGTGGAAGTGTCTGTAAACATGGTACCATATACAGCCACCTGTTAAAGAGGTCACCTGTAGGATACAGAAAAGGGTCCGTCATTGATAGGCAGCTTAGGAATAAGAAATCTGCTTTGTGTGTACTAAATAAGAATGCTTCTGCAAAAACCCCCTTTAAAAATATTTTTGGGTCCTAATTTTTAATACAGTTATGCCACATGCTAATAGTTCTCGTGTACCAAGTTTCAGCATTTTTAAAAAAATATATATTTTAGTGACTTTGTACAGAGAGGAAGGGAGAGAGATAAGAGAGCTAGAAACGTCAATTAGAGAGAAACATCGACCAGCTGCCTCCTGCACACCCCCCACTGGAGATGTGCCTGCAATTGATGTACATGCCCTTGACCGGAATTGAACCTGGGATCCTTCAGTCCACAGACTGACGCTCTGAGCCAAATGGCTTCGGCAAGTTTCAGCATTCTCCCTCCCCCCTATATCTGACAAACTCTTTGTTTGGAAAATTCTTAATCTCCAAGATTGACTAAAATGTAAAACTATGACATTAATTACATAGATACATGCAAATACACACACATGTATACATATTATATATAGACTAGGGGCCCAGTGCATGAATCCGTGCAGCCTGAAAGGAACTGTGGGTCCTGAGGCTGTAATAGGCTCAGAGGCAGGTCTCGCCCAGCCCCTCCTGCCATGGTCCCCAGTTCCATCTGCCACCACTGCTCCCACATGCCAACAGCACCAGCCCCATTCACACCTGCTGATGGTGCAGAGCGATGGAGGCCAGCACCAGCAGTGGGTACAAGCGGCAGCTACTGTCCTGATAGCCCGTCAGAAGCAGGGGAAAGTGGAGAAGCCCTCAGGGGCGATCAGGGCCTGTAGCCGCTGCTTGCACCTGCTGATGGCACTGAGTGGTAGGGACTGGTGCTGTGCACCGGAAGTGGGTGTGAGCGGCAGCTCCAGCTGTGGGTTTGAGTGGGTCCAGCGCTGGCAGCAGGTGCGAGTGCCGGGAGGGATCGCGGCATTCAGGAGCAAAGAATTTTCAGTAATCACTAGCAGCTCATCCTGATAACACCAACTGGTGCTCTGCCTTGGTCTGGCACTCCTGCTCAATCATCTCACAGCAGCCAGTGGCCGCCATGTCCTGCGCCCTGGTGGTCAGCGCACATCATAGTAACCAGTTAGGTCTATTTGCATATTAGACTTTTATTATATATTTCATTTACCTGGCTACCAGCACCGGTTTTCTTCCAGCACTTGGGACCCAGGCCTTCGCTCTGGCCAGAGGACCACTCCTGTAACTCCCTCCGCCCCCCTCCCCCCCATCCTCCTCATAGCAGGCGTCCTGCCCTGCCCTGCCCTGCTCACTGCTCCACACCTGGAGTGGCTGGGGGCAGGGCTGCTGCCATCTTTGTCCTGACAATTTGCATATTCCCTCCTGATTTGCTGGTGGGTGCTGCAGTGGTAAAGTCAATTTACACATTTCTTTTTATTAGTATAGATATGCACACACAGAGACTGGGTAGAAGTAGAATTCCCTACTTGCCCCTGATCTCCACACACCTAAGATTGCTAAACTTATACAAAATGCGGAGAACTGAAATGGGCCTTAACTCCAGACAACATGTGCTCATACTGACAACAAAAAGATCAAAGAATGTTTTTTTTCTTTTTAAGGCTTTAAAGCACTATACTGGAATGAAGGGAGTCAGATGCCTAAGTCCTCCACTTTTAAGATTTCTTTCTCCCTAATATTTTCAGCCTATCTTTCTCTATCATAAATATGTCCTCTTACCACTTATCATAACCTTACCTCTGTATCTTAGATAGGGAGAGAGGGGTAATGGGAATAGAGACTATTTGTTTTTTCTTAATTTCTATAGTTTAAAGGAACAGTTTCACCTAAGACAGTACTTTCACTATGTTGGGGAAAAGGCATTTTCCACCAAGTTCTTTTTCCCTAGTTTATGTTCCAGCCCTCATCTTGCATTCCTTTCTCTGATATTTAAAACAGATGCTCTTATTGTGAAGGAATTAGAGTAGAGCATTTGGCAGTTATTACCTCTAACCAACTGAGGGCCACTCCTGCCATCTAGGTTTGATAGGTGGTCAGTCTGGTTTCGTTTGCCAGTCTGGTTTCGTTTGCCAAAGTTTCCCAGGCTCCTGGAAGCTGGAGCCTATGGCAGATGTCTGGCTCTAACTTGGGAGCCACTGGCTAGCTGTCTTAAACGTAATTTTTAGAAAATTTGTTTGAGCCTCTTGTTTCATTCAATGAAATAAAACAAAAACAGTATTCCTTTAGTGGTAAGTGATTGCTGAAATATTAACCAGAAATTTCAAAGGGGCCTATGGGGACACAGGAAGAAAATTACTCTGCTGCATACTCTCAAGAAGAGCCACAATGTTCTAGTTTATGGCTCAGGTTTCACCAGACTACTGATTTCATATACAGTTGTTTATCGGTATATATTTCAATGTGCCTATGTTTGGTAATTTAAGTGCAATCCTATATAATAAAAGCCTAATATGCTAAGTGTCTAGTTATCTGTTCAACCAGTCAAAGTGTAATATAATATGCTAAGGCCATTCAACAGCTTGCTCTGACCTGCACTGATCACCAGGAAGCAGACACTCCGACCAGTAGGTTAACTTGCTGCTGGGGTCCGGCTGATCAGGACTGAGTGAGACAGGCCGGACACACCCTGGAACCCTACCATGGTCCTTCCCCAGCCCTGATCATGCACTGCTAGGGTCCCTAGGCCTGGCCTTCGCCCTCTTGCAATCTGGGACCCCTCGGGGGATGTCCGTTTCAGACAGATCCTGCGCAGGCCAGGCTGAGGGACCCCGCTGGTGCACAAATTCATGCACTGTGCCTCTAGTATAAATTTAAAAGAATAGACTTGTCTCATTGAAATTCTACATTATAACACAGAATATGTAGAATAGATACTTCTAAGTTTTATACATTATTTTGACATTTCACCTGCATTGACCCTTTATCTACACCAATTCTCCAGGTAGTACAGAGGATTAACTAATGAGTAACTTAGCATAGGTAGATGAGTAACTTAGCATAGGTAGATGTTGTTTATCTCTAATGATTCTTGGCTATTGTGATCCAAATGAGTCAATCATGGCAGCATCTTTTGCAAGAATTTAATGTACACTTCTTGTAATTTAAAAGAAAAAATGATTTCTAAAAATCCCAATGCCAGATAGAAACATTTTTTTCTTGTGATTAGAACTTTTAAAATGTACTTTTAGCAACTTTCAAAAATGCAATTACAATATTATTAACCATAGTCACCGTGGTATTCATCAAATCCCCATGACTTATTTATTACTGGAATTTTGTACCTTTAGCCCACTATCCAATCCCTTCTTCTAGTAACCACCAATCTGTTCTCTGGATCTATGAGCTCGTTTTTGTTTTAGATTCCATGTGTGAAATCATACAGTATTTATTTTCTCAGACTTATTTCACTTAATATAATGCCCTCAAGGTCCATCCATGTACTTAGAAATGGCAAGATTTCGTTCTGTTTTTATTGTAGAATAACATTCCATTATATATCACATTTTCTTTATTCATTCATTGGTTAACACTTTGCTTGTTTCCATTATTTTGGCTATTGTAAATAAGGCTAAATGAACATGCAGTGCATATATATTTTTGAGTTAGTGTTTTATTCAATTAAATACTCAAAAGTGGAATTGTCTGATGATACTGTAGTTCTATTTTTAATTTTTTGAGGAACCTTCATACTGTTTTCTGTAGTGGTTGCACAAATTTACAATCCCACCAAGAGTGTACAATGGTTTTCTTTTCTCCACATTCTTGCCAATACTTAACTTTAAAAAAAAAACACACACACACACAAAAAACAGGTTTGTCATTTTGGTTTTGATTTGTATTTCCCTGATCAGATTCCTGTTGGCCATCTGTATGTCTTCTTTGGAAAAATTTCTATTCCAGGTCCTAGCTCAAAGAAGATATACAAATGGCTCAGTTGGTTGGAGTCATCCCATATACCAGAAATTGTTGTGGGTGTTCTCCCCGATCCAGGCATATACTAAAGCAATCCATCAATGTGTGTTTTTTTTTTATCTCCCAACATCAATACAGTGAAGACACACACACAAAGCATCACAATGAGATAATACCTTACACCAGTAATAACGGCTATTGTCAACAGGACAAGAAATAACAAATACTGATGTGGATGTGGAGAAACAGAACTTTGGTGCACTATTGGTGAGACTGTAAATTGGTATAGGCACTACAGAAAACAATATGGAAGTTCTCCAAAAAATTAAATTAGAGATACCCAGAAGTGGAATAGCTGGATTATATGGTATTTATCTAAGGAAATCCAAAATGCTAATTTGAAAAAACATATAAATAATGCTAAAATGAACATATATAATAGTCAAGACATGAAAACAACCTAGGGGTCCATCAATAAATTATTGGTACACATTTATATAATGGAATATTAATCAGCCATAAACAGGAATGTAATCTTGCTGTTTGAGTCAACATGAATGGACCTAGGGAGTATTATGCTATATATACTTCCTATATATAGTAACACTGCTGTGTTATATAAAGGAAAGTTGTTAAGAGAACAGATACTAAGTTCTCATAGCAAGAAATGTTTTTCCTTTGTTTTGTAGCCTTAAGATAGATGCTAAGTAAGCCTACTGTGATAATCATTTCATATGCTATACACCTTAAAACTATATAGTCAAGTATGTCAATTATTTCTCAGTAAAACTGGAAGAAAAAAAAGCTAATTAGTTTGGGGGCTTCTCTCTCACGTATTAAGTCTTAACAATTGGGGATGCCTGATCTGGGTTTCAAATCCTAAGCTCCTCAGGGAGAAGCTCTGGATTGGAATTCTCTCCAGACCGAGGTGCTGCACCGGGGGTGGGGTTTATGGTGACATTGTGCCGCAGACTCTCCTACCTGTTTCCACGTGGCCTTTTCTTGTTCGTCCAATGTGTAATATTCACTCAGCCAGTTTTCAGAGAAAGTTTTTCCATAGCAACTGTAGATCTGGTGTGTTTATCGGAGTTCAGGATCCTTTTATACCACCATCTTCAAAGCTGCTGTTGTTTTTAAGCTGGTGATAAATCCTTTTCCATTTAAAGTAACTTTGAAATAAAATCAAGGTCTTCTACACATTTATCCTGCATAACAGTGACAACTTTCCCAACCGCTCCCCCCACACCCCTCCACAACACACACACACATTTTATCTTTTGAAAAAGAGAAAATCAATAAATGAGACTTCTTGCCTTAAAAACAATCCCAATCAAAATGCAGGAAGTAAATTTTCATCATAGATGGGACACTGAAGTATAGTAACACTGAGGGGAGGGGAAAAGAGAAGCAAATAAGGTCACTGACTATTCTTGCCAAGTGCCTTTTTTTTTTTTTCTACAAAAGAAGTCACTAAAATACAAAGAGAAAGACAGCAGCCATTGGGTTGGGAAAGAGAGAGGTAGGGTTTAGAGAAGGAAGAGACACAGCTGGATTTATTGGTTTATTCAAGGCTAAAGAGCAGCTTAATCTACAATAGATTTTTGAATCACTTTAATACATTTGCCAGAAATATGTTTTCTATAACAAACTATGGAGATTTCAATAATCTATCACTTTTTTAGGCATCAATAAATTTACAAAAAAGCTTCGGTGTCCCTATGCAATTGACAACAACGAACTGCTTGACTTCCTTTCCAGAGTCCCTTCAGATGTACAAATGGTATGTAGAGTTCACTATTATTACTACTAGTTTAATGTAGGGTAGCATTAGTTTTTGAAATTAAAAGGATATAAAGTTAAAGGTTTTAAAGAGACAGGTAAAGTTAATAAAGCCTGTAGTTGATCATGCTATTGAGAAATTTAGCCTACTTGGGGTGCTCACCTAGCAGAACTCAGGAGAATGGGAGGGGTTGCATCAAGGACCTACCAGAGCCTTCAGGGACAGGGAAGGTTCAGCTGGAGACTGAAGGGAAGTCACCATTACCTGAAGGGAGGAAACAGGAATATTAGATGATGAAAGCAAAGTGTGCCAGTGGACATTTGGCAGAAAAACTCTTCTTCGCACAATCTGCACAAATGGAATGAATTTTAAAGATGCATATTTAAAGTCAGTGAGTGGGGGAGAAGGCGTTTTGAAGACTGGAGCATATCTCAATTCTTTAAAATTCTTTCAGGTTAATAAATGCCCATTAATCAACACCCCTTAATCAACTATTTTCAGAGTAAAATGAGAAATGTTTTTATCAAAATCTTAAAACTGGGTTACAGTCATACCTTTTTCCGTTGTTCCAGTTGAGTTTTTATTTAGTGTCAGCATGAGAGTGAGCTGGATATTAAACCTATATTAAATAATCATCTGTAAAGAACCATTATCCATCCCTTCAAAATAGATGAGGAGGTTTTGCTTTTAATGTTATGTCTTATGGACAGTGAAAACCCAAGTCTGTTACCAGAGGTCACGTTGGGGCTCTCATGTAGCTTCTGGCAGGATTTCCCTCAGACTCTTGCTGTATCACTCTATTGTTTTCTGTATCCCAGCTGCATCTCTCATACAGCTTCCAGAGTGAGCACTTTTCCCCTCCAAGCAGTCTTTCCTTCCTTTGCCAGAAAGTGGCCACCTGACCAGTCTTTCTCTGAACTCTGTTTAAACAGGTGCAATACCAAGAACTGAAACCAGATCCCTCTCACAGCCCATGTAAAAGGAAGAAAAACAATCTTGGCTAGCTAGCTCCCAGCACTGAGAAGACCAGCATCTGTTTGGGAAGATAAAAAAGCCTTCAAGCCTCAGCAGCATTTCCTTTCTTTCTGCTATTTATTTTACCTCTTAAAAAAATGATCGTGAGAATTTGTAAATAGTGTATAAGGGCATATGTCTTTGAACATATACTTCCATTGTACAGAATCAATTTGATAAAAAAGTTTACTGCTGTAATGAAAACCTTGTTAGTGATGGCTAATAATATAACACACTGGAATAACAAATGTAAGAATGGTAACACTGGGAGATACACACTTCTCTAATTACAAGTAGAAGAACCAGATTAGATTAAATGCTTTGTTTTGCCTGATTAAGTCTTTTACATACATGTTAAAGTTTTCTTCATGTGACTATTTTTTATCTGAAAAGTACATTACAGTTTTCTATGTTTTACACTATTTGAAAGGGAGGAGGGAGTCCCAAGACGTGAATAATGGAACAGATGCATTTCAATTTCACATAAATTCTGATTTCAGATCCTGACATTTATTCCTGAGCAAAGTATTTAGCGATGATTAGGCTGACTTTAGCTAATGAATGAAGTACGTATATAAACCCCTCAAAAGAATCTTCTATACTCTGAAATCCTACAAAGAAAACTTTCCTTCTATCATTCCATCTAAAACCTTAAAATCCCTACAGGATTATACATAAATACTGCCAGGTTTATAAATGAATGCCTATCTGAGTTTTTATACCTACCACTACTTTAATTTGTATCAAGTTAGAAAATTAGCAAAATTTCAGTAAACATACTATAGCAAACTAAATCCATACTGCTTTTGGTGTCAGATTATACCCCTGAATATCTAAAATTATTTAATACTCACATGTTCTCACAGAAAAAATGTTATGTGCTTTCTCATTAGATTACTGAAATCTTTAATGCATACTATGATTTTTGTTATTAGCGTGAATTGTAATGTAGAGGAGAATGCAGTGTGCTAAATGATATGCCAGTGTTTCATTACATTAATTTATAGGAAAAAAATAATCATTCTTGAAAATATGAATGCATGAAAATCTATTTTGTAAAATAAACTGCTTATGGGGAGGGGGAGTTTGCCTTTAAAAAGATTTCACTACTTACTATAGAATCTATATTTAAAAATTGCATTCCCAAGACTCTTGTGGTAGTTTTTCTATCTAGCTTCAAGTAAGTGTACCTCTGGAAAGAGAAATAATTTGGTGAGAATGTCTTACTACTTCCCCTCTGACTTGGTAGGGGATTAATCTTGCCTAAAATTGCTACAGAATGTTTTGCACTACTTTATTAATAGAATGAGAAAGGGTGAAGATGGGGATTATATTAGAAAAATGTAGAAAAGACTGAAGCAAGAAACATATATCTCTAAATTCTTTAACAATAAATTATATCTCATCAAAGCTGATTTTTTACAGTATTTTTATTTTAAAGCTATGTTGTTAAATACTATTTCTTATGATAGAACTATTTTGATCTGTTTATACACTATGGTTGAAAGATTGTCAATTAAATCCCTTTCTATAGAAAGGCTTTGACCTCAAGCTCCATTTAGTGCATCATGTTTGTAACGACATGCTTATATTCGCATACCATCACTCTATGTTGCAATATTCCATGAAGTTGATGTTACTATAGAAAGTTTGTTGATAGGATAATTTGTTTGAAATTATCTTTGATTATATCTTGTGTGAGGTTTACATTTCAAGCTGACAGTGTCTGCTCAAATGTCTATAAGCCTGATATTCTACGACCCCAGATGTACCTAGTGGATAGTAACCATTAATGGATGATTAATTTTTGTTTCATTCTATTAAATTTCAGATGTTTAATTCGATGGCAATGTTGCCTATATCTTCACTGCATTAAATAAAAAACCTTTTCTAAATATAATCAACATTTCTTTTTTTTGGTGGCTGAGGGAGGATTGTGTATATATTCTTATAAGTGTCACTTAGATAAACTCATGTTTGGTTTGGACATATAAGGCTTTCCCCAAATCCTGGACTATTAATAAAATTCAATACCTTCTGAGGGGTGAGCATCCAAGGAAGCTGACAGAGGAGTAAGAACTATCTGGAGGCGTGAAAGTGATATTCTTAGGAATCTTCATTGCTTTTAGAAACTACTACATTCACAGGCTAAAAGCGAGACTATGTCTAGTAAAACTTTTAACTCTTTCCCCTTCGTGAGGGGTTTACAGAGCTGTTTAACTTTAGTTTTGAGAGATTTGCCACGTAAATATTTCAAGATGTCTGACACCTACTTAGAGGGTTAAATACAGAAATCATGTGAAGTACTAAATATATTCCTTAGTATTTTTTTAGTGAGTCAACTCATTGAAGGTCATTCATATTCCAACTATGATACTTGGTAAGAAATGCATATCTTAACTTTTTTTCATCTATAAAAAGAACTTAGTACTTCTGGTTCATTTTGGTACTGTTCCACGAACTCAAATTGATAGATTCTGTAGGGATTACAAAATATTTTTGAATCATTCTATGCACAAGGAAAATCTGAATAGACAGATTCTTTAGATAACTTTGCTTTGTGGTACATTTATTGATATCACCCCAATGATGCTGTCTTAAAATCGATCCTGGAGCTAAAGTATAGTGAGAGCAAAATTTAATTGACATATTTATGAAAGTATCTTTTGTATTTAAAAGTGAAGAAAACTTAAGTGGTAAGCTCTCTTACTCATAGGAACTTTTCTTCCCCCATTTTAATATCAATATCTAAATGTCCCTAATACTGAATATAGTTTACTCTTGTATTAATAAGTCTTACTCTGAAGCTTTTAGTTTCTACATTTGTTAAATACTGTTTTTGACTTTTGTACTCATTTAGCTTAAAAACAAACAAACAAAATATACGGTATATGTAAGCAGCTACTGCTCTAGAAAAACAAAGATAGCCACCATTACACTTTTTGCAAAAGCCTCAGGTTATTATTAATACTTATTTTAAATTCTGGAACTTATTGAATGTGAGTATATATGGACAGATGCCTATTCATTTGGTTAGAATTTCTAGAATCGGCCTATTCTAACTGCTCATACAAGTGTAAATTAAAACCACAAGAAAATAACATAATGAATACTTACAATAGTGTCATTCCTTTAAATTATAATTCTCTTTCCTAGGATGACTGGTATAACACACTGAAGACAACAACAACTCATAAACTTAATGTAACCTCTTATACCTCAGGCTTTTTACATTTGTAGAATGGCAATAACATAATATTTATTCTAGCTGAATCTGAGATTTAAGAAATATCAAGGAAAATCTCTCATTATGTAAGAACATTATGGAAATAAAAATGTCCAAAGTGATCACATGCTATTGAAACTAACACTATAAAAGGTTTGCTGAAAACATAATTTTTACATATGTACTTTTACCAGGGGTTCTGGATTAACCCCCAACCCCTACCCTAAAAGGTGAAACAACCAAATATATAATTGGTCTCAAATAAGTTTCCAATTATTGGGATCTCTTGCCGAAACCGGTTTGGCTCAGTGGTAGAGCGTCGATCTGCGGACTAAAAGGTCCCAGGTTCAATTCCGGTCAAGGGCATGTACATTGGTTGCGGGCACATCCCCAGTGGGGGGTGTGCAGGAGGCAGCTGGTCGATGTTTCTCTCTCATCGACGTTTCTGGCTCTCTATCTCTCTCCCTTCCTCTCTGAAAAAATCAATAAAATATATTTTAAAAAAAATTATTGGGATCTCCCATCCTTCACACTCAAAACTGGCAATATAAAACTGTTCTATGCACAAACAATATTTTTGTAGACAGGTTTATTTATATTTGGTTGTGTCTCCATATGTCACTGAAAAATTATATGACTCCATTTTTAAAAAGGAAACCAAATAGCACAGCTGCTCTGGTCAATTAACAGTGTTATTCTAAACCACGGGTGGGGAACCTTTTTTCTGCCAATGGTCATTAGATATTTATAACATCATTTGAGGGACATACAAAATTATTAACTTAAAAATTAGTCTCCTATATTTGGTCAAACATTAATTAACTCACCCCTAATACCTTGGCAGGGCCAGATCAAATGATTTCGAGGACCTTATAGAGCCTGTGGGCAGGACATTCCCCACTCCTGCAAGTTGAAACCTTTTTTTATCAAGCTAAACAAATAGTTATGAAAGTAGCTTTGTGCCCAAGTATTTTTAGTTTAGCAAAAATAAAGTAATTCTCCCAAAGAGAAAAGGAATGACTAACCTGAAAGTCAATGAGCAAATCTTCAAACCATCAGGAATGCATCTGATGAAATACTGAGATCTGGTTGAGTATGGCTGCTTCTGCTCATGCTTCTAAGGCAAGGTAATGAGATAAGCTTAGTTCCACTTTTTAGTCAAAGGCAAGCTTCATTGCCAAAAGTCAACTTGAGGCATGTTATCTTACCAGAGTTCAAAATGGTAACAAGTTTAGGGGAAATGCTACCTGTATACTGAGAGCTGCACACCTGGCCCCAACCACTCTTCATTGTCTCTTAATTACAGTGAAGATAAATTATAGTTACAGCTGGACCAGAGGAAAAAAAAATGAGGGGGAGGAAATGCCATTACTTGTTCTAAGTTTAGAGATCTTCTTTTAATAACGCTACTCAAATAAGTGAAAAACTTTGAACTCTACATCATCTCCACAAAACATCCTTTTACATAATAGAACGACAATTACCAGTCAAAATTTGTGTCTAACATGTGACACTGGAACCATGGAAAACATTTTATTGCTGTCAAATTTGATAAAGATTTAACTATCTATTTTCTACTATACAGAGAGAGATGTTGGTGATTTTGTCTTTGTTTTATAATAAGGGATGTAGCTCACCCAAGTTCTGACCCAACCCTACATAATGGCATACCTATCACTTACCTTAGTCCTAGAACTCACAGACTTCAGATTCCATTAACACGGAGAATTAGCAAACCAAAGCAGGGTTTTTGAAGCACATGGGAACCCACCTGAACCCACATACTATGAATGCTTGGTGTAGTTTAAAACAGACCAACGTGGTGTTCCACTTTATTTGAAGTTGTCGAACATGACTTTATACATTTCCTTGTAGGATGAAAAAATGCATTTTCAGGTATAACAGAAAAACTTTTTTTTTTTTTTTTGGGGGGGTCCTGTTATCACAAAACATTCAGCACTTAATAACCAAGAGTCAGGAACCTGACTCTTGTGGGGTAGGGTGCCAGGTACACACCATCCATTTTAGTGGCACTCTGATGCTGACACAAAGAACAAACACCAAGTTACCTGATTTCCCACGATCTCTTATGACTGTGATACAACCCTGGCAAGCAGGTGAGAAATCTCCTCCTTAAAAAGACCTTGATGTGATCTTCTCTCCAGCATTCTCTAATTATGTAGGCAACAATGCATTTATATAAAACAACTTTGAAAACAGTATATTTTCATTGTACTACTTAGAACAGTACCTTATAAGAAGCTGTTTCCCTGGCCTTCACAGAAAAGGGGCAAAATAAGAACCACTGGAGGACTGTGGCAAGATACTTTGACTCAGATTTCAGTAGATGGCTGGCTGTCTGTACCTGCACTGATGTTGTAAATAGTAAGATCTATATTAAAAAGTAAATGTTGCCCTAACCAGTTTGGCTCAGTGGATAGAGCGTCGGCCTGCGGACTCAAGGGTCCCAGGTTCGATTCTGGTTAAGGGCATGTACCTTGGTTGCGAGCACATCCCCAGTGGGGGATGTGCAGGAGGCAGCTGATCAATGATTCTCTCTCATCGATGTTTCTAACTCTCTATTCCTCTTCCTTCCTGTCAAAAAATCAATAAAATATATTTTTTAAAAAGTGAATGTTTTGCAGATCTATGATGATAAAAGAAAAAAACAATTCTCAATCCTATATAATAAAAGCCTAATGTGCAAATTGTCTCCCAGACCGGGAATTTGATTGGAAGTTTGACCCAGGGAGGGGCCGGCCAGCCAACTGCCTGTGGCCCCTCCACCCAACTGGCCCTGCCCCGGCCAGTGGCAGCAGGCAGCCTGGGCAAGGAGGCCCCGGCTGGCTGGCGGCTGGCAGCTGGCAGCCGCTAGGGAACCTACCCATACACAAATTCTGTGCACTGGGCCTCTAGTTTAATAATATAGTAGTGAACTCCTTCCAAAGTCATTTAAGGTACCACCTTTGGTAAGTGTAGAAATCATTTAATCTTACTGTCTCACTGCTATTTAGTGTTGAATCTGAGAGAGGGGGAAAAAACCACCACCCACCAGAGGACAAGTAATTTTGAGGTTCCATGAATACTTCTAAAATCAGAAAAGGTGATAGTGAAAACATGTTATCATGAATTTTAACCTTTGGCAACTTAAGAATCCCACTAAGGAGTCATGACTTACCAAACATGGTGAGGCAAATACTAACAAGGAATTACAATGAAGATTAAACAAGTATATTAGTGACAAGATAAACCAGATTTATTCCCAAAGGAGGGAAATACAGTATAAGTGTGTTATTTGAGATCTGTATTAGGTGATACTATGTTTAAATAAATCTACAGCCGAAACCGGTTTGGCTCAATGGATAGAGCGTCCCGGGTTTGATTCCGGCCAAGGGCATGTACCTAGGTTGCGGACACATCCCCAGTGGGGGATGTGTAAGAGGCAGCTGATCAATGATTCTCTCTCATCGATATTTCTAGCTCTCTATCCCTCTCCTTTTCTCTCTGTGGAAAATCAATAAAATATATTTAATAAATAAATAAATAAATAAGTAAGTAAGTAAGTAAATCCTACACTGAAGAAAAGTGGTATATCTTAAAATATATTTTAAAAATCCAGTAGATGCCAGTTTAAATATGACACCTTTAGAAAATTTCAGGACTGATCCTCTTACCTATATCAGGAGTGCTGCTTTAAAAAACAAATTGTCTATTGGTATTAAAAACAAATATAAGTTTCATTACAAAAATTTGGAGAAGTGAAAATGAAATATTAAAAATTATATCACAAACACAACCATTATTAGCAATGCATTCGCTTACGATCCTTTCCCGTGTCACTTTACTTAGATCATATTTTAATTACATTGAAAGCTTCTCTTTTTAAAAAAATAACTAAAATTAGTCAATAAAAATATAATTGAGGAACCAATTCAGCCTCTTTTTTCCAGCCACTTTCTGAAAATGACTTTGAACCTTCCCTTAAGACCGTTTCCTCCTATAACATGACAGTATGAACTCAAACGTAGTCTGAAGAGTAAAAGAACTGAAATCAGGAGAAAATAAAAATGAGTAACCTAGATTTGCCTAAACTTGAGAAGACTGAATATACTAGTCAAAATATCCTATTTCTGATGTCACCATTAAAACTGATATTTTTCTTTTTTTTTTTTTTTCTATTGAATTTCACCTAAAAGACCCTGCCACAAAAGAATTACCTTCACCTTTGGTATATTAAACATTATTAACAATTTTTCAAAGACATAATTTATTCCTGAGATTAGATTTATCTATATTTCTTATATCTGATTTTATACCTTTCCTAACTTCTCAATATATTAAACATCTAAAAATCTTTACCTTTTTAATTCCTTTAAATCAGATTGATTCCTACCCACTTTCCCCTTCATCCCTTTGCCCAGTTTTTATTACAATTCTTTTTAGTTTTCATAAAATGCTCTTTAAAATGCACATTTTAATTCTACCAAATTTCAGTTATTGCTCTAATTTTGTCTCTAGGATGAAAAAAAAAGAAGCAATCCAAAATTTTAAAAAGTGCATTTTTAGGATGAAGTAAAAACGAAGAAGTAAAAAACAAAAACCTATTATAAATCAAACAATTCTGGTCACTAGAAAAATTTATCAGTGTCATGACATAAACCATTGCTGACCTAACCTTTAAGTTGAGAAGTACTGACAACAAACTAAGTTCTTTTATATCTGTCACCACTTTAAGATTAATGATTTTATTCAACATGACTATTTCATTTGAAGACAAGAATGGAGAATCATTGGAAATTTTAGTTCATCTACTATTAAGATAAATGATAGCATAATCGGTATAAATTCAAAGCTGGACTCCAGATTTTCAGTTCAGTACAATTCACCTGCTGGAAGTGCTAAGCACATCTTTTAAAACTGTCCGTTCTTTGGTAGAGCTAAATCATATGTTCCAAAGGAGTTAGCCATTCTCTATTAATGTGTAACACCCATTATGCATTAAAGTTCACTTGATCCAATTTAGATACTTTTGAAAGGAAGTAAATTAGATTTACCAAATCTGAATTGAACAGTCTATAAAGCTTTGGGGTCATAATAAAAAAAAAATGGTGGAAATAATTCTATTTTAATTGGAGACAGCTTATGTTTAAATAAGGAACTTTTATTACCTTTTTCGGTCTATGTTAAAGGCAATATTATATAAATAATGTTATATACTTACTAGAGGCCCGGTGTACAAAATTTGTGCACGGGGGTGGATGGGTCCCTCAGCCTGACCTGCACCCTCTCCAATCTGGGAGCCCTCAGGGGATGTCCTACTGATGGCTTAGGCCTCCTCCCTGTGGTTCTCTATTCCCTGCAGACCTGCCTGCTTGTCACCACCACAGGCTCTGGTATCTGCTCTCTGTGGGGGCCTGCTTGCCGTTTACAGGTGTGGCCACGGGCAAGCAGGACCCTGCTATCTGCTTGCTGTAGGGGTCCTGCTGTATGTTCTCTGGCTTGCCATTGCGTCCAGGGGCAAGCAGGACTCTGTTGTTCTTGGCGAGAGGCAAGCAGGACCCTGCAGTCTGCTCTCTGTGGGGGGCGGGGGGGGGAAGTCTGCTTGTCCCTCACTGCGGCGAGAACTAAAAGGACAACTCGGGTGGGGCTGAGGAAACTGGGTGCTACCAGCTTTGTGATGGAATGAGGGTCAATCTGCACATTCCATCTTTATTAGATATAATTAGAAATATATATAATTAGAAATATGTTTATATTAAGATTAATATAAGTATTATATACTAACTAGAGGCCCGGTACACGAAATTCGTGCACAGGGGTGTGTGTTCCTCAGCCCAACCTGCACCCTCTCCAATCTGGGACCCCTCAGGGATGTTAGACTGCTGGGCCTAAACAGGCAGTGGGACATCCCTCTCACAATCCTGGACTGCTGGCTACCAACTGCTCACCTGCCAGCCTGATTGTCCCTATCCGCTTCTTCTTGCCAGCATGATCACCCCCTAACCACCCCTCTGCCAGCCTATGATGCCTAACTGCTCTTCTGCTGGCCTAATTGTCCCCAACTGCCCTCCCCTGCATATTCCTTCTTCATTAGATAAGGGTTTTTCTTTAACATATTGGACAGCCCTAACTGGTTTGGCTCAGTGGATGGAGCAACAGTCTGCAGATTCAAGGGTCCCAGGTTTGATTCCAGTCAAGGCCATGTACCTTGGTTAGGGGCACATACCCAGTGGGGACTGTGCAGAAGGCAGCTGATAGATATTTCTCTCTCATGGATGTTTCTAGCTATCTCTTCCCTTTCTGTCTGTAAAATAGCAATAAAAAATATATAAAAACAGAAACAGTTAAGATTCCTCCATATCTGCCTGGCTGGTGTGACTCAGTGGCTGGAAACCCAGGCTGGCCAGGAGGGGATACCACGTGGGTCTGGTGCCGCTGCCGGCCTGAGACCCCAGGCGGGGGGTGTGGACGCAAACTGCTGCTTGGTGCTGGAGCATTCGCAAGTGGCTGCATGCGGGGTGGGAATGTCCCCATGTGACCACAGATGTCCCCGCCCTGCCCCCAGCCTCATGGCGCCTGCACTCATAGGCTCTGAGTGGCCAAGGGTGTTCTGGGACCCCTGCCACTCAGGCCTATGGGCCTACAGGCTAGGAGCAGCCAGGGTCCGGAGGATGTTCCCGGGACCCAGGCCAATCAGCGCCTGTGTATGCAAATTAACCTCCATATTCATTGGGTTAATTTGCATACTTGCTCTGATTAGCTGTGGGTGTAGGGAAGGTACAGTCAATTAGCATTTTCTCTTTTATTAGTGTAGACTAGTTTTCATAATAAGTAGTTACTCTGCTAATTATACTGTTTGATCATAATCCAGTTAGTAGTTTAAAAACCAGATGATTTTCATTTGTTTTAAAAATGAAAATATATGTGTATATCCAACAGCATAGACAGCATTAAAAAAATCAGTTAATTGTATCTAATACAAAGGGTTATATATATATATTTTAAGATTTTCACGTTTGTTGTTTTTTTTTTTAAAATATATATTTTATTGATTTTTTACAGAGAGGACGAGAGATAGAGAGCTAGAAACATCGATGAAAGAGAATCATCGATCAGCTGCCTCTTGCACACCCCTACTGAGAGTGTGCCCGCAACCAAGGTACATCATGCCCTTGAATGGAATCGAACCTGGGACCTTTCATTCTGCAGGCTGACGCTCTATCCACTGAGCCAAACCGGTTTCAGCAAGATTTTTATGCTTTTTTAAAAATGATAGTATAAGTTTATATATAACCAAAAGTACATAGCTATGCTAATAAAAAATATTTACAGTACTGAATTCAAATATAAAAGTAT
Organism: Pipistrellus hanaki; assembly: GCF_964339955.1. Taxonomy (NCBI): domain Eukaryota; kingdom Metazoa; phylum Chordata; class Mammalia; order Chiroptera; family Vespertilionidae; genus Pipistrellus; species Pipistrellus hanaki. The sequence goes on along the minus strand of NC_140506.1, from coordinate 47,550,697 downwards.
TAAAAATATATTTATATATCAAATATGCAAAAAATATAATTTTACTGGTAATTTATAAGTACATCCAAAGAGCCAATTATCAAGAAGCTTCTTTTTAAAATAATTTATAATAGAATTTTCCCGCTCTAAAAATTCACGTCTCAAGAAACAGATGTTTATGGGTCTTTGTTGCTTGGTGTTTTTATAAACTGGAAAAATGATTAAAAATATTTTGGGAAAAAAAAACAAAAAAAAAAAGGAAAAAGAAAAAATATTTTGGATGTTCTCAAATATTAGTATTTACTTGAGAGAGAAAACTCTTTTCTAAACATCTAAAATCAATGATGTCAAAATACCTTACATTTGTTTCTTCTGAAAAGGTATTCCGTTAGTATTTTTAGGATTTGTAGTATCTTGAATGATGGATGCCTAGAACTAAATAAAAAAGTACCACAATCTTTTGTAATTAAGTAGTCTAAAAATATTTAATTGTATATCAGAGCAAGCGACCACCAAAATATATCCTCCCAAAATTCATTTTAACATACATGGTGAATCTTTTGATAAATTGATTCACAAGAAATAGTAGTTAACTGTTGCATTTCTCCAGTTTTGACATCAGCAGCCATTAATTTCAAGGATGCCATCATTGACCTTTCTAACACTATCCACATTTGTTATAAAAACAATTATCATTCTGAATTCTGCAAACTGCACGTCAAAAAGAGGTGTGACTGGTGTGCAAGCCACAGGATAAATGCCTGAGGGAAGGAATGCCTCATGTCACTCAAAGATGACCCCTTCCTACTGATTAAGGAACAACAGTGACAGGCTCTCATCAAGTTCTTCACTTAACTGGAAAGGTGTGTAAAGTCATATGGATTGCACATTCCACCAATGATTTTTTCACATGGAGATATTCATTTCAGTGTCTATAACAGCATAAACAAAAACGACAAGCATTTCCTGGCATTTATATAAACTATACTAGCATTAATGCATTTGTGTTTACCTAGGAATGAGTACTAGTTCATTAAGAATGCAAAAGCATGCCCTATATTCTATTCACTCTAAAACAAAATTACTAAAAATTATACTGATCGAAGCATTAAACTACTATACCTTTGTAATATTCACATTTAAAAACTAAAACAGGGCACCATTAATTAAATTTTAAAAATGTGTAAAACTGGAATTAATTTATTCAACAGCCTATACAGAAGACAATAAAACTAAATATTTAAGGCCAGTTTACCTTCCTGGACTATAAGCTTTCCTCCTTTCATTGTGGACAGCCCATTAAGCACACCACCTGGTAAGTAATAGGTGTTCAAGAAATAAAAAATTTAAAACATTGGTTAATTTCACACTTGATTTATACAAAGATTAATGTTTTCCTAGTCATCTTGGAGTTAACAATGACAAAAAATGTATATACTTCAACCACTTTATTGTGCCTACGGAATTAAGAACTAACAAGCTAGAAAACTAACTTTATAGAGACCCTCCCTAAGGAGTTTCTAGGAACTATTTAAAAATATGTTTAAAATATATATATGTCTTTATTGATTTCAGAGAGGAAGGGAGGATAGAAACATCAATGATGAGAGAAAATCATTGATTGGCTGCCTCCTGCACGTCCCCTACAGGGGACTGAGCCCGCAACTCAGACATGTGCCCTTGACTGGAATCAAACCCTGGACCCCTCAGTCCACAGGCTGATGCTCTAGCCATTGAACCAAGCCGGCCAGGGCTATTTTAAATTTTTTACGTTCCCAATACTTGTGGGAACTATGCATACTGAAAACTGAATTTCAATAGCTCAGAAATCTCCTTTTCAACTTGTATTGTACTTAAGGGCTTTTATGGGCTCTTTAAAAGAAAGCACACAAACCGAAACCAGTTTGGCTCAGTGGATAGAGTGTCGGCCTGAGGACTGAGGGGTTCCAGGTTTGATTCAAGTCAAGGGCATGTACTTGGTTACGGGCACACCCCAGTGGGGTGTGTGTGTGTGTGTGTGTGTGTGTGCAGGAGGCAGATGATCGATGATTCTCTCTCATTGATGTTTCTAACACTCTATCCCTCTCTTCCTCTCCGTTAAAAAAAAAAAAAAAAAAAGCACATATACACACACAAAAACAAAAAAAACCCAATTCCATTGAACTATGGTATGAACTCTGCCAGAATACTGTGAATAACATTACCTAGCCTATTTCAGCCACTAACTAAAAAGTCAGAATTCAAAGACTATGAATTTTAATTTATTAAAATTTGGACTTCCTCTACCTCTAAGATTTGAGGCAATTATGTTTTCTAAATTATAAGAACTTATACTGGGAATGTTCTCATTGCAGGTTTAGTTAGGTTCACGTACATTTATTGGTATTGCCAACTAGGCCACACACAGAGCATAGTAACTTATGTTGGACCAACTTGTGCTTCTGCAGAAGGGCAAAGCTGCAACATCTTCTTAAAGACAGAGACCTCCATGGCTTTGAGTGTTTAATACGTCTTGTCATCATGGCTTGTAGAAGGTGACAATTAGAAATTCAAATATACCAATTGCAAATAAATGAGTGTTTCTTCGGAACATTAAATTTAAAAACTTTTTCTTAGCAGTGCAAAATACTATCTTTTCACTTAAATGATTCATGACAACTAAAAAAAGAAGGTAGGAACTAGAAAGAAAGAAACTTTTATTAGTGCCATATTGGGTATTAGTACAAACAATTCTTCACAACAAAGATACCTGGTGTTATCTCCATTTGATAGGTAAGGAAACTAAAGCTCAGAAAGGAACTTAATTTGCAATTTAGATACCAGTAATAAGAATTAGACAAGGATTTAAAACAGTCTGATGTCAAAGTCTATATTTTTAAGTTTATATTAGTTTACAAAGCAAATTATTATTCTGGATACCTTCAACTATAAAGAAAAGTGGTATCTCTTTGGAATAAAAATGTTCTTATTCATTATCTGAGTAATCTAGGAACATTTGTGTTTTTTTAAAATATATTTAATTGATTTTTTTACAAAGAGTAAGAGAGAGGGATAGAGTTAGAAACATCAATGAAAGAGACATCAATCAGCTGCCTCTTGCACAACCAACTGGGGATGTGCCTGCAACCAAGGTACACGCCCTTGACTGGAATCGAACCCGGGACTTTTCAGTCAGCAGGCCAATGCTCTATCCATTGAGCCAAACTGGTTTCGACTCTAGGAACATTTTAATGTTCCTTAATGTCCTCTCATCACTGGGACTTCGGCAGATTCAGTAAAGATTAAAAGAAGAATCTGTGCCCTAGCTGGTTTGGCTCAGTGGATAGGGGACTGGCCTGTGGACTGAAGGGTCCCAGATTCAATTCCGGTCAAGGGCACATGCCTGGGTTGCTGGTTCGATCCCCAAGAGGGGGAACACAGGAGTCAGCTGATCAATGATTCACTCTCATTATTGGTGTTTCTCTATCTCTCCCTCTCCTTTCTTCTCTGAAATCAATAAAATATATTAAAAAATTTGTATGATGTTATATTTGAAGGCTAATTAGAACTAAAATATTTATAGTATGTATACAAATTACTGATTTAAAAAGAGAAAAATAACTGATTTTAATCAGAGCTGATATACTAATAGAGTTTTCAATTTAGATTATAAATTCTAACTCAGCATTTGTATTTTTTTTTTATCAATTTCAATTCCAATATCAATTTCTAAGATAAAACTGAAGTGTGTTTCTTTAGCAGATTAATTGCTGGGAGATCTTCAGTATAGTTACATAAAAGCAAAATATAAGGGTTTTTTTTTTGTTTGTTTTTTAAACTATATTTTATTGATTTTTTACAGAGAGGAGGAGAGAGGGATAAAGAGCAAGAAACGTCGATGAGAGAGAAACATTGACCAGCTGCTTCTTGCACACCCCCTACTGGGGATGTGCCCGCAACCAATGTACATGCCCTTGACCGGAATCGAACCTGGGACCTTTCAGTCCGCAGACTGACGCTCTACCACTGAGCCAAACCGGTTTCGGCGCAAAATATAAGTTTTAATGTTTCTTTTCCAGCTGTATCACATGTAACTTATTTCCACTAGTGAAGCAACTCCAATTTCATTAGTGGCTATTATCCACACCCTTTCTTTTTGCTTTACAAAAAATAGCTATAATGGAAAAAAACTGCAAATTGAAATGTTACTGCTCTGTAAAGTCATACTGTACATTAAGATTTTAGATAATCTGAAATCTATTAGTTTTCAATTATAATCTTAATATTTAATAAAACTTATTAGAGAGACTGTTTTCACTTATAGAGTATTGGTTACACAGAGTGGAAATACACTTTTATGTGAACTAATAGATCAAGAAATCATATTGTTAAACTCTGCACATCCATTGTACTTAAAAACCAAAAGAAGTATTGTAATTTTAGCAATGTTTATTTTAGAAACACACAAAACTAAAATAGGTATTTTAGTCCAAGAGTCTACAGAGGAGAAACAGGGAACTACACGTGTAGGTGAACATTTGCATGAATATCCTTGCCATGATTCTAAGACCCGGAATACCTAGAATAGAGAACATTACAGTTTGGGGGGAAAAAATATTTAAATTAAATTAAATATTTTTTTACATGTACAATATAAATAGATAAATAATATCACCTTTGGGAAAAAAAATAATCATAAAGATGAAAGACAGCAGTGTTTATCAAGCAAAACTATCCTTTTTTACTTCTGAGTCAAATCCCATACTGGAAAAAGACAAAAAAGCTTAAATATAGTTTTGTACAAGTTGTTTAGTGCTTTTAAAATTTATCAAGGCTGCAAATTCTGTCAATAAAACAAATAAAACAAAAGATGTTAATGAGCATGTAAATGACAAAGCAAGCTGAGCAGGTTTAGAAAGTTGATTCATATTTTTGGCATCATCATGAAAACTCTGTGATTGACCGACACATCATTTCCAAAGTCACAAGTAAGGCCTCAGTGTGAACTCCAGGACAGACTTTTAAATTCTCAGGGAGTTCCTTAAGAATATTTGGGAGTTTCAGCAAAGTCTTTATATTTCTACCATAAAGATCCAACAACCAGTCAGTATGAGCACTGGTGGTTTCCTTGTAATTCTTACAAGCCATAAGCATTTCATTTAGATGACTTAACCCTTTGAAAGCTAAGAGAAACTCTGAAGATAAATCAAAAATTGAACAAAAATTTAGCAACATCCTACTAAGTAAAAATGAGCCGAATTCAAGTTGCTGATGGTAAAAATGTTTCTCTGTTTGTGCATGAAAGTTCTCCAATGTATCTTCTATTTTTGTGAGAGCAAAGAGTTCTTCCTTGACTTGAGATGATAAAACATAATCCAAGGGCAGTTCCCCCTTAGAGTTCCTTTGCTGTAAGAGCACTGGGCCTATGAAAAGAATGCAAAATGTTAAACCGTTTTTATTTTGGCAGCTTAACAGCTCTTTTCTCTCCTTTTATCTAAAGCACGCAGGACTTTGTTTACGATCGTATTTTGTACTAATTCACGTTGACATTAACTGGCTATACACATTGACTGACTAACGGTACATTTAGAGAAACCAAAATTCTAGTTCATTGCCTAATGAGAATTGCCTACTAATATTTATGATTATAAATTAAAAATAAAACTTTTATGAAACTTCATAAATTGTCATCCTGAAATAAAAATTTCAACGTTCCTAGAATACATTAAAATATTCAACTTAAATTCTGTGTAAGAGTCTTAAAGTATCTCATAAATCACAGGGGAAAGTAGTGCCCCTTCCATTGATGACAGGTGACTGTAGCAGGGCAAAGGCTGAAAAACCTTGCACAAACACAGAATCTTTCATTTACCATTGTTCATGTTCAATTTTTAGTAGAGATAACTGATTTTTAAAAAAAATAAAGTGTAACTCTTCTGGGTCAAACTCAGATTTCATCCATCTATTCTAGCTAAACCCATCTAACCATCTGCTTAGAAACCATTGACAATAGTGTATGTCCTCTAGGTAGTAAAGGATGATGGAGGAGCAAAACAATAACTCAGTATTTGGTAACATAGTAAATAAATATTTGCATATATGTCAGCCAACTACTGTAATTATTTATACATTTTGGCATAAAATAGAAAGTTTTTAGTACTAGCAGACAATGAGAAGGTCCTATTATATAATATAGATCATATTGCCACAGAAGGAGCATTGTTTATACTTACTAACTCTTAATGATGTGATCAGACATATGTGGGAGTCTATACAAAATATATTTAATATACAAGATCAACCACTGTTGATACGATTCATGTGTAATTTAAGAAAAAGAATTCTAAATCAGTATTAGGTTTCTTTTCATTATGTTGATATTTCAAAAAAAGAAATTACTCCTGTTAAAAGAAATTACATTGCCTGGCCAGTGTTGCTCAATGGTTGAGCATCAACCTATGAACCAGGAGTTCATGGCTAGATTCTTTCTTGGTCAAGGAACATGCCTGGGTTTTCAAGCTCGATCCCCCAGTAGGGGGCGTACAGGAGGCAGTCAATCAATTTAATCATTGATGTTTCTATCTTTTTCCCCCTCCCCCTCTGTGAAATCAATAAAAACATGTTTTTAAAAATTACCAAAACATTGCAGACACAGAAGATACCAAAAGTAAAGTTTTAGAGACACAAATAAACTCTTACAAGTTATTGCTCTCAAGACTGAGTGACTCAAAATGAGAAAGTAATATAATGATTAAAATGATGGTATCAAAGCATTTGACAAGTCCACACTTAGAATATAACTAAAGCAAAGAAAGGACCTTGATAAATGCAAGTACAAGTACATTTCCTCTTAGGACAAGAGACTCATTTTATCCAAGGACCCTAGAAGAATTCACATTGGTTGGTATAATGCTCTTCTGAAGAGTTGGACTTAATATAATAATGGCTATTATATCACTTAGAATATTAGAAGCAGGGCAAATATTGGCTTGGGATGTCAGATACACGGTTGAATAGAAAAATAAAACACTTGGAAGATAAAATGTTATGTTTCAATAAACATATAGTACTGGAAAATATATTGATATTATAAAATGGTGTCAGTAAAACACATACATGAAGGCCTTTAGGGGGCAGGAGAAGACTATAAATTACCAACTATCTTAAGCTGCCAAGCTATACAGCCTTTCTTTGAGAGATATTGTAAAAAGACGTCAAAAGAAAATACGCTTTTTATTTTCATGCAGAATCAAATAGCTTTAATTATGAGAAAAAGGAATTTTAAATTTCAAGTTAAAATTGGTATAAAAAAATCCCAGTACATTTATATAAATCTTTACTTTTGCATTGTAAGCTAGTCATCAGTTTTCCTTTGTTTTTCTTTTAAAATGCAAATCAGCTTTGAATATTTTGGTGTAAAATTTATATTAAGTTCATATATAAGAAGAATGTCATTGAACAGGGGTGGGGTAATAAAAGAAAAGATGAAATATCAGCAGAAAAAGCAGAAGGTGAATATAAGCTCGAGTTGCCTCCGTTATCAAATCCCTGCACAGCATATATTACCTTTTAAAAATCCTCCTACTATAACTTAATTGACTGCAAACTGTGAATGAAGATATTCTAGGATACTTTTCTTTTTAATAGTCTGTAAAGAAATGACTCATTACAAAAGATTGAGTTAGCAGTTATACATAGGAAATGAAACAAGAATGAAAAATCCAAGTAATCACAATTGAACATTTATATCCTTTTATTAATAAGATCTCAGAAATGGCTGCTTCACAAAGACATTACACACTTTAAGTATGAGGTTTAATTTAAAACAAACACACTCAATTAAAAACACATTTTCATACACAAACTTAAACAGGCTTAATTCTACAATAAATAAATACATATTATGAAAAGACTTTTAATTCCTTCTTAATAAAAGGTGCTCAGATTCTAGAGACTTTTTATCTTTACTTTTTCATTAATATAAAATAAAGCATCTTTCCTTAAAGATCTTAAATTTAGAAAATGCTATCAACCTCTGAGAGATTCATAAAAAACTGGATAATTTATCAAAACCCGTTTAGCATAAATGCACTCACCCCCACGCTGGAGCAGCAGCTTGCCAATTTCTACATGTCCGTTTGACAGTGCATCATGCAAAGGAGTCACCCCGTCCACTTCAGTGAGCAGATCTACCTCTGGACAACGTTGCAAAATTTCCTGGACACACACTGTGTTGCCATAGTTACAAGCTTCATGCAAAGGCGTCCAGCCAGCATTGTCTACATTAAAAATCAAGACAAGTTTTAAAACAGCAAAAGTAGGGCTTTAGGTAGTGAAGTAATGATACTCCTCTTATCTGTGTGACTTTCTATGTGCTTCATATACAAATAGAATGCTCTGATAAAAATTCCTAGGGTGCAATCATATTTATAACTGTAAGAAAAATAAATTTAAATACATTAAAACAATTTTAGAACATTGATGTTGGGATCTGATCAAAATATGTATATCAAAAAATGTTTCTGCCACTATTAGCTATCTATCAATTTATAATGAATTTCTTGGTTTTGCTATTGGTAATATTTTAAAGGTATGTAAGGAAATATACTTAAATGATTTTTCTTAACATTGACATTTAATTATTTAATATCACAAATATTAAGATATTGGATTAGACCACAAAGATTTAGAACTTACCTTTAACATTAATGTCTATTCCTGGCAAAGAGAGAAGAAGAATCAATTTCTCCACTTGGTTATTTATGCAAGCTCTATGGAGGGCTGTTTCTCCTGCCATAAAATATTAATAGATTATTCCAGAGAAGACAAGATAGCAACTAAAGAAAATAATCAAAGGGCATGAACTAGGAGATCTGGCCCCATAACATAATTTATTGAGTATTCCTTTCCACTGGCTTAAACATCTCTCATTAAATAAAGTGGGGAGAGAGCCCCACCAATCCACAGAGCTTCTGTTCTATCAGCGATTCAGCAATGAAATTTTACTGCAAAGGATTTAACACAGGCATTGTCTCCCCCTAGTTCAAGGTTTAAAGCTTCAATCCTGCTATAAAACCCCAAATGATCAGAGAACTCCAAAAATACTGGGTTTTGTAGCAATAAAAGTTTAGAGTGCAATTGCCCTCTCTTAAATTTATTCATGAACCTACGTTAAATGCATGGCTTTTTTTTTTTTTTTTTTTTTTTTTTTAAAATACAGCATTTATAGCTTAATTCAAATGAATGTTTCTGGCTAAGCACGAGTGCCTCTACACACTCAAGAACTTCAAATCCATTAGATGGTTTGCTGCTTCTCAATAGGCTGTCTGGCTTGGCTACAGCAGCACAGAGAAGGAGAAATGGGGGAATCTTAATATAAACACACACACACACACACACACACACACACACACACGAATAAAAAGATTTAAAACTGAACAAGAGTGACAAATAGAATGGCAAAGTTTTTTCTAGGAGGAAAGCAATTAGTGCCTGCTGGCTAAAATAGTCTACATCTATCTCTGCTATAACCAAGATTAGTAAGATATAAGTGATCATTTGAAGTAAAGGGAATAAAAGAAAAACTTAAAAGTACTTAAAAAACAAATGAAATACTGAATCAAATTTTTTCTTGCTGGAAAGTACTAAGCACATTTCCAGTGTTCTGTTTTATAGACTATCTCTGTAACTTCTACCAAAACATTCTTTTACATGCACTGAAAAGCTTTTAAAGTTTTTCTCTACTACTTTTCGATTTTCTTCTCCCCCCCAGTTCCTCCTGCTGTTCAGCCTAGTCATTCATATTCATTTCACTTTCTGACACAATAAACAAAGAAAAAGGACACTGTTTTGTGAAGTTAATATCTTTATTCATTTAATACATTTTTTCACATTTTGACCAAATGAGCAGTTATTTTGATTTTTTGATATGCAATTATGAACTTATATCATGCTGAAAGGGTATAACAGCTTCACTATTAGTTTCCACTGGTGTCATAATGATGTTTGAATTAAAAAGACAATACTACAAATAAACAAGAGACTCAGAAGTTTACTTTGACCAAGAATAGACTTGTAAAAGGTAACATATTTGTGAGTTAGGAGATGTCTAAGTTAAAAGAGGTGCTGGAGTGAATGATTACAACACTATTCTTGTTACTCCATCCTTTAAGTACTGAGGTTCCAGTATAGTTAGAACCAAAAGCCAAACACATTTCATAGTCTGGGCTCAATGCCTGGAAGAAAAGAGTCCATATGCTTAACACAGCTATGTAACATAGCCTAGTCCTCATTCTTTGTTCACAAAATGTCTAGGACTGAGAGAGATGAAGACTGAATTATACTTTCAAATCAAAAGATACTGATCCTAAGTAGCACAGGTTGAGGTAGAATAAAGTATGGAGGGCAAGTCTGGGAAAACCTCAATGTGAACTATATACACTGCGTTCTGTATTTGAGAAACAAGGGGAGAAAAGAAGGGAAGGAATACCCTATTATACTGGGAATTAAAAATTACTTTCTTCAAATAAATGACATTTCAAAAAAATAATGCTTTTCAGAAAAATGTTTCCTGGACCTACTCTAACAGTTAAGTTCTGGTACTTGTCAGGGCCAGTGTGTAAAACTTGCAAATAATGATTGCAACCATGAAAAGTTCCTATCATAGATTAATTGAGACATTTGAAATACCTTTTAGATTAGTCTTGTGGATATTCATCTTTTTTACTAAAGAGGGGCAATTCTCCTTAGAACAGGACAATTCTCCTTCTGACTTCTTTTTCCACCTTTTTAATGATGAGGAACATTTAGCAAGGTTCAGTTCTCTGAAAAGAAAGTAAGAAATGTAAAAGCTTTCTTTTTTCACCAAGGCATGGCAGTATACATTAGATGGTGAGTAAAAAATCTGGCCCTCTTTTAATTTAGACCCTTTTATTCATTCAAATCTTTACAGCTTTCTATTTTTACATTTATTTCAACTGTACAGAAACAAATTGTAGTATATTAATTTTTATTTTATTAACTTTGTACCCCAACTGCCCAGTTTATGAATATGAAAAACCATGTAAAGAAAGAGACAAAATAAATGATATATGGCAGAAAGAATAAAACAAAATGCAAAAATTAAAATGCAGGCCTCTCGCCGAAACCGGTTTGGCTCAGTGGTAGAGCGTTGATATGCGGACTGAAAGGTCCCAGGTTCAATTCCGGTGAAGGGCATGTACATTGGTTGCGGGAACATCCCCGGTAGGGGGTGTGCACGAGGCAGCTGGTCGATGTTTCTCTCTCATCGACATTTCTAACTCTCTCTCCCTCTCCTTCCTCTCTGTAAAAAATCAATAAGGTATATTAAAAAAATAAATAAATAAATAAAATAAAATAAAATAAAATGCAGGCCTCTGCTTCCCATTCCTAGTTTAATATTTGATCCTATTCTCTTCTTCCTAAAAACATTTCTGTTTTTTTGAGTTTAATATAACATACTTGTAGAGAAAAGTTTCTCATTTGGGAGGTAGCTATTATACCAATTCAAAGTATCTCACATGACCATATATTCTGAAATCCACCTTTATTATATGTGAGTAGTAATTTAAATCATAGAACAAAAGTTGTGTGAAGCAATAATGTGATGAACAGTTTTATTTCTTTTGGAAAGGACTTAATCTTATAGAAAGAAAGCATGTGCCCTGAATTAAAGAAAGGGAAACTCTGGATCATGTGCATTTATAGGTATAAAACTGAGTTTCTGCTAATCAATATAATTCACAAGATATCACAGAAAATCAATCATAAGATTCAAAAAAATGTTTCAGAAAAGAGCGGTCTCTAAAACAAAGTATATAAACATGACACACCGTAACTCTGGTAGCCCTTCAACTTGTTTTTCAACTTGTTTTCGTTTAGCACCATTCAACATTAGTAAGGCCCTCTGAGATTCAAGACAAGGCCTCTGTTCTTTTTTCTTCATCTGCACCTTTCCAATACCAGGCACATCAGTTTTCCCCACAGCTGGCAAATATGAATATAACTGTTGAAAAAGAATAATATATTAGTTTCTCTACCACAAAGACATGGGAAGCAGTAAAAATTACTTGATTTCATTTTACCATATAATTATTTATATTTTCTTGTCTTCATCACTATAGTTATCACCCAATCTCATTTGAACATGCTAAAATATTAAAAAAACTACGAGTTCCACATATGACCTACATAAAAAAATGCCTTCTTAAAAATAATTAATTTTTTAAATTCAATTGTGATGCTTATTTAGAAAAGTTCTTTCGATTAGTCTTATTCCCAACTTGTTATAATTCATTTGCATATTTTAAATATTTATGGTTTATGTACAACTGGTATTTTGTCACTTCCATTTAATAATGCCTTCCTTCAATAGAAAACAAGTGTGGAATAAACAGAATAAAGAGTGCAAAAGTTGTTCAAGACAAGGATTGTTGCAAAACAGATTTGCCCAATCTGACCAATTAAAAACAATGTTTCTCATTTGTTGAAAAAACTGCTGGAGATACTAGATAATAATGAGTCTTTCGCTGTGGCTCAGTTGGTCGTTGTCCTGTGTGCACTGAGACATCTCAGATTTGATTCCCAGCTAGGGCACATGCCTGAGTTGTGGGCTCAAACCCCAGTAAGGGGTGTGCAGGAGGTAGCCTACTGATATTTCACTGATGTTTCTTTCTCTCTCCCTACGCCTCCCTCTCTTTCTAAAATCAATGTCTAAAAGAAAAAAGCCAAGATAAACCTGGAAAAACTTGGATCAAATGTAGCTAATGTGTGTATATATAGAATAGACCGGAACCTTAGAAATCATTTGTAATTTTAAATATCATTAAATACTACATAGAATATTTTTCAAGTCTAGGTTTTCCTTTTTTTATTAAATTTATTAGGGTGATATTAGTTAATAAAATTATATAGGTTTCAAGTGTACATTTGTGTACACTTGAAATATATGATATGATCTATATATTCCATAGATATCATATATTTCATACACTTGAAATATATGATATGATCTATATATTTCATAAATATCATATATTTCATACACTTGAAATATATGACATGATCTATATATTCCATAGTGTCCCCACCACCTAAAGTGTAATCAATTTACGTCACTATATATATATGGTCCCCTTTACTTTTTACTACCCCCTCACTCTTTACTACCCTCTCACAATCCCCATACTGTTGTCTGTGTCTATGAGTTTCAGTTTTATATTCCACCTATGAGTGAAATCATATGGTTCTTAGCTTTTTCTGGCTGACTTATTTCGCTTAGCATAATATTCTTAAGGTCTATCCATGTTGTCACAAGTGACAGTAGGTCTTTCCAAATTAATCATCTTATATGTTATGACAAATGATTAGGACACCAAGATTCTTGTATTTTTTTTAATTTTTATTTTTGCTATCAATCCTTAATTACTCTCAAGTAATTAAACTTTCTATTTACTAATTACTGAATTACTGAGGTAGAAAAATAGACACTCATATATAGATTGAAAAGATTTATGATTAATATGCTATAATTATTAGAAACAACTAAGAATATTTTAATATTGAATTTACAGACTCACTTCTTGGAAATTAAAAGTGGTGCTTACCATTTTCTGAAGGGAGAGTGGCTCAGAAGAAATACTGATGGAACTCTGTAAACACAACTTTTTAAAAACTGCCTCTGCAACAAACATTTGAAGCCAAGAGGAGGAAAAGGAACAAATGAAAATTTCTAATTCCTGTGAAGAAAAGTCTGTAGAAAACAAGAGAAGTAAATACAGTTATTGCTACACCCAATAAAATTTATTTCTATAGACTATCTCCTTCATAGATTTTATTCATGCAAATGATTTCTACACCAGTGAAATTCACCCACACAATTTTAAACCATGAAAAATAGATAATATTCCTATTCCTTGTCTTAGATGAGAAATTGTTTTATGATATGTTCTCACATTTGAAACAATCATTACTTTTTATTATTTTAAATAAAAGTCTTGAAATTAGATATGTACATCTAAACAGACTGATATATGAATAGATAGACATGGGATTTATTATTATACTTTCCAATTAATGTTCAAGATCTCTTCCCACAACAGGGTTGCACCTTTGGAAAATTAGTACTTTTTCACATGGGTACAAGCATATTTAATTTGCAGTGATCAATCTTGAGCTTATAGGAAGAAATAAATTATACCCCTCCCCCTAACAAAACCCATGAATCCTGCCACTGCAGAGAAAGAGGAAAACGGGGGGGGGGGGGGGGGAGGAATATATATATATATATATATATATATATATATATATATATATATATATATATAAAACAGAAGAGAATGTATAAGGATTTCATAGAAGTTTGTACCCACCCTACTATGGTAAGTGGGAGGAAAAGTATAAAATTTAAATGTCAAAACAAAAACACCAAGAATCTCAAGTCCCTTCTTTTCAAAATTCTCCAATAACATGGAAATGCATAAAAATACACATGACTCAAAGTGATAAAGAACTAGAGTGACTATTTCCCATGAAATTTATTTAATATGATGAGTTCTCTACTAATATTCTGTATAAGAGAATAGATAATACAGTGGAATGATAAGAATTAGAAAGACCAATCAATAGGACACCAAAGAGCTAAAATTAAGCAAAAACAAACAAAATAAAAAAGTTGTGGAATATAATAAACAACATAAACCGATGAACAAAAACAGACCCAGAGAGAGAGAAGCATCGATCAGACCGCCAAACCTCAGAGGGAAGGAAGGTAGGGGAGAGTAGGAGTAAGGAGGAGAGATCAATCAAAGGACTTGTATGCATGCATATAAGCCTAACCAATGGACACAGAAACCAAGGGGGTGAGGGCATGAGTGGGGAGGGAGGTGGGTTGGGGGAGGACAATGGGGGTATAAAGACACATATGTAATACCTTAATCAATAAAGAAAAAAAAAGGTTGTGCTATTACACAACAAGGCAGATTAAACTACAAACACTAGGGGAAAAAAGTCAATAAAATTAGCAAAATAAACATAATAGGTTAAAATACATTTTAAAAATTAGAATGGACAGATAGTTTTGATGTTCCAGCCAAGACGGTGGAATAGGTAAACCTTGTACTTGCGTTCTTCCACCATCATGTCAAAAGTACAGCTAAATTATAGATCCTGAAAATCACCTGAAGACTAGCTGAACAGAAGACGTATAGCTAAGGAAAGATAGAAGTTGTCACATGGAGACAGACAGACAATGGTAAGGGAGATCCAATGTCTACACCCATGTGTAGCAGTTAAGAATTGGGTTTGCTGTGGCAGTGAAATGAGGGATAGCATCCCCACATGAGACTCCCCAGGCTGGAGCACCAGGGCCTGGAGGAAGAATATCCAAAACATGTGGCTGTGAAAATCAACAGCACTCCATCTGGGTGAGATGGAGGACACAGGCTTCCTCTTAAAGAGCTGAGCACACTTGTTCACAAACACTTGCTCTAAGTTCCAGGAAAGGGTCAGCAGCTTGAAAAGCAAGGACTATGTTTTGTTTCATTCTTCCAGTGCATTTGAAGTGTTTAGATCAATGACTGCTAGAGGGCCAATAAAAATATATTAAATAAGTTAAAGAAATAGAAACATTTTGACTGAGACAATAGGTAGTCATAAAAATTTAATTTGCAGAAGAGGTTTGAAGTATAAAGAAGGATTAGAATAGAGATTTAAAGAGAAGAAGTTTTGGAAAAACAACTTATCAGCAAAAGATGATGATGATGTAGCCTAACAAAGGCAAAGAAAGCTTTATTAAAGTTATCAAAAGATGTGGGGAACATCCAGCCCACAGGTTACAAATCATTTGGTCTGGCCCTGCCAAAGCATTACAGATGAGTTAATTAAGTGTTTAACCAAATATAGCAAATAATTTTTAAGTTTATAATTTTGTATGGTCCAAGAATGATGTTATAAATATCCAAATGGCCCTGGGCCCAAAAAAGATTCCCCATCTCTGCTGGAGAATCTGTAAAGCCAAAACTATTTACTACCTGATACTTTACAAAACACAGCTTGCCAATCCTTAGTTTAAGCCAATACATCAGAATTTTCAAGTAGCCATAAAAAAAAAAAAAAAAAAAAAAAAGAAAATTCTGATCACTAGATCATAATATATAGAAAGAACAGAAAGAAACTGTTCAGAGTGTTTAAAAATAAAAATAATGGCCTCTTTGTGGGATTGATGGACACTTATCTACTAAAATATCTTTGGCTTTAATTTTCCATAAAACAATTAACAACAATTTTATTAAACTAAAATTAATTAAATAGATCTGAATCTCAATAACTTCATAATATAAATTTCTTTACTTTTGGACTAGGAAAACCTAAAACATCCAGTATGCCATAAATGAGAAAGATGGACCAATATCTTCAACTAGAAGTTATAGAGCAGCCAAATTATAACATCTTTACAAATGACATAGGAAAAGCAAAAAATAGTAACTGAACTGAAGAATAATACAAAAGAATAATTTTTAAAAGAGGTAATATTCTCAGAGAAAAAGAAGTGGTTCATCAAAATATTGACAAAAAGGACATTATTAGAACATCTTGTTCACTTTTTGGGACAAGTGTATTATTCTATCAGCTCTATAATAAACACTTTAATTTTCATGTTAGCAATGGCATTGTTAAAGTCTAATTTTAGCTTAAGTCAGTTACAGGCTCAAACTTGTGTTTAAATTTGTCATGTGAAAATTGGGAATAACAGTGGATAACATCATTTTCCTTTAAAGTAAAGAGAAATTCAGAATATGAATAAAGAAAGCACTAAAGTTAATGTAACCCATTAATAGTAGAACCCTATTAATATAAGGGTTCATTATTTAGCTTTTGGCTAAAACTATATTTCCCTAGATACTGGAAATAACACATATAACTATATTGATGGTCTCTAAAGCCACTGATAATCCTGTCCTGAGTTGCCAAAATCAAATAGTTTTCCATTATAGAATTAAAACAGGAAATCCCTTTAACCTAATGTTTAGGTATTGTGCTAGCAAATGATGCCAGAATTCTGCTTTATCTAAAATGGAAAGGAAAAAAGAGAAGGAAAAACTACTAGTAGGAATGGTAGGAAAGAAATAAGAAAGGGTTCTGAAAGAAGGTTGAATTTGAACTACGAAATGTTAAAAAGTCATGCAACAAAGGACAGTTACTCCACAAAAGGAACAGTACTCACCCCTCATCTCAATAAAAAAGAAAGAAAAAAGGAGATAAAATGCTTTAGATAAAAATCTTTTAACCTCAGTAATGTAAAAAGAGACTTGACTTTGCAGAGGGCATTATCTAATAAATCCTGAGCCCAGTTATAACCTGGATTCTTATTCTAGATTCTCTTTACCAAGTATTAAATTGATTGACAACATATCCAAGAACTTTTTTTTTTTAAATATATATAAAACCAACACACATTAAAACACACATAATAAAACAAAGTATTTTACTTGGCAGTCTAAAATATTATTAAGTATATAAAAATCATATTTTATATTTGAGGGCCAGAAAAACCTCACTTGGTTTAAAATATGTTCAATAGGAATTTAGGATTACAAAAAATAAAGATAGAAAGACAGACAGGATTCATAGCTCCCTAAACTGGCTTTGTAGTTTAGGAATATACATAAGGCTTTATATGGAAGCATCCTTATTCTGGAAACCCAAAAAAGTTAGGGAGAAATCTTTTATAAGGTGAGCACTAAAAGTGAATTTTGTCATCACACTGCTAAAATAATATTCCCCCCCGCCCCTTATGTGAGAGAAACCCTTAAAGTAGATAATGGGAAGAAAAAGAAAGATTAAGAAATATATATACACATTTATTATTTCTTTTTACTTCATCCATGCTCATTGTTAGATTACCATACTCAGTGGGGCAACAAATACTAGCAACTTTTTATGTTATAACTAGAGGCCCGGTGTGTGAAATTTGTGCAAGGGGCTCGGCCCTTGCAGCTGCAGGCTGCCCTCAAGGCCCCAGCTTCTTTGTCTGGAAGGGCTTCTGGACAGTCATTCCACTGTTTGGTCGATTTGCATATTAAGGTTTTATTATATAGGATAAGAAAACTTATACGGCAATAGATATAAAGAAAAATGTTTTAATTAGTGATATAACTAAAGTTAATACAAGTTACTTTAAAATGTAACTATTCCAATTCAATTTATTTCATCTTTTAATACTGTTAAGTATTCATTCAAGAAGAGACCTAGGAACTGTACATATTGAATAGGTAAGGTTAGAGATGTACATGTTTTCTCCTGAACTTGAAGAATCAGAAGTTTAAAGGTATTGAAGAGTTCCTACTATGTGAGATTCAAAAGCACCATACATAAACAAGCAATATTTCTCTCTAATGAAGAGAATAAACTGATAAATGATGTGTGTTGGGGAAAGCTCCTGAAACATTTGGAGAATAATAAAATTACATATATAGTATGAGCTCAACAAGGCACTAGTAAAAATGCTTGGAAATACAGAAAGATACATATTAAAAACTCAACAGCAGTTATTTGTGTGGGAGCGTTCATTATGGGTAATTGTTACCTTCCTCTTTGTCAATGTATATGTGCATGTATATGTGTATATTTGTGTATAAATATTTTAAGGAAAGCTTCACATGAAGATATGCTGAAGATTGCAGACTGCCAAAGGGAAACCCAAAACTAATTTCCACAATGGATCTAAGAAAAACAAAACATAGAAAAACTTACCATCACACAAAAGGGAAACATAACTTCCTAAGTCATCTGACATGTGGCGTATCACATTTCTACCCATTTTAAGTCCAAGGAAGATCCAATAGTCTATTGCTGCTCCAAGAATTCCAGTCAATAAGTAGGCTAGTTCATGTTTGAAGACCTAACATTAAGACAAGAAATCTATTATTAAAATAAGATATATAAAGATCAATATTTATTAAATTTTATGAAATATCATTACCTTAGAGATGTATAGATGATATAGTTTTAAAAATATGAGTGTTGTTTATATTATCAGTTCTACAATATAAATCATTAAATTCCTATAGCAAGACATACAAACCTTATTTATATTAAGAGTGCTTTATCCTACCATTTAAAAATCTTTCTAATACATCCCACAGGTGTGGCTCAGTGGTTGAGTATCAACCCATGAACCAGGAGGTCATAGTTTGATTCCCAGTCAAGACACATGCATGAGTTGCAGGCTCAGTCCCCAGTGTGGTGGGGTGTGCAGGAGGCAGCTGATCAATGACTCTCTAATCATTGATGTTTTCCTCTCTCTCTCCCTCTCTCTCTCTGAAATCAATAATTTATTTTTAAAAAGTCTTTCTAATACATAAACAGTAAAAATGAAGTATAGAGGAGAGACAACCAAGATGGCGGCATAGGTAAACACCTGAATTTGCTGCTGCGCACAACCATATCAAAACTACAACTAAAAGACAAAACGAATATTATCCAGAATAATGGGAAGGCTGGCTGAGTGAAAATTCTACAACTAAAAACAAGTAGAAAAGAACACTGAGTCCGGTAGGAGGTGCAGAGGTATGGAAGTGTGGAGGTATGGAGGCGCGTGCGAAAGGGCTGGCACCTGTGTATGCTGTTGTCGTTTTCAATCAGGAGGGAGATACAAGCTCCCGAATGCTCTGAACTCCAATTTTGGGTGAGACTCTGGGGACCCAGACTCATATGGAGAGAAACTGGACTGTCTGGCATTGGGCCAGAATGTGAGGGTAGCTTTCTCTCAGAGGTGTTTGCAGGGATCATCACAGAGATCCAGAAACTTCTTCAGGGCAGGGGTGACAGGCAGCCATTGCTGTTTACTGCACCTTGGTGATTCCATGAGACCCTGCCCCACCCAGTTTACAACCTCACCCAATTTGTGCGCAGAGGCTTTTGCATATGTAAGGACTGGCTTTTTGCAATCTAAAACCTAAGGAACTGCAGCTGGCTCAGAGAGCCCCAGAGCTTCCAAAAGAAGGCCCAAGGCTCCACAGCAGCTTGCATTGCTTCACGGCTGGGCCTCATCTGGGCACCTCCAAACCCCAAACAAAAAGGAGGAATCTGCAGATCTCTCCATAGCTCCTGCTAGGTGGCTTCAGACAGTGGCTGACTTTGCACCTCCTCGGAGATCCAAGAGCCAGTGTACCCAGTGGTCAGAGTGAGACGATTCAGACTATAACTCTTCACATACATAAGAGACACACTCAGGGGGCAGACTCGGTGAGCACCAAAGCCCTACTGAAGAAAGTCCTGCCCCATAAGGGTGTCTCCAGCATATTAGTTCTCCCATTGTAGACACAACTGATCCTCATAGCCAATTGGCCTGGAGGTCCATTCCTCCCAGTGATACCAACAACAATCAAGGCTTAACTACAAAAAGCCCACACAGCCCACAAAGGGGTGTACCAAGAGTGTCCACCTCAGATAACTAGGGAGGCTGAACAACTGGGCCTTATAGGACATCTAGCACATTAGGCCATTCTATCAACTAAGGGAAGTCTCCAAAACGTGGAGACAAAGAAACGAGTCACAAATGAAAGAAATGAAGAAAAGCGGATATAGAGTTCAAAACAACAGTTATAAGGTTACTTAAGCATCTTCTAGAAAGATAACCTTTGGGAAATATAGTGAGACCCTCAAGAATATGAAAAAGAACCAATTAGAAATTAAGCATACATTGTCTGAAATAAAGAATAATATACAGAGACCCAACAGTAGACTAGTGGATCCCAAAAATCAAGTCAAAGATTTGAAATACGAAGAAGCAAATCACACCCAACTGAAAAAGCAAAAAGGAAAAAAAAATTCAAAAATATGGAGATAGTGCAAGGAACCTCTGGGACAACTTTAAGTGTACCAACATTCGAATAATAAGGGTGCCAGAAGAAGTGAGAGAAAAAGATATTGAAAATCTACAATATTTTGAAATAATGATAGAAAAGTCCCCTACCTGGTGAAATAAATAGATATACAAATCTAAGAAGCGCAAAGAACCCCAAACAAAAGGAATCCAAAGAGGACCACACCAAGACACATCATAATTAAAACTCCAAGAGCAAAAGACAAAGAGAATATTAAAAGCAGCAAAAGAAAAACAGTTACCTACAAGGGAATACTGATACAACTGTCAGCTGATTTCTCAACAGATACTATGCAGGCCAGATGGGAGTGGCAAGAAATATTCAAAGTGATGAATAGTAAGAACCTACAACCAAGATTACTCTACCCACCAAAGATATCATTTAGAATTGAAGGTCAGATAAAGAGCTTCACAGATAAGAAAAAGCTAAAGGAGTAATATATGAAATGCTAAAGGGTATTATTTAAGAGGATGAAGAACAAAAAGGTAAAGATAAAAATTATGAACAACAAAGTGACAACAAATACATATCAACAAGTGACACCGCAAAGCAAGTGAATAAAAAAATCTGACAGAATAAACTGGTAAATACAATAGAATCAGGGGCATATAAAGGGAGTGGACTGACAATTCTCGGGCGGGGCCGGGGGGGGGGGGAGGGAGGGAGGGAAGGTGTGGGGGTGTGTAAAGAGACTGGACGAAAATCTTACACCTATGGACGAGGACAGTGGGGGAGGTAAGGGCAAGGGGTGGGTTGGGAACTGGATGGAGGGGAGCTATGGGAGGAAAAAGAGGAACAACTAATAATCTGAACAATAAAGATTTATTTTTAAAAATGAAGTATAGAAATATTTTTTAAATCAATCTTTATTGTTCATATTATTACAAGTTCCTCATTTTCCCCCCCTCCACCAGGTTCTCACCCCACCCTCTGCCCTTTCCCCACCCCCCATTGTCCCCTCATCCATAGGTGCACAGTTTATGTTCAGTCTCTTCTGGCATCCAATATTTTTTAAAAGATATTTTGATTTCTTTCAGAGAGGAAGGGAGAGGAATAGAAAGTTAACAGCAATGAGAGAGGAATGTCAATTAGCTGCCTCCTGCACACCTCACACTGGGGATGTGCCCGCAACCAAGGTACATGCCCTTGACCGGAATCGAACCTGGGACCCTTCAGTCTGCGGGCTGACACTCTATCCACTGAGCCAAATCAGTTAGGGCAGAAATAATATTTTAAAATATAAACTCTTTTTCATGATGACATTAAAACTATGTCACTGAAATGCCTATATTTTTGGTTTTTTGTCTAGGCAGAAAAAAATCACTAAATTAACAGTAGGGTATAAGACACGTGAAAAGGTTTTAATAAATATTAGGGTATCCAAATAGATTATAACTGCTAAATTCTGGCATCATACTATGCCTAATAGGGGATCAGTGACAGAGAAATCTCTAGCACTTTGAACCCTCAGTGACTACTGGATTTATTTCCTTTGCCTTTAGCAGACAAGGTTCTTACAGGTATATATACCTATATTTCACTAGGGCATCATTCATTATCACAAAAAGCTATTAGTTAAATGATTTCAAAACTGAAGTTCTATTTCTGGTTTGTTGTGCAAACAAGGACAGTGCTCAAGCAGCACATACATCAGGCATGCCAAACCATGTTTACTGAGGAAAAGAGCTACAGTCAGGATCCTTAGTAGGTGTGCAGGTTCCCTGCGGCCCCATCACACTGTGGGGCAAGCACACTGTATTCTCTCAGGCTAGACATTAGAATTTGGGCCACAGACTCTGAAGAATGGGGCCAAGAGGATTTTAAGTTTCGAGATTAGGTGAGCACTGCTCTTCCTCTAACATGATCAGGGACCACAATACAGTATCTTGACTGCAGCCTGATCCCTACAGGTCAGAATTCATGAGAAGGTATCAGCACCACTTCCTCTCCTGACTTGACTAGAGGGCTGGATAGTAAGCCATTGCAGTGATAGTTGTTAACTTGGGAAGCAAGCAGTAGGACTGGCCTTAGTAAGCTGGAAAATTACCAATGCCTCCTTTGGGGGGGTCCAAGCATTGCAACTGACCAGAAGTGACTCCTTAAGCACTAGGTCTTAGCCAGAACTTTGCAGGAAGCCAACTTTATTCCTTGTAAAGCCAACATGTACATGGATTACTCTGAGAAAGTTTTACTTCTCATGGTTCAAGTTATCAAGAGACTATAAAACAGGACAGTGAAAATATATATTTAAACAAGAAAACTGACCAGTTAAGATCCATACCACAGAACTGTTCCTTCTAATATAATGTGTATCTGAGTATCAGCAAAGACACTTCTCAGAAAGAGACCGGTAGATTTTGATATCTCAAAATACTCCCCAGCTTAAGCAAACAGTAAATCAGAATCACTTCAGATCTCTAGTTGCAGGATGCTAAATAGCTAAAAGGGAGGTTAGTCCACAGAGCTAATAAGCCTCAAAGAAAACCACAACCCAGCACTCCCAGCAATTAAAAATAACCAAATCAACCAGTTGGGACTTTTCCTCTTTCTTACACAAATATATGTACACATGTACCCAACACAAGGAAATATCAATATTGCTTAATATTCAAATTTCCGATATTATCATTATTACACAGGTAGAAACAGGTAGGCCTTGCAGTACTTTCAAGAAATAACTGTAGGTACTTTACCATGATTAACAAAGATCTTGCCAAAGTTATTCTTATCTGGGTACCATTAGCTAAACATACATAACATATAGCTCATACCTATAATAGAAAATTTTATATAAAAAGACACTTTCAAATCCAGGCTTTGGATACTTTTATAATATACTCTTAACTGTGGCATTCAATATAAACACAAGGCCAAGACACTGTGCTATGGATTGTATTCACTGTAACTTTAACAGGATATAAACAATGCTATTATTTCTAGCATAGTGGATATATATGCTCTAGAAATGGATTAGTGGGGGAAAAAAAAAAAAAAAAGCAAATAAACCACCAAAATATTAAAGTATCATGAAATATTAAAATGACCGCTAAACCTGAAAGAAAAGAACATGAATACCCTAAGAATTAATTTAGAAAATGAAAAGATAGAATCATTTGAACAAATGACTTATTTACCTTAGAACTCCTAGAATGTTAAAGCTTATTACCAGACATTCTGTCAATTCCGTTTTCTATAATCAACCAGTACAGTAATCTCCAGTTTAGAAACTTGGTCTTCCAAAAATTGACTATCATATAATGTAGAACAAACTAGAATCTTGGACATCTGACTCCCAGGTAGGGCTGTCTACAATATCACACTGCAATAGATGACAAACTGCTCCTCTAGTATCTCTGTCAGGAAGATGTAAGCATAATGCACACACTGTGCCTTTTCTCGTTTTAAACACTTCCATTTGAATGAAAGCAGAAAAAAATGCTACAGTAGAGACTTGAGCTCTATTAAAGTTTTATCCTAACAGGCTGTGATATCTTGAATAAGTTACTTAAACTCTTTACCCTCAAGTTCCTTATCTTTAAATGTAAACTAAGAAAAAAAAAATGTAAACTAGGTTCCATTTCTACCTATAATTGAAGAGATATCATGAAATGGCACTTAAGGACAACACAAAGAAAGTAAAATTGGGCCGAAACCGGTTTGGCTCAATGGATAAGAGCGTCGGCTTGGGGACTGAAAGGTCCTGGGTTCGATTCTGGTCAAGGGCATGTACCTTAGTTGCGGGAATATCCCTGGTGGGGGTGTGTGCAAGAGGCAGCTGATCGATGACTCTCTCTCATCGATGTTTCTAATTCTCTATCTCTCTCTTCCTTCCTCTCTGTACAAATCAATAAAAATATATTAAAAAAAAAAAAAAGAAAGTAAAATTGGTATCTTCTCAATAACCTGACACAATCCACCTCTGCTCTTTGCCAAGGAAAGCCCAAAGCTTTCTTAGATTAATGGCAATGAAATTCACTGCCATGGTGTCACTCAGCAATACTTGCTGACTGACATTATGACAAAATAACATTAGCATCAACTGAGGACTTCTGTTTAGCTAATGACTTAAGATTGAATGCTTCAACTCAGCAAAAAAAACCCACAAAAACAACAAATGCTTTACAGCACTGAAAATGATGTCTGTGAACATGCATAGAATTCTTGAAATTGGAAACTGCCAAAAAGATACAATTAAGTACAAGAATGAATTCTAACAGATAAAGTAACATAATACAAACACAGTTTATATAAATTAAGCAATTAAAATGAAAAATAAAATATTAACTTGCAAAGTTTAAAACCAGTACGCACATTACAACCGATGCTATAATTTATTGCAATTACTTCACAAATATGTTGACTTATAAATTTGAACAAAAATTTTCAAGTTAAAAATCTATAAATCTGTTACTATTGACATCAGTATTTCCTGAGTAAATTACTTTTTTTTTTTAAATCCTCACCTGAGAATATTATTTCCGTTGGTATTTTTTAGAAAGTGGAAAGGAGGAAGGAAGTGTGTGTGTGTAGGGGGGGGGGGGAGAGAGGGAAGGAGGGAGGGAGGGAGAGAGAAAGAGGGAGGGAGGGAGGGAGGGAGGGAGGGAGGGAGAGAGAGAGAGAGAGAGAGAGAGAGAAATATCAATGCGAGAGAGATACACTGAGCCTGCATGTGCCCCGACCAGGACCTGGAAACGAACCTGGAACCCAGGTACATTCTTATACATGATGGTCCTTTGGTGATTTAGTAAAATTATAAAAACAGTTTTCTTACTGTTTTTATTCATAAGTGAGCCATTTCATTTACATAATCAAATGGATAAAAAAGAAACCTTAAAAATGAGGACATATTTTCTATCAAAGAACACACAAAGGCAAATGGAAATTAATAAACATGTTTTGAGTTTTAGTTTAGAAGTACTGTCCTCAATTGGCAATGAAGTGTATATAGTTCTATTTTTGTTAACTATTTTAAATATATACACATTTACATAATCACATTCCTTTTAAAATCAGATACATGTACAAGAAAATGGCTACTTACCTGGTTAGTGTTATATACTAGGATTACTTGATCACAAAGTTAGCTACACAGAGAAATAATTTTCCTTTTTTAATGCCAATTTAAAAATATGACCCTCAAAATAATTTTATTCTTTTATGCATGCCACAGACAGCCCTCTAAATAGAATTTTTAAAACCAGCAAGGGCTTTTGTTTCTAATAAAACAAAATTGGAAACTGCCAAAAAGATACAATTAAGTACAAGAATGAATTGTACTCGATAATTTAAACACTATTATAAAAGAAACCTAAAAATATTGACTAAAATAGGTAAAACATCTTCTGAAAAGTTATGAGAAATTGCTAAGCCAATATCAGGGGGAAGGTAAAAATCAAGTGAAGTACTCAAAAGTAGTCCTAAGAGTATTTTGCTAACTCGAGGAAGAGAACTGAGTTCCAGAAGCGTGGCTTTTGGAGCTTAAGGAAAATGGAGTATAAAAGTCCTAGCTCAAGACCTTACAACTAATACTCCAAACCCTGAAGAGTTTCACCCTCAGAGTAAGTGAATCAAAAGCAAATACATATATTTGTAACCCTGTACTTCACTTGGACTTTACAGGAACTCTCTAACTTAGACATTGGGTTAGGGTATTCATGAAATGGTAGTACAAACAAGCATCTGGAAGAAACGAACAGAAATTTTATTTGAAGGAAGATATTCTGCCTTTGCCACAAAATTATTGTTACAATTTCTGAAATGCAATTTATAACACAGAGTAAACAATAATTAGTTTGCAAGGGAATATAAAATATGTAAGAGAAGCAAATAACAGAAACAAAAAAAGGAGGTACACAAAGACTAAAAATATGGAATAATCAGACAGAGACTATAAAGTAATTATTATTGCCATGTTCAAAGAAAACCTTGAAAATTTTGTAGGGAACTAGAAACCATAAAAACATGTCACAGTAATTTGAAAATAAAAAAAGTCTAAAGCTGGAAAAAATATTTAAAGTATAACTGTCATGTTTACCAACATATTAGACACAGCTAAAAAGAATAGTGAACTAAAAGTTGGATGAAAAGACACTATCCAGAATGTTCTAAGTATACACAAAACTTGAAAATATAAATAGATGGGTAAAAAACACAGAGGATGAAAAAAGGAGGTGAAATATTGGAATTTAAAAAAGTAGAGAAGCAGAAATGGATAAGAGAAATTATTAGAATACAAATGATTTCCCTTACTCTTAACATAAAATAGAATTTATGGCATTTGACACAAGAGCTCTCCACCTTATCTACTATATTACTGTTCCTGAAAAAAATATTACCTAGCTGTCAATTATGATAATTTATCAGTCATGAATAATAACAAAACATCACTATATATAAAGCAGAAACTATTGCTAAAATAAATATATAAATAAACAAACCCACAAAGTAGATTCAGAAGAGTTAGTTAAAACAGTTATCAAACTTGATAGAAAACACTATAAAACAACAGAGAAAACACATTTTGGCCCCTAATATTTTAAGGGGTTAAAAATAAAATGTTCAGTTAATTTCGGAAATCAGAAATCATGTAGTACTCAATCTTTAACCAAAATTCACCATTAGAAAAGAACAACAAAGAATAGACAAACCAACAAAATCCATTAACAGCAAGAAAGCCAATTAATTTAGAAGTTGTAAAACACTTCCTCAAAATATTTCTTGGATCAAAGGGAAATTCATTATTAAAAGTAAAAAATACCTTTAAGAAAATAAAAGCAGCCTAAAGTATCAAAACCTATGGAATGGTTTTGAAAATAAAAGCAGCCTAAAGTATCAAAACCTAAAAAAATCTCACGATGTACTCCAAAGGCAATTTACATTGTGTATATATTAGAAATAGAGAGTAAAATGAGACCTAGCTCAGTGAATAGAGTGTCAGTCTGTGGACTGAAGGGTCCTGAGTTTGATTTTATCCAAGGGCACCTATTTTTTTTATTATTATTATTTATTTATTTTTTACATATTTTCTTGATTTTTTTTTTATTGCCCCCCTCCCTCCCTCCCACACATCCCCTCCCTCCCCATAGTTTTATGTCCATTGGTTGTACTTATATGCATTTATACAAGTCCTTCGGTTGATCTATTATCTCCCCCTGATATCCCTACCCTCCCCACTGTAATTTGACAGTCTGCCTGTTGCTTTACTTTCTCTATATCTGTCTCCTGGTTCATCAGTTTATAAAGATCTTTATCATCCACCGATGTGTGAGGTCATGTGGTGTTTCTCTTTCGTTGATTGGCTTATTTCACTCAGCATGATGCTCTCCAATTCCATCCAGGTTGCTGCAAATGATGAGAATTCCTTCTTCTTTATGGCAGCATAGTATTCCATTGTGTAGATGTACCATAGTTTTTGGATCCAATCATCTGCTGACGGGCACCTAGGCTGTTTCCAAATTCTGGCTATTGTAGATTGTGCTGCTATGAACATAGGGGTGCATATATCCTTTCTGATTGGTGTTTCTAGTTTCTTGGGATATATTCCTAGAAGTGGGATTACTGGGTCAAATGGGAGTTCCATTTTCAGTTTTTTGAGGAAACTCCACACTGTTCTCCACAGTGGTTGCACCAGTCTGCATTCCCACCAGCAGTGCACGAGGGTTCCTTTTTCTCCGCAACCTCGCCAACACTTGTCGTTTGTTGATTTGTTGATGTTGGCCATTCTGACAGGTGTGAGATGGTACCGCATTGTTGTTTTGATTTGCACCTCTCGGATAATTAGTGACTTTGAGCATGTTTTCATGTGCCTTTTGGCCTTCCTTCTGTCTTCTTTTGAAAATATTCTGTTTAGGTCCATTGCCCATTTTTTAATTGGATCATTCATCTTCCTTTTATTTAGTTGTATAAGCTGTCTGTAAATGTTGGAGATTAAACCTTTATCAGTGGTAATATTTGCAAATATGATCTCCCACACCGTGGGCTTTCTTGTTGTTTTATTGATGGTTTCTTTTGCTGTACAAAAGCTTTTTATTTTGAAGTAGTCCCATTTGTTTATTTTCTCTTTAGCTTCCATTGCCCTAGGGGCAGTATCAGTGAAGAAGTTATTTTGGCATACGTCTGAGATTTTGCTACCTGTGGATGCTTCTAGTATTTTTATGGTTTCCTGTCTGATGTTTAAGTCCTGTATCCATTTTGAGTTTATCCTTGTGAATGGTGTAAGTTGGTGATCTAGTTTCATTCTTTTGCATGTGTCTGTCCAATTTTCCCAACACCATTTATTGAAGAGACTGTCTTGACTCCATTGTATATTCGTGCCTCCTTTGTCAAATATTAATTGAGCATAGTGATTTGGGTTGATATCTGGGTTCTCAATTCTATTCCATTGATCTATTTGTCTGTTCTTGTGCCAGTACCAGGCTGTTTTGAGAACAGTAGCACCTAACTATTAATAGTTTATAAGCTTGATCCTAGGTCCTGGTAGGGGCATGTGCAGGATGCAACCCATCGGTGTGTCTCTCTCACATCTATGTTTCTCTCTCGGTCTCTCCCCATCCCTTTCCCAGTATCACTAAAACAAACAAACAAAATCAATGGGAAAATACCCTCAGGTGAGGATTAACAATCATAACAAAAAAGAGTAAAATGAAAAAAATCCAAACACTCGAGTACAAGAGACAGTAAAATAAAAAATATATATATGAGCAGAAATTAATGATATAACACACAAAAAAGTAGGTAAGTCCCAAAGGCAGAGATCATTTTGAATATGAGAAGGTAACTTTTGTAATACACCCAAATTGTGGCACAATATGTCACCATGCACTATACATAATTTACTATATTTAACCTTTCCAATATTTAACTATCCTCACAAAAATCACTCTATGTTAAATTTTCCGTAGCTTCCGCATCAAAATGTAAGATGACAAAGAAATACATCTCCAAAAATCTTATACCTTAAAACTAGACAAACTAAAAAGAAAACAATGACATATTTGGTTCATTTTAATATTTTCAAGTAATGCAAAGAGTAAAAAGAAGAAAAACATGTACAATTCAAAGATTTACTTTTTTCATAAACAATTATTCACTTGTAAGTTAATCCTACTTACATCATTAGACTTGCATTTTTCCTTGTGAGAATATATAGTCCACTCCAAAAGCATATATACTGGTCTGGTCAAAAGCCCAGAGTTCTCAATTCCTGACCAGAAGATTTCAAGGAGAATTGCTTTTCCCGTTATTTTCAGACTCTGAGAATCTGACCAGTCACACAACCTGATAAAAATATGAATAAGAATTATGTATTTATAATCAATTTGATCACTTTAGTTATTAGACACAGTATCTTGTCAGTTAACAAAATTCTAGCTAGGGGCTAAAAGGGAGGAAAAGGGAGATACCTGTAATTCTATCAACAACAAATAAAAAATATTTTAAAAATTATAGAAATTTCTGAATAGAGAAAGGTCATAATACATAAAATTTATCTATATAATAAAAGCCTAAGTGGCCATTATGACAGAAGGACCAGAACGACTGGTCGCTATGATGCGCATTGACCATCAGGGGGCAGACGCTCAGTGCGGGAGCTGACCCCTTGGAGGTCAGTGTGCCCCCACAGGGGGAGCGCCCCTCAGCCAGAAGCCAGGCTCATAGCTGGCAAGCTCAGCAGCAATGGCGGGAGCCTCTTCCTCTGCTCTGTCCATTGAGCCAAACTGGTTAGGGCCAAAGTAATCTAATTTTAAGAGCATACACAAAACTTAAAATTATTACAGATTCAGTATTAAATCCTAGTATAACTTTTTACTTAAGCATTCAGTTACTAAAAATTCAGAAGTATTTAAATTATGAAAAATAAAAACACTTACATACCCAAATGTATAAGCTGGTGAAAAATTAAAATGTGAACTAAGGATACATAAAAAAAGACCTCTATTGCCACTTAAGGGCTGTGTCTAGAAATATGTTTTAAAAATAAATCTACTTCAACTAGAAAACTAGGTGATTTAGCCCTAACAAGTTTGGCTCAGTGGATAGAATATCAGCCTGAGGACCGAAGGGTCCCGGGTTTGATTCTGGCCAAGGGCACATGCCCAGGGTAAGGACTCAATCCCCAGTAGGAGGAAACTGATCAATGATCCTACCATTGATGTTTCTCTCTCTAACCTTCTTTCCTCTCTGAAATCAATAAATATATTAAAATAAATAAATAAATAAATAAATAAATAAATAAATGTATATAAATGATTAGAAAAATGGTATGTAAAACAGTGTAAATATAAAAAAGTGGATTTGTTTTTGCAATTAAAACTTACTTTTGACTCAGTTGTCGTACTTCACTTTCAACTAAATTAAAGAAAAATTTGAGCAGTGTCAGGTAGAGCACCTTAGAGCCAGTAATATTTTCTGAGATTTGATGACAAAAATTTTCATTGAAAAGGCAAGACCTGAAAAACATGAACCCAATAAAAATACAAGCAATTTACTGAGTAATTTGTGGACATAGTATTTTTTAGCGTATTACTGAAATTGTAATAAAATTTGCTTCAACAAAATATAAAGCAAGTTCAGTAAAATTTTGTTACTATTGTCTTCATTTAAAAAATTAAATGTCAAGTATTTAATAATATTACATTTTTAATAATACTGGTCTAATATATTTTTCAATGATTGTAATATTTAATAACTATCTGGTACTCTCCCTTTGTAGTCTTTATATCACTGATAAAGAATAAAAAATAATGAATTTCATTAAACCCTTTTGATTCAGGTGACCAGCGATACACCCAATTTATAATGCTCCCATAATCCCCCTCTTACTTAAGATAATTTTATTTTTTATTATTTAGCAAAATGAAGGTTATTTTAGGGCTATTTTTTAGAATTCCATAAATTTAGCATTTATTTTCTTTCTGATAGTAGTCCTGTCCAACAAAATGTTCTGTAAAGATGGATATGTTTTATTGAAATGTAACTTGTGCAACAAAGAACTTAAACTTTTAATTATCTAATCTTAGGTAAACTTAAATAATTACATAGTATAGTGGTTACTGGATTGGATAACAGAGTTCTACAGTAGTTTTCCAAAAAGAATATAAGATTACTCAGAACTATAGATATGAAAGAAAATGAGTTTTAGGCAACTATTTACTACAATTTTCTTCTAACTTTATTATTATATTAATCATATACCATTCTTGTAACTTTCTTTGTCTCTATCTTCCCCGATTACTGTTTAAATACCACATTCTCAGGTTAGAAAGGTCCTTATGATCTATTAAATTTAAGAATTTATTTAATATCCAAATTTGTTCTACAAGAACCTACATGCCCATAAAGATGGGTACTATAATATCCTTTCTTTAAAAAAATAAAAATGTATATATATGTATATATATAAAAAATAAGATTTCAAATATATTAAAAAGTAGACTAATATCACCCCACTTACCTATATTCATACCACTTCTGTAGGCTCTTTCCCCCAATCCCTATCAAACCCAATTATTTTGAATCAAAATCTAGATATTTATCAAAAAATATACTTTTAAGCTGTCCAAATTTCATTTCCTATAGCTTTAATTAATTCATCCAAACATTTATTAAGCACTTTTTATGTTTCATGCGTTAAATTAAGCACCGAAGTTAAAGATGCTTAAAAGTGAGCTTCTACTCTATGTCAAAGACTACTTTGGAAAGAGCAACTGGAATACTTTGAAGATAAATTAAGAGGAAAAAGTGAAATCAAGACCAATAAAGGAGGTATTACAATACTTTTACATAAGAAGCACTTAGGGCTTTTAAAATAAAGGCAGCCCTGACTGGTTTGGCTCAGTGGATAGAGCGCAGCCTACAGACTCAAGGAAGGGTCCCAGGTTCGATTCCAGTCAAGGGCATGTACCTTGGTTGTGGGCACATACCCATTGGGAGGTGTCCAAAGGCAGCTGATCAATGTTTCTCTTTCATTGATGTTTCTAACTCTCTATCCCTCTCCCTTCCAGTAACCATTAAAATCAATAAAATATATTAAAAAATAAAATAAAATAAAAGCAATGACAGTGAAGGAAGAAACAGATTTGGAAATTAGAAAGATGTCAGCTACATAAAGTGTATATCCTCCACCATGATACGCAAATGCTGTTGTGTAAAAATGTTTTCATACCAGTCACCTTCAAAAGTGAAAAAACTGTTTGCTATATTTATGTTCTTATCCTTGACGTATAGCACAGTGCTTGGCTCCCAGTAAGTATTCAATAAACATTTGCTGAAAAAATGCATAAATGCATGCCAGCTAGTTTAGCTTGCTTCAAATATATCACAACCAAGATGATAGGTGGATCTTTATGATCTCAAATTTATAACCAAAGGTCTAGCCTTTGTTTGGCTAGGCAAGTATCTTTTCTCTCACTACTATGGACCCCCTAAAACTAAACACGTGTACAAAAAAAAAAATACTTCCCACACAAAGGAAGGCTATCAAAGACAGAGAGCTATCAGAAAAGACAGGGAAAAAAATGATAAGTTCTGCTGGGGAGAAAGGAGAAATAGGACATTTGGAGAGAGTAACATTTAGAAGACAAAAGAAGAAAAGCACATAGGCAGATGACAGCAAGTGCAGAGGCATGAAAGAGATGACATATTTAGTAAACAGAAAGTTAAGTTTCAAACTTCAAATTTCTAGCTGAAAAATATAACAAACACTGATGTTTAAACTTAAAAATATTAATTTTTTAATTTTTTTTAAATATATTTTTTTGATTTTTTACAGAGAGGAAGAGAGAGGGATAGAGAGTTAGAAACATCGATGAGAGAGAACCAACGACCAGCTGCCTCCTGCACACCCTCCACCAGGGATGTGCCCACAACTAAGGTACATGCCCTTGACCGGAATCGAACCCGGGACCTTTCAGTCCCCAGGCTGACGCTCTATCCACTGAGCCAAACCGGTTTTGGCTAAACTTAAAAATATTTAAACTTTTGATGACTAAAGTTTTATGATATTCAACAAATTTTCTTAATTACTTTTTAAAACAATATGCAAGCTTAGGATTTTGTTAAAAAATAAGAACAAATAATGGTTTGGCTTTCTGTGAATCAATTTCATGCATTCAATAAACATTTATTTTTTAAATAAACTGACTGACAAACATAACCAATTTAGACATGACCTATTTATAAGAGTTTTACAATAAATATAATACAGACATTATATATCTACACATACAGTACATTTTGAAAGAAAATATTTACTTCTTTCATGAGTTCCTAAAAACCAGCAGAACTACTAAGTTAAATTAAATCCTCACATGTGAAATTCCTTACCTGATAAGCACTTCTATTAGAGACCACGCTCCTTTCATACATGTTGGACACTGAAACAATTCTAAGTAATATTTTGACATGGTTGGGGACTTCCAAGGAGGATGCAGGTGAAGAAGAGCTGACAATATATGAAAGTATCGACCAGAAAACGTATCTATATTATTCTATTAAAAATAAACACACAAATAAAACACTTTAGCCAAAAGTATATTTTCACCAGCTAATTCAGTCTAAAACTATAACAACTATGGCCTAAGTTTCTTGCTAAATAAATGTATTTGCGCAAAAGATCATATAGATGTATCTATAATAGTTAATTAAATACTACAAGGTATTTAGGTACACTCTAAATATGTATCTATACATTAGATAATACTAGCTTTTGGGACTAACTTATATGAAACGCCCATTTTACTTTTAATAATTAGAGTGAGATAAGAGTTCCCAAATGTGACCTGAAAGGAATTAAAGAAATTTTTCATGAAACGTTCCTTCTTATTACCAACACTAGAGGCCCAGTGAACAAAATTCATGCATGGGGGAGGGGAGTGACCCTCAGTTCGGCCTGCACCCTTTCCAATCCAGGATCCCTCGGTGGATGTCCAACTACCGGTCTAACAACCCTCTACAATCCAGGACCACTGTCTCCTAACCACTCATCTGCCTGCCTGCCTTATGCCCCAAACTGCCCTCTCCTGCTGACCTAGTGGCCCCCAACTGCCCTCCCCTGCTGACTTGATTGCCCCTAATCCTCTGCAAGCCTAATCTTGCTCCTAACTGCTCTACCCTACCTGCCCGAATACCCTTAACTGCCTATGCCTTGGCCCCCACCACCATGGCTTTGTCCGGAAGGAAGTCAGATATCTGGAAGATGGCCAGTCAATCCAGTCTAGTTAACATTTTACCCTTTATTAGTATAGCTAGATTATATGGGATAGGATTTATTAAATGGGGGGGAAAGCCTTTTTCAGCAGGAGGAGATGCTCTTGCCAGACAAAAATACATAACCTCTATATCTACTGATAGCCAGCCATATGCACTATATTGCCAAACCGGTTATTAAAAAATTGAACCACTTTCTTACACCTTATACAAAACAGCTGTTGCCCTTAATGCCCCTCCTCAGCCCTCACCTTAGGTTCTGCCTTCACAGTTCACCCATATTAGGTTCTGATTGGTCAGTTTCTATGCCAGTCAGTGTCAAAAGCTCTGCCTCCTAGGCAGCCATTGGCTCCTCTGGGAAATCCAGAATGGCCCCACCTTCATGTTGGCACCAGCCCTTCAGTCACATCCCAAGTCTGCTACCAGGTTATCTCTGGCTGCTGAGAAGTGGCACCTCAGATCTCTGCTATTGGCAATTTTGAATTCTCATCCCTGACCTAACTTTCTTATAATGCAAGCTCCGTGAAGGCAAGTATTTGTCTTGTTCATTCTTAGTTCACTCATAGACTTTGCCTGTGTCCATGCATCTATGCTAGCACTGCATGGTAATGGGTCAAAAGGTCATGGTCATTGCAGGCTTTTTATGCATGCAAATTATACATGTTCTGTACCCGAAGCTACACTGTGTTCTAGTAAAAAGCCTGCTCAGATTGGCCAGAGTCAGAGAGGCAGTCTATTAAAAAAAGAACTGGTGTTGCCTCGGAAGTGGGGGGTAGTCTTATACAGCGAATATAGGCCTAAACCTATGTTTAAATGTAAAATTAGGGGGTCGTCTTATACGCCGGAAAATACGGGGTGTGTGTGTGTGTGTGTGTGTGTGTGTGTGTGTGTGTATGTTAGTCTAACATAGCTTAAACCTATTATTTCTTCAAATTGGCACCTTGCTGATGAACATGATTCGAAAGCTACCTTTGAAAAGCTATTCCTATTGGTTTTCACAGTTTAACAAGTATGTTTCTATACTATAAATAAAAACGGTTTTTATCAATGTTCTAAAGGAGTAATTTACTAAATGGCATTCTAGGTCATTGTAGGTGTAATGTAGTCTAATTTCACTGCCATGACACATACACATAACAATAAATAAATAAATAAATAAATAAATAAATAAATAAGTAAATACAAATTTTTTTCCAAGATAAAATTAACCTGGAAATTCTGAGAAAATACTAAGTGAAAAACACTCAAAGTAATACCTGTAAAGTTTAAAAACAGAAGAGAAATAGTAATAAATGGGTACCACATTTCCTATTAAAATGAATCAAGAAGTATTGAAGAGAAAATAAGCTGTAAGCATATAAGAAATGAAAAAATGTTCCTATTTTACATTCTTTGAAAGACTGTTCTTACCTGTAGAATATTCTCTAGAAGAGCATGAAGAAGGCATACAGGAGGGATATAATGTGCTTGCAAAGAGGAAAGCTCTTCAATTGCTTCTTTAAAAAACTGGCCTTCAATGAGACTTTCAATTAAATTTAATAGACCTCTGGGAATTTCAGCATTTTTAACCTAAGAAAGGAAAGAAAGAGTCTATGACTCAAACAAGATAAAGGTAAAATCCTGGGATCAAATCTTGAATTATCAAGGAGCCTTAATTTCCTCATCTGTAAAGTGTCAATTAAGTCCTGACTTTATAATTCCCAGGGTTGTTACATGGTTCAAAAAGGATGATTTACTAGTATATAAATGTGTTTTACAACTATAAGGCACTGCAAAAAATAGACTACTGCTTTACTTATTTTCTGTTGCCTTAAATAGTAAGGGGAAATACTACCTCTAAAAGAAAAAATTTAATAGGCATTTGCAAAGTCTGGCTGATGATGAGGAAACCTAAGTTAAGAACTATAATTACACATAATTCCTTAGGTGCAAAATTATTTTTTTATCTTTTTTAAACTTATAAGCAAATTATGTCTGTTAAGATATACTAAATATATTAAAATTCTTCAAGCACCACAAATATTTGCAAAAGTAACAACTGCATAATGCCATTAAAATCACTCTGAGACTGCACATTAATATAATTCTAAAAGTTCCATGAAATACATTTCACTTGGTCAAAATATTTTTAACAATGCAAGTTAACCACTTTGAACTAGTCAAGAATAAAAAATACTCTAAAAGACTCCATGGAATAAAATAATCATTTTAAAGAGGTGAAAAAGTATATAAAAGATATACACATTTTTAAATACTAATCTATAAGTAGTATTTATAAAAGCAATAAAATATGAGAAAAGGGATATAAAACTCATCTGTGATGAGCACAAAATTTTAATTCTTATTTTATTTTACTACTATATAAAAATTTTTGAGGCTATGACATTATTTTTAGTGTTGATTTCTAATTAGAAAAACTACATTTAAAATTTAATAGGGGTCCTGGATTCATCTCAATACACCCAGGTGTGTGTGTGTGATACATATAAGAATCTACCAATGAATTCATAATTAAGTGGAACAACAAATTGATGTTTCTCTTTCTCCATCCCATTTCCTCTCTCTCAAATTAATGAAAAAAAAAGAAACTTTGTTGGGCAGACAATACATTCCTTTACATCAAAACACTAAAAATAACAAAACATAAAGCCTCATTTTTGCCCCATCACCACCCTACTGCAAGCCCCTTACCTCAACATTGTATACTGGTTGTTTTTCTATCTTAATGCAGCTGTATCTGATAGCCTACAAAATATCAATCATATAATTACAATTTAACATTTTTTTGGTCAAAAAATACATTTCAGTTTACAAACTTACAAAACAAATTCTGATACTCATGTTTGCTCAGGCTGGGGACATCTATCATTTCAGGGTAACAGTACTCTGATGAATATGAACATTCTCTATTTTCTCCTTCTAAATTTAAATAACTTAAAACGCAAATTCATATTTACTTTGAAGATCTGGAGAGGTCCACTGTCCTATTTTAATAATGAGAAATGTAAATAGGGAAAACATTTCATATAACGGTCCATAGAATAAAAATATATAGTCATGTTTTCAATAAAATCACATGTATACCACCTTCCTCTATTGTTATAAAATACCTACAATTACATACCTGTTTAAAATATTAAACTAGAAAAAAATCTTCCACAAATAGAAAAAAGGTAATATTCTGATTATATGAAAAGCTAATTGATCAAACCATAATTTTTCTTGAGCTTAACAGATAGCAGAGGCCTCTTCGCAATCAACTAAACTGAAATATGAAGAAAGACAGGAGCCTCTAAGGAAACGGGACATGAGCACTAATTTATATCCAAGACACAGCATGGTAAAAAGAGAAGGCCTCCATTGAAGAAGGTAAGAAACCTTCAGCTAAAATTTTCACCACTAGCTAAAGGTCAAGCGAGGGCTGTATGAAGAGAACAGAAACCCTGGGAATCAAAGACATAAGGTGAGTTAGCACTCAATAGAAGGATTTTCTCCATGTATCTCATCAGGGCTCATGGGGGGAAAAAAGGAGACAGATGGGAGACTAAAGAAATCCTCCCTCAGTGGTTCTCTACCTTCCTAAAGCCGCAACCCTTTAATACAGTTCCTCATGTTGTGGTGACCCCCAACCATAAAATTATTTTCGTTGCTACTTCATAACTGTAATTTTGCTACTGTTAATTAATCGTAATGTAAATATCTGTGTTTTCTGATGGTCTTAGGCTCTACAGTTGCAACCCACTAGCAGGGTTGCCTAAGACCATTGGAAAACACAGATATTTACTTTGCGATTCATAACAGTAGCAAAATTACTGTTATGAAGTAGCAACGAAAATAATTTTATGGCTGGGGTCACCACAACATGAGGAACTGTATTAAAGGGTCACAACATTAGGAAGGCTGAGAACCACTGCTTTAGGTGAAGGCCCGGGCAAGGTGAACAGCGGTTGCTATGGGAAAGGCAGCAAACCCTGTTATATATAATTTATCTATAATCATGGAGGTATTAGCAGTTCATTCAACATATTTACTAAGTGGCCAAATACTTACTGGTCATAACAAATTAATTAAGAAAAGTATTTTAAGAAACATTAAACATAATAAGGAGCCATTTATTATTTTTATTATTATAATTATTATTGTTTTGGTTATGCCACAGAAGAGGAAATGATACAAAATCTTTTAGCATGCCGAGTTTTACCTGAGCTCTATATATATGCTTCCGTAAGGCATTTTTTATTTCAACAATATCCACATTTGTCCTGATATCCTTGGTTTCTGATTCTTTGGCATGATCAGCAAAAATAGAAATCTTCCTTTCTTCCTGCATACATGGAAAAGTATATTAGACAGTGTAATAAAGTGTCAACACAAGTGATTAGTATCACAATGGACAATATAATAAAAGAGCACATCCATGCAGTGTTAACCACAAGTATCCTTCCAATCATCCCTAAAAATAAAAGGGTAATATGCAAATTGGGCAGGATGCCATCACAGTAATGACTGAACAGCAGGCTGCATGGGGCAACCAGGCTGGCAGGGGGATCAGTTGACAGCAACCAGGACAGCAGGAGGGGCAGTGAGGGGCAACCAAGCCAGCAGAGGGGGAAGCAGTTGGGGGCGACCAAACTGGCAAGGGGGTCACTTGTGGGTGACCAGGATGGTGGGGGGGGGGGGCAGTGAGGGGCAACCAGGCCAGCAGAGATGGGTAGTTGGGGGCAACCAGGCCAGCAGGGGAGGAAGTTACGGGCAATCTGGCTGGCAGGCATAGGTGGTTAGGGGTGACTGGGCTGGTGGGGGGTGGGGGGCAGTTAGGAGCCAGCGGTCCTAGATTGCGAGAGGGATGTCAAACTCCTGCTTTAGGTCTGATCCAGCAGTTGGACATCCCCCAAGGGGTCCAGGATTGGAGAGGGTGCAGGCTGGGCTGAGGGAAACCCCCCTCCTGTGCAAAAATTTCATGCATCAGGCCTCTAGTCTTATTCAAAGACTGATCCTTTGGCATGATCAACAAAAACAGAAATCCTTTCGTTCTGTATAAATAAGACTAGAGGCCCTTTATATAAACACTAGAGGCCCGGTGAACAAAATTTGTGCATGGGAGAGGGTCCCCTCAGCCTGGCCTGCACCCTCTCCAATCCTGGAACCCTCAGGGGATGTCCAACAGCCTCTTGCAACCTGGGACTGCTGGCTCCGAACTGCTTGCTTGCCTGCCTGGCGGATCCCCCTAACCCTCTGCCTCACCCTACACCTGGGACCCAGGATTCCCTCCTTTGGCCAGTGGCAGGCATCCAGGGCCCAGGCTTCCCTTCTTCTGCCTGGCCACAGACACCCACGACCTGGACCGGCTTTGCCCGGGGCCAGTGCCCAGGACCATGGGGTTAGGCAGCTTGTCCCTCTCCCGGAACACAGGCATAGGCACAGCCGCTGGCACCCAGGACTGTGAGGCGGGTAGCTTGTTTCTCTCCGGGGCTGCAGCCTGGCTGGCCCCATTTCTATCTACAAGCTCATTTGTACCTGGCTGGTCCCCATTCCTCTCTCCCCAGTGTTGAGTGTCTGAGCCTTTATGGAGTGAGGATGTGATGACCATTTGCATATTAGCTCTTTATTAAATAGGATTATACAATTTAAAAAAAGTTTTATTATTTATTTTTTTAATATATTTTATTGATTTTTTTACAGAGAGGAAGGGAGAGAGATAGAGAGCTAGAAACGTCAATGAGAGAGAAACATTGACCAGTTGCCTCTTGCACACCCCCTACTGGGGATATGCCCACAACCAATGTACATGCCCTTAACCGGAATCGAACCTGGGACATTTTAGTCCACAGACCGATGCTCTACCACCAAGCCAAACCAGTTTTGGCTTAAAGAAAGTTTTAAAAAAGCAAACAGTTCAATTTGGAAAGTTTTACCTCATATTTACATATGTATTTTCTTAAGGTATTTTTCATTTTAACCTGTCCCAAATCTTTCCTAGAATCTCTCTTGTGTTTCTTTATTGCCATGCTCACTTGTTATGATCCATTATTTAATTACCTTTATCATTCTCTGAAGAATCTCCTGAATATATGTCTACAAATTTAAATCTACAATAAAAGCATAATATGCTAATTAGACCAGACATCCTTTCGGATGACCTTCCAGATGAAGCCAGGGCTGCGAGAGAACCCTAGGTCCTGAATGCCTGCTGGCAGCCAGAGGGAAGGAAGGCATACTCTTGCATGAATTTCATGAATCGGGCTTCCAGTTATAAAATAAAGTTATAATCTAGAAAAATTAATTCAAGAAGGATCCCATTTTAAAGGCAAGCTTTCTTACTAAAATGGTCTATATTATACTAGAAAAGAGAACAATATAAACTAAACTTTATAACAGAACGTTTTACCCAAACTACATACACATGTAGTCTTAAGGTACTTTTCATTTTAACAATTTTAGCCTCTTTTTTTTTTTTTTTTTTTTTTAAGAACATTTGTGTCTTTTTCTTTTTTGTTACATTCAGGCAAAACAAAGTGTATTTGAATATCCTGATTATTAACTCAAATTTATTTGTGTGTATATGTAAAAATACTTTCATTGTGAATCAAAGTTAACCACAACATTATGCATATCACACCAGATTAACACAAGAAGGACTTTTCCATAAGATGTGCAGGTTAATATTCAACACAGCAAGTGTCAATATTTAACACATCACAAAAAATCAAGACTATCTATGTCTACATTATACTAGGAAAGAGCCAAAAAAACAAAAAACAAACAAAAAAAACACACAAAACTTTAGCTTAGCTTATAAAGTTTTACCTGATCTCTGTATGTGTGCTCTTTGAAAATACTTTTAATTTTATCATGTTGCACATCCTTCCTGGAATCTCTCTCTTTTTCTTTTTTGGCTTTTTTTCTCAGAGTATAACTCCTTTGAATGTCTTCATCCTTTTTCTTAATTCCTTTCTACATGTATTTAGACAACAAACAAATCTTAACATGAGTATGTTATCCAAGTAAACCTAAGATTATTCTGACTTATAACAATACAATACATTTTAAAATTAGTAATTATGTGTGTGTGTGCGTATGCGTGTGTGTATATGTATGTAT
Organism: Pipistrellus hanaki; assembly: GCF_964339955.1. Taxonomy (NCBI): domain Eukaryota; kingdom Metazoa; phylum Chordata; class Mammalia; order Chiroptera; family Vespertilionidae; genus Pipistrellus; species Pipistrellus hanaki. Next base: position 47,508,527 of record NC_140506.1, on the reverse strand, counting down.
ATAAGGAAAACTCATCCAGTGTTGAAGAGGGTATACCATAAGTAACATATTTTGGAAAACAATTGGGTATTACTGAGTACAACTGAACATGCAGGCTCTATTCCCAAGATAGGAATTCTACTCCTAGGAATATATCCTAAGCTAGAGAAACTCTTAAAAAAAAATACACACCAAGAGACATGGAAGAAAATGTTCATATTGCTCATGGCAGAAATGTTCATAATTGCAAAAACCAACCAATTAATCAAACACCAACAAAAAGAAATCCAGCAAAAAAGCAAGTCACAGAAGATTATAAATACCATGAACTTTATATTCTTTTAAAAATTGCACATAAATGCTTTATAAAAACTTTTGTACATATAATTAAAAACAATTTTATAAATAACATATCTGGCAAATTTAAAAAATAGCTGTAAAATAGAAATTATTTTTAAATTGAAAGATCTTACCTGATTTCTGTATGTGTGCCTTCCTAAGGCATTTATTGCTTTAATAAATTTCAAATCTTTACTGGACTCTCTGAATTTTTCTTTTTTGTGATGGTCAGTGAAAATAGAACTAACAACATCTTCATCATCATTTTCCATTTTTTTCTGCATATTTGTAAAAACATATTAATGTTGTTAACCATGACCTTAATACAACCAAAGCAAGTGACAACTGAAAAACCCACTCAAGAAGATAATAGGTTTTGTTGTCCTCTCCTTCCAGAGAGCATGCCCATGACTTGCCTCTCAGGCATGCATATCTTATACTAGGGTCCCCATGAGACTTGCAACCAGGCGAGCAATAAGCAGCAGCACTTGTCCCCAGTTAACGCCCTGCACCTGTCTCCAAGGCCCCCTTTTTTCTGACTTTTCCATGAGCCAGCGCAGCCCTGCCTAGATTCTCTCTTGTTCGGTGTTTCATTATCCCCAGCTTTAAATAAACATACACCCGAAATAAAAACAATTTAAAAAGTAAAAAGTAGGTTTTGTGAAACATACGCATGAGATTAAAGAGTCTTGTGAATTATATTACAGCATAGTTATACTAAGATGAAGTAGAAAAATGTAGATTTTTAGTTTATAAAGGCTTACATTGTATTTACATACACATTTAATTAAGTACTTGCATTTTATTAACTTAATCTTTCTGGGAATTCTGTACTTTTTTTCCTATTTGACAGTCAAAGCAGGATATGATTATCTTTATTATTTTATTTTTACAAATGTTTGTAAAAATTTAGGCTGTAGATCTAATAGAATCTTGCCATAATTAGGCATGCAAAATGAAACATCTCAAGAAAATAATTTTAAAGAACATACATATAATAACATTAAACAGAATAAGGTGAATCACAAACTATGTTGTGTTTTTATTATATTAAGAAAACTATTTTAGCCCTGGCTAGCATTACTCAGTGGTTGAGCATGGACCCAGGTGGCAATGGTTTGATTCTCCATCAGGGGAACATGCCTGGGATGAGGGCTCAGCCCTCGGTAAGAGTGTGCAGGAGCTAGCCGATGGATATTTCTCTCTCTATCCCACAGGGGAAGTGCTACTCAGCCAGAAGCCGGGCTCACGGCTGGCAAACACAGTGGCTGTAGTGGGAGCCTCTCCCACCTCCATGGCACTACTAAGGATGTCCAACTGCTGGTTTAGGCCCACTCCCTGCAGAGGGTCTAGGGCGTCAGTTGGACATCCCCTATGGGCTCCAGGACTGCGAGAAGGCACAGGCTGGGCTAAGGGACCCCCTCAACCCACAAAGTGCACAAATTTTGTGCATCACGCTTCTAGTATAAACATATGTATATACTAGAAGGTACATTTTCCTTGCTTCAAGTTCCAAGTCCTTCCTGATTTTTGTTTTCTATTTAATTGAAATAGAATTCATTTGTGTCATTTAAAAAATTTTGTTCTATATGAAGTAACATACTTGAATTTAGACCATAAATTATGAATAAATATGTATATATATATATATATATATATATATATGTATATATTGCTGACAAAAATCCTTTACAAGACACATTATATTAAACAGAGAGTTCTAAGTAATTACCATGTGTTGAGATTACACTATGTTTATTTATATATATATATATATATATATATATATATATTCTAAAAGAAATATATATATAGCATTATTTCTATTAGAATCTCAAAACAGAGACATAAGGCAATATCTTAATATGCTCAAATCATAGACTTTAAAACACTGGGTTCAAATATCAAATGTGATTCCAATACCGATGTTACTCCTACCATATATTACCTCTCCAACAATTTTATAAGATCCAGAAATATACATTTTTTAGCCAATAAAGTTTTACCTGGATTCTATACATGTTCTCTTTGAAGGCATCTTTCATTTCAAGAAAACCAACATCTTTCCTGAAACATTTGTTTTTTTCTTGATTGCTATGTTTAGTCCAAATAGAATTGGTTTGGGAATCTTCATCATTTTGAATTTCTTTCTGTATGTATGTAAAAATGGTTTAGGCAATCAATTAAGTATAATTTTAACATAACTGTACTTCTTATGGTATTCAACTTTATAACTGCAAAATACTTTGATAGCCAAACAAGTAAATAAAATGCACTCTCTCAAATTAAAGATTATTAAACCCTAGTGAATTCTTTCAGGGAAAAATCATTATAAAAGGTTGTGAATAATAAAGTGATTTCTGTGTATCTCAACAAAAACTAGTGCCTTGTTGCTCTAGTAGCAATACTATTTACAATCAATCATTAACAAAACTATTTTATCTAGTCTGTCCAAATCTACATAAAATTTTTTCAGATTATACAATAGATTACCTCTCACAGAATTTTTCAGTTTTTTACTGATAAGACTTCTCATTTGCAAGAATATCATACCTCAAGAGGAAAAGAGGCTGAGTAATGTCTGAATTCATAGCTCTGATTTTATCTGAATAGCAATAACTAATTAGTTCCACCCAATTCTATTTCAAACATATTTCTCTTGCCAAGAAATTCAAACTGATTCACAAACCACCTACCAATAATTTAAAAAATACTTGTATAAACATAATTCTACAAGTTTAGTAAAATTAAAAGTTGGAAGTAAAGTTGAGTTCATGACAATTCCCAAAATGTACTTAAGGGCATTCAGAGATTCACTATTTTTACACAAAGAGCAGAGAAAACCACTATACTCCTAGGGAATAATTATGATATAAGCCAAAGTGTGGTAAGGCCTATGGTGTGATCTTTGGTTCCCTTTCACTTCTAAAAACTTCCTAGTTGGACACAAGGGCCCTTTAGCAGGCTACAATCCTGCAGAGAATGATACCTAAGAGTAGCTGAATAAATTTCTTCAATTATTCAGGAAAAGTGAAATTAAAAACTAAGAAAAATGAAGACATTTTTTCCTTCCTATTCCTAGAATCAAGAAAATAATCTGAATGTTCAAAGAACAATTTCTGTTGTGGACAACTTGAAGTGGAATCAAAGTTGTAGAAGAAAAGCTTGACATCAAAATGAAGTCAACATCTACTCAGATGTGATCATAAAATGCCTTTTCTATTTGGACTGAATGGTAATGAACTCCTAGCTATCTTATGTATTCTAAAAACAAACCAAAGTTAGAAATTATTTACCTTTTTTAGTTGATAAACTATTGCTTCCCTCAGAATCTCAATCTGAATGTTTACAGATTATACTGCAAAGAAGATTGTGGGTAAAACATACTAAATATTACACTTTAATCATTTCCATGGAAAATAAAAATTCAGGTACTTTTACTCATCTGTGCGGTTAAGAATGACTATTCTGTTGACAGTTAATTCTACCTTTAAACTGTTCAGACAGATAAATCAGGATGCTTCTGGCTGCAATAGAAAACCAACTCAAACTAAAAAACATGGAAATGTACTACCTCACAGAATGGCAATGTGGTCTAGCACTGTTTCAGGGTTGGTTAATCCAGCAACTCAAGTATCTCAATGACAGTCCAAATTCTGTCTCTATACTTTATCTATACAGTTAGGCTGCTTTTCCTCATAGTCAAAGAATAACTGCTAGTGGAAATATTTAGGTTACATTCTCCTATCTTAACATCTTGTAGTAGCAGGCTGCTGGTGACTCTCTTTTCAGAATGAAGAATAAACTTCCCAGAAACTCTTCAATACCTCTTTTCATGTTCCATGATCAGAACAGGTTCACATGGCCATTCCTAACCCAAACACTTTCAAGGGCAATAAGATTATTTGTAGTTCAAGGAGGTCCATCCCTTGAGCTCAAGTCAAATTTCCACTCTACAATGCTGCTATTCAGTAGGGAAAGTTTTATAATGATAAAAGTGTAATATGCTAATTAGGCTTGATGTCCTTGCGGACGACCTTCCAGACGAAGCCGAGACTGAAGCTGTAGTATCAAGGCAGCCACCACAGCTGCGAGGGAGGGATTCAGGCAGTCGCCACAGCTGCGAAGCCCTACTCTTGCACAAATTTCATGTATTGGGCCTCTAGTAATTATATATTTCATCTACTCACTCTTGGAAGAATCAAAGGTATTTCAAAGGTTTTGTTTTTTAACAAAGATGAAATGAGAACTCATGTGCCAGGCTTTATGCAAGATGATTCAGATATAACTATGGAAAAGATAGGTATCATCCTTGATGACATGGTACTTTTGGTTTAGATGGGGAAGTAGACATTAGCTAAGTAATCAGGCAATTAATTATGATCATAGTGAATAGTATAAAGCAAAATAATTCTGTAAGAACACATACTAAGTGAACCTAACTTAATACAGTGATCAAGAGGGTTCTTTGAACAGGCAATATTATTACCAGAACCTGAATGATGAGCACAGGGAGAGAGTATGGGAAAAACCTTGCCAGTCAAAGAATATATCTTTTGAGAAGTCACTGAGTTAGAAAATAGCATGGCCTATTAAAAAGTTGGGAGAAGACCATTTTATTACAGTAAAGCAAGCATAGAAAAAAAATGAAGCAGGGTATCGTACAAAAGTTAGGAGTGACAGGAATCCTATGGAAACTTGTAAGCCATGTAGACGTTTAGAACTTTATCCTCAGATAATGGGAAGCCATTGGATGGATGGTTGATTGGTTTGTTGGTTTGTTTGTTTATTTATTTATTTATTTATTTATTTATTTATGTTAATCCTCACCCGAGGATATCTTTCCACTGATTTTTAGGGAGAATGGATGAGAGAAGGAAAGATAGAAACATCGATGTAAGAGAGAAACATCAATTGTTGCTTCCTACATGAGCCCCACCTGTAAGAGCCCAAGTTAGGGAGGAGTCTGCAACCAAGATTTGTGCTCTTGAACAGAATCAAACCTGGGACCCTTTGGTTCACAAGATGACACTCTACCCAGTGAGCCAGACCGGCTAGGGTCATTGGATGGTTTCAATAGGAGAGTGACAGGATCAGAATTGTTTTAAAAAGAATATTTTGGCCGAAACCAGTTTGGCTCAGCGGTAGAGCGTCGGTCTGCGGACTGAAAGGTCCCGGGTTCAATTCTGGTCAAGGGCATGTACATTGGTTGCGGGCACATCCCCGGTGGGGGGTGTGCAAGAGGCAGCTGGTTGATGTTTCTCTCTCATCGACGTTTCTAGCTATCTCTCTCCCTTCCTCTCTGTAAAAAAATCAATAAAATATATTTAAAAAAAAAGAAAAGAATATTTTGGCTGTTCCTTCTGAATGAAGAAGCATGGACTATAGAAAGATAAGAGTAATTAGGAAATTAGCAGGAGTATGAAAGTAAAGTAACAGAAAAACTAATTAGGAGCTGACTCCAGGAACACAGGGTAAAGAGGATAAACTAAATATCATCTATATATATAAAAGGCTAAGTGTCTGTCTGTCTGACCAGTAGCTATGATGTGCACTGACCACCAAGGGGCAGACAATGCAGGAGCTGCCATGATGTGCACTGGCCATTTACAAAGAAACGGCACCACTGACCTGGCAATGACAAACCAACAAGTGAGACACAAGTCCCAAAACCACCCTGGAGAAACACCCACCAAATCGGAGCCAACACTACCGAGACCCCATGGCGCAAAATGCGGCCCATAGCAAAGACCAGCTTGGAAACGGTTGCTGTGAGCTCTAAAAAATAACATCATGTAGTAACGCCCATCTTCTTCTCACACCCACTGCTGGCACTGGAGCCACCGCTCTCACCCGCTGCTGGCGCCGGCCCCCATTTTTCAGGTAATTTGTGGATACCATCCCAATAGAATTTTTCTTGTTTTGAGGCAAACCATTCACAGACCAAATTTTCTACTTTTTGTACATTTTGAAGTGCTACTCAGAAAGTTTGTGTGCATGGATTGAAACAAGTGATATTCTAAAGGAGCAAGGTCTAGTGAATATAGCGGGTGCATTACTACTTCACATATAACAATATAGTCCAGTTATTTTATTTATACCTACATTAAAACACTTAAAATTATTTTGTAGTAATCATCACTAAAGCACTTGAAAACAAAAGTAGAAACTCAAAATAAGACAATTTTAAATTGAATAAGCAAGATTCTATTGGAATTATCAAAAGTATTCTTGAATACTTAAATAACTAACAGCAATTGCCTTAAAATGTCATTTTAATTACTTTTACTCATTATATTTTCAAAATTCAGAACATAATTTTACTGTGTATTACTTCATCATTATTTTATTTTTTTAAAAAGGCTTTAAAAATGTCTATTCATTTTACTTACCTCTAACAGAAAATCCCCTAGATATTGAATTGGATAAAAGGGACCCTTAAAGTTATCTTTTTCTTGCTCAGCCTTGATTCTTGCATTACTAGCAAGCACGTGAGTTATTCCAGTTGGTGAACTTTTTGGTAAAGTAACATTTGCTTTTCCAGCCTCCAAAACTCTAAATAAAAATGTAAACAATTTAGAAAGTATTTTTAAAATAAATATATTCAGTCAAATCATCTAAATCAATAACTTCATTAGAGTAGCACTGCAATTTCCTGAAAGGAGTTATATTCCTTTGGAGTATTTGAGTGCCATGAAGGATAATTTCTGTAATGATTATAAGTTGCTCAAGCAAATGTTTTAGAAATTGGGCTTTTCATTCTACTTATCAATTTCATGATATAGGAGAAATTAAAAACCAAGAATATTAAATTCACTTAAGGAAAAGTGACCTTAATAAGCCAATGAAATATTGAAAGAAGTCTAAGGATCTAGCTTCTTCAGAAGGCAACATAACTCCAAGGAAATCACTCTGAATCACAAAAAAATGGAACTAGTTGCCAAACTTCTTCTAATAATTAGGCATTAAAAAAGTTTAACTTCCTATCTAATAAAAGAGTAATATGCCAATTGGCCATACCTCTGCTACACTCACAAGCCACACTCCCCAGCCAATCAGGAGTGGGTATGCAAATTTACCCAACCAAGATGGCTACAGCCACAGTGCGAGCAGGAGACTTGAGTTCCCCAGCAATGGAGAAAGCCAAGCTTCCACACACGTTGGCTTGCCCTGGACTCCACTCAAGGCTACAAAGTTTCAATTATAGAAGATAAATAAATCCCAACAAAAATGGTAGCAGCCACAAAGCTTGAGAGAGCAGGAGGCTTGGGTTTTCCTGCCAATGGAGGAAGCTAAGCTTTCCGCCCACCCTGTTCTGCACTGGCCTCCACTCAAGGATATAAAGTTTCAATTACAAAAGATAAATAAATACCAGATCCCAGGGTCTCTGCTTGGGTTGCCAGAGGGCGTGGCTGGCCTGCAAACCACCACAGGCCCCTCGGCCAGGCCATCCCACACCTCAAGGAAACCCCCACCCTGATCCAGGACACCCTTCAGAGCAAACCAGCCAGCCCCCAGCCATGCACCAGGCCTCTATGATATCTAATAAGTAATACACAAATTGACTGTCACTCCAACACACAAGATGGCTGCCCCCATGTGGACACAAGATGGCCAGCAGGGGAGGACAGTTGGGAAGGACCAGGCCTACAAGGGAGGAAGGTTGGGGACAATTAAGCCTGCAGAGGAGGGAAGTTGGGGGCAACCAGGCCTATAGGGAAGAGAAGTTGGGAGCCTGCACAGGAAATTAGTTGTGGGGGACTAGTCCTGCAGGGGAGGGCAGTTAGAGGTGACCAGGCTTGCAGGGGAGGGCAGTTAGGGGCAATCAGGCTGGCAGGGAAGCAGTTAGGCATCAATCAGGCTGGCAGGGGAGTGGTTAAGGGTGATCAGGATGGAGAGTCTTCCCACTAGAGGTTGACTCCCGCCTGGCCCTCCATTTGTCCCAAATTAACTCTTTTCTAGTCTTTCTCTTCACTTTAGTGTGTGGCCTCCTCCAGAAACTGGACTCTGAGTGGGCCCTAATCACGTGGGTTGTGTTAAGGGTTCCCACAGGATGAAATGTATCCAAAGAATAAGATTTATGGAGCTTAAATAAAGCTCTAAGTCCTACATGTGGGAGCATACATTAGAAGTCCAGCTTGGTATGCATCTACCACCGGGACTTTGGTTTCATGGCTGCTAAGCCAACACAGGCTTTTTGTAGGCTGTGTAATAGGGCAGTTGTCATTCTTATTTTTTTTCTTTCTTTTTTTTAAATTTTATTGATTATGGTATCACATAATTGTCCTCATCCCCCCATTCCCATCCCAAACCCCTCCCCCACATATGCCCCCACTCCCCTGTTGTCCATGGCCACTGGAGGGCTTTCAGGATAAAAGCAATTTTCAATATTTTTTTCTTTACAACTCTAGGCTCTTGTTTTCTTTGTCTTATTGTACTGGCTAATGCCTCTAGTGAAATGCTGAATAGAAGTGGTCACAGTAAGCATGCTTTGTCTTATTCCCAATTATACCCATGATTTTAAGTTTAGATTTTGTCATACGTGTCATTTATTAGGTTAAGGTTATAAAATTCTTACCAAAATATTTAGAAATAGAATCAGCAAATTTTAAAAATAAATAATACTATATGATAAAGTAGAGTTTATCTTAGGAATATCAGTTTGGTTTAACATTTAAAAATTGACAAAATAATTTAGCATATTATCGAAATAAAAGAGAAAAGGCAATTGTCTCAATAGATATAAAATTTTTTTCAAAAATGTCCATTTATAATAGCATCCCAAAACAATAATAAGTATCTAGGGTTAAATTTGACAAAATATGTGCTAAACATATACAATGAAAACTATAAAATATTAATGTCAGAAGTTAAAAAATAACTTTTAAAAAACAAATTTAAAGAGACTTGAAGGAATATACAATTTGTTAAGAGAACTCAATATTGTTAAGATCTCAATTCTCTCCAATTTGATCGTAACTGCAATCCCAATCCAAATCACAGCTTGTATTTTTGTACTAATTGACAAACTGATTCTAAAATGTGCATAGAAATATAAAAGATCCACGTCACCAAAACAATTTGAAAAAGACAATACTGGAGGATTCATACTACCTGATTTAAAGACTTGTTATAAAGTTACAGTAATTAAAACAGTGTGTTGTTCGTATAAGTAGAGACAGTTATCAATGGAAAAGAATAAGAAATCCAGAAACAGACCACACAAATATGGTCAACTGATTTCAACGCCAAGGAAACTGCAAAGCAACTGGAACCCTCATACTTTGCTAATGAGTTTGTAAAATGGTACAACTACTTTAGAAAACGGTTTGGTATTTTCATATAAGGTGAAGTGCACAATGGCCCTTTGAGCCAGCGATTTCATTCCTAGGTATTTATCCAAGAGGAATGAAGACTTGTCTACCTGAAGACTTGTACTCATGTTCATAGCACCTTTAATCACATTAGAAAAAACAAACAAAATTCCACAAAAGTCCATCAGGGGTTGAGTAATAAATGGGTTGTGTTATATCCATAGAGTAGAATACCACCCAGTAACAAAAAATAAACTGCTAATTCACACAAGGTAGACAAATTTCAAAATCAAATGAGTATATACAATATGATCCCATTTATATAAATCACTCAAGGAAAATAACAAATCTAATCTACAGTGATGAAAGCACTGGTTGTCTGGTATTGGTGGAGCAGAATTAAATGTACAAGGACACAACAAAATGTTGTAATGTTAATGTTACAGATCAGAGTGTAGTGAGGTTAACATAGATGTACAACTGATTTGTCCAAACTCATAAAAAATAGTTTGTCCAAACTCATCAAAATGAACACTTAATATGTGTGGATGCTATTATCTATAAATAAATTACACTTTAGTAAAGGTAAAGTCTTTGCAACTCACCCCCACCAAAAGGCATGTCAATCTTATAGTTTACCCAATAAGAAGCCTTTATAAAAAATGATATAAAAGATTTTAAAAAATGGAATGATGGAAACAGTATTAACCATGACAAATGCACTATATAAACCCAGAACAAAGCCTCTGTGATAACATAATATTGCACTTGCAAAAATGTAACTGCTTTAAAACTTTAAAAACACTTTTTATGTTTGACTCAGAGAAAAAAAAACAAAACATGGAAAGTAAAATAAAGACCACAAAAATAATTTGAAGCAATACTATAAAATACATTTTGAACCATTAGATTCATATACTTAAATGTTAGAACAGCTTAAGTAGGAAATCAAAGAGTAAACCAGATGGCTCACTTTAATTAAATTAATAATTGCAAAGAAATACAGAAAGGTATTCAAGCAAACCAAAACTGTTTTCTCATGAATTGCTTTAGCTTTTTTAAGATCTTATCTTACCTTACAAGGGAATCACTTCGCTTATCAGATCTAACAAGGAGAACAACTTTCCATCTGTGAAAGGCTCCTGGAGCACCAGTGCGTTTCAGTTCTTCACGCCATCTTTTAGGTGCAGATTGCATTTGTGGTGAATAATGGGAATCTTTTTCAATTTTATATCCCCATTCATAAGTTGTTTCATCAAGCCATCTACCACTTTTGGCACTATGAATTATGTAGTCTTTAGTTAGTACCCACTTTCCTAAAAAGCAAATAAGCTGTCAGTAAGAATTTTGGTTCTGAGAATAAAAAATAAAAATCAAATCAAATAGAATTTAATCTTTCTGAAAACTAAAGACACAAATAAATGGAAGCATATATTGTGCTTATGGACAGAAAGAATTAGCACTGCTAAAATGTCCACACTACCCAAAACCATCTACATTTTCAATGCAATCTCTATCAAAATAGCAATGTCATTTTTCACAGAAGTATAACAAGTGACTCTAAAATTTATTTGGAACCACAAAAGACCCTGAATAGACAAAGCAATCTTGAAAAAGAAAAACAAAAGTATATAACAAGGCTTTAGCAATCAAAACAGCATGGTTCTGGAATAAAAAGACACATAGATCAACATAATGTAGAGAGAGCCCAGAAAGAAACCCATGGTTATAGAATAAATTGATTTATAATAAAGGAGTCAAGAATATCCATTGGGGGTAAAGAGATTATCTTCAATAAATGATGTTGGGAAAACTGGATATATGAAAAAAACAACAACCATGAAATTAGGCCACTTTCTTATACCATATACAAAAATTAATTAAACATGCATTAAAGACTTAAATATAAAACCCAGAATCATAAAACTTTTAGAAGAAAAAACAGGCAATATTTTTTTTGGATATATGTCCTAAGGCAAAGGCAATAAAAGCAAAAATAAACAAATAGACCTACATCAAACTAAAAAGATTTTGCACTGCAAAAAAAACTATCCACAAAACAAAAAGGCAACTTCCTAAATCAGAGAAGATATTTGCAAATGATATATTCGGTTAGAGGTTAATATCCACAATATGTAAGGAACTCATACAACTCAACACAATCTAATTAAAAAATTAGCTGAGGACCTAAATACACATTTCTCCAAAAAGGACACACAGATGGCCAACAGATACATAAAAATATGCTAAAGGTCTCTATCCCAATAGATACATAAAAAATATGCTAAAGGTCTCTATCACCAGAGAAATTCAAAGATCAAACGAGATTATCACCTCACACCCGTCAAAATGATTACTGTTAATAAATCAACAGGTATAGGTAAAAAGGTGAAGAAAAGGGAATCCTAGTGAACTGTTTGTAGGAATGAAAACTGGTGCAGCCACTATAGAAAACAGTGGAGGGTCCTCAAAAAATTAAAATTAGAACTATCATTTGAAGAAACACAAGACACTAATAAGAAAAGACATATGCACCCTATGTTCCTTGCAATATTATTTACAACTAGAGGCCCAGTGCACAAAATCCTATGTAGGTGAGATTTAGCCAGCCCGGCCCCAATCAGGGTAGATTAGGGCCACAGGGCCTGTCAGGAGAAGACAGCAGGAGGTTGGCCAGATGACCTGCCCCAATTGGGACCCAATCAGGGCAGTGCCAGCAAGGAGAAGGGCTGCAGGCGAATGGCCAGCTGGCCCCATCCCCAATTGGTGTTGGGGGCCAATGGGGGATGGGGGGGTTGGCCTCAGAGACCAAAGGAGCTAAACTGTGCCAAGAGGGGAGTCTATCAGGATGGTGGGGCGTGGTCAGGCCATTTGCAGGTCCCTCTTGGCACAGGCTAGCTCCTTTGCTCTCTGAGTCCCAGCTCGGTGCACTGGACCAGGAGGTACTGCTCAGGAGGCCAGGAAGGTGGTGGAGAGAAACCCTGTAGACTTCTGTCTGACCAGCAGCCCAGGACAGAAATGGACTGGCACAGAGCACACTGAGCTTGCAAGCCTCGGATGGCAGCTGCCCAGCCGCCCAGGGCCATCCAAGGCTCAGGTAACCAGGGCCGGCAGAGGCTTGCACTTCTGGCTGTGGCAGCAGCAGAGGTGTGATGGGTGTTGCTTTTCCCTGATCGCCAGGTCATCTCCTGCCCCTGAGGGCTCCCAGACTATGAATGGGGAAGGCTGGGCTGAGGGAAGCCCACCCCCAGGGCATGAATTTTCATGTACTGGGCCTCTAGCATAGATATAAGGCTTATTAAAATAAAATGTGGCATTACTTAAATATAATTGTTATTATTAAACCCTATTTGTGGTTAAATTTATATTCTTCCTCTTTTGCTAAAAACTTTCCCCATAATGTTTACAGCATTCTTATGCTTTGTAAATCAAATTTATTGAGTTAGAGAATTTTTCAAGGTATTAACAAATATTCTATAGTTGCTTTATCTGAGCATCAATGATCTTTTCAACAGCAGGGACAATGTATGTTTTCATTTGTGGAGTTAATAATGAATTCAAGTGTTTTTCTATTAAGTTATTACAAAAATGGTAAATTCACCTGAGTTAAATGCATATTTTTTGCATCCAGCAGACTAGTCAGATGCCAAATCAATCATAGAAAACTGTAAAAGAAACATCAACGGTGACGAAGAGAGAGGATTTAAAAATATTAGAAAAATAAAATACCATGATCATTGCTTCATAGAATGGATGAGAGAGGAGGCAGCAGTGGAACAAAAACATTAACTATATCCAATGATAGATCAAAGAAAAGAAACCTGACCGATCACAGCTGAGACTTCAACAGGTATTTTTAAAAAATGTTTGTGCCAAATCTTTCACTTAAAATACATTTTCTTATATAAAGCACTTACATGAAAATATTTGAAGGATTTCTGCCTAATACATTGGTTATGTTTTACAAAGTTTTACTCAGAACAATACAACACAGAGTATCTCAAATATAAGTATTTTCAGAAAAATGTCAACATAAACATACCATCTTCCTTTTTTCAAAGATGGAGGGAAGGCCATTAACTTACCTGCTGCACAAGCAGCTAAAAATTTTTCACTCTTACATAGGCGTTCAGCTATAAGATGTGTACAATTTTTGTATTTCTGGAAAGAAAAATCCACATGAAAAAAATATTACCAAGATAATATTTCCTATATAACATTCTTATTCTTACACTATTATGGGGGCATTTTATCATTTTTAGGTCAGTATTTTAATTCTAGTTATTTTACATTTGATAAGTAAAGTTTTTGTACTCACCTCACTCTTAATAAAAGTACAATCTAGTGTTAAAAGCAATTTTCCTAGAGCTTCCTTTTCTTCCAGTTTAAATCCTGTCATCTGAATGATATGCTTTGGGGCACCATCTTCCATCTAACACATACACATAAAGAAGATAACATGTTAATAGATATTTTTCACCAGGTTGACTTTATTCTTTTTCCTTATTTATGAGTGCTAAAAATAAACACTGAAACCATTAGATCAGAGATATAATGAATTAAACACATAAGACTTAATTATAATTGCCAACATTAAAATTGCTTATGTGAATAGAAATTAGTTTTAGAAGTTAAAGTTACATTCTCAAAATGTGACCTTAAGTAAAATGAGATGTCTGATTTGAACACTGAAAGTTTGCATTGCTGAATTACTTTTCACTAAAATACACTGTTGAATGAATATAATTCATAAATATAGATAATTACATATTCTTATATAAATATTAGCATAAAATTAGCTTCATTTTAGAAGCACTGTTTTTGCTAAGAGCTTGTAAGTACACTCACTGACAATAAAAATCAGATTTTATACTAATTTTAAAGTCTGAGACAGGTATTGAAGAACAAGTTATTGGAGAAACTGATAAAAACTCATGATCCCACAACCTTTACACCAAATAATTTAGTATAGCAGGTACAAGTAAGAAGCCTGGATCCCATTCCCAATCTATATTTAACTCATTACCTACAAAATAAACCTACAAAATCACATGGTTTTCAAATTTGTTTTGATAGGGACCTTAATCCATTATTTAAATGCAGTTCACCAAGCAAGTTGTATCTAAGGTGGCACATTTAGTAAGCAAGAAAACGCACGTTTCTAATTATAATACAATTTTTTTTATTTGTTTACATGAGTTTAGAACTTAAGAAGTAGCTTTGTAGAGAAAATTTAGTTTCTAATTACTGACTAGAGGCTCGATGTACAAATTTGTGCATGGGTGGGGTCCCTCGGGGTGGCCTGTGAAGATTGGGCCCCAGCTCGAGCCCAAGCCTCGCAGTCCTGCCTGGTACCGGGCCTTGGCCTGGTGCTGTCCCCTCACCTGCTCCACCATCGCATGTGCAGGGTGAGGTCAGGGCCAGGCCCTCTGCCTGGCTCCCTCAGCACCTGGGAGCTGGGTGGGGGCCCCGCCCCCCATAGCCATCTGCAGGGTGATCAGTGGGGCAATCGGGCGCCTATTTGCACCCGCCTTGGTCTGGCACCACCCGCTCACCTGCTCCACCATCCCACCTCGGTCCCGCTCTTGTTGGGGCCCATTGGGGCCCGCAGCGCCTCCACTGCCACCTGCTGTTAGCACGGCATCACCAATGCCTGCCATGTTGTCATATTCTGCGCTGCTCCCTAGTGGTCAGCGCACATCATAGTGAGTGGTCAAACTCTTGGTCTCCTGGTCAAAGGACTGCTGGAGGGGACAATGTGCATATTAGGCACATTGATTATAGGACTAGAGACCACATGCACGAAGATTCATGCAAGAATAGGCCTTCCTTTCCCTGGCTGCTGGCACAGCTTTCGCTGCTGGGGCATTGTGGACTGCCTGTATTGTCACCATGGCCTCATCCAGCCCTTAACCACCCCCTCTCCCCCGTGCTTTCGTATGCAAATTAACCCATCTTTGTTGAATTAATTAATTTGCATACCCATTCTTTTTATATATATATTTTATTGAATTTTTACAGAGAGGACGAGAGAGGAATAGAGAGTTATTATAGAAACATCAATGAGAGAGAATCATCGATCAGCTGCCTCTTGCACACCCTCTACTTGGGGATATGCCTGCAACCAAGGTACATGCCCTTGACTGGAATCGAACCTAGGACCTTTCAGCCTGCAGGCCTATGCTTTATCCACTGAGCCAAACCGGTTTCAGCCATACCCACTCTTTATTGGCCGGTGGGCTTCGTGAAGGTACAATTTGCATCTTACTCTTTTATTAGTATATATAAGGAAAGCAGGAATTAGACCAATCGGGGTTACTTCCCATTTCTTTAACAATTTTACCACCAAGCTCTATATTAGTATTTAATGTCATTGACAGAGTAATAGTATTTGCCTTCTTTCAAGGCAATTAAAAATAAGTTTACATTTAAAATTTTTTTTAAATGTAAACCTCAAAAATCAGCACTGTTTGAACCCAGGACTAGTAACAGACAACTGGTGAAGTAAAAAATGTCCTCTTTAGAAATTGTTTTCAAAGACTAAAATATATACATTTATTTTAAATATATATGGACCACATAACAGTAAAATTTGAAAGAATGTATAACTATAAACAAAACATTACCCAGGGTTGAAAGTGACCGGCCCTTCATTTCCCTTGCTTAGTTTCTAAGAGGAAAAACTTCAGTGAGTGTAAGAACACCTCTGTTTTTTCTCTCGTTTGTCACTCCCTGACTTAGAGAGGACAAATTACTTGAAAGAACTAACTGGATAGGCTTTGCTCAGCTTATCTGTATATTTGCAATGACGTTGCTATTAATGCTTTCTGACATGTCCTAAGGAGCTGCCAGTAGTAGCCTGTATTGACTGCCTGAATGGGTAAATCAATTCAGAGGTTATATACTAAGATTCACAATACAGCTGTATATCAAAGTCACCTCCTCCAAAATAATTTTTATTCAATAAAAAAAGCTGATACTTTGACCTCAATATACCTGACTTTCATATTTCTCTCTTGGTTCCAAAAGAGAAAAAAAGGGTGTAATGGATTAACCCTCTAATATCCTAAAATGCAAGATACAGAATAGACCCTATCTTTAAGGATAAAGCTTTTCAATGAAACAAAATTTCTATAAAGTTACAAGAATCTGGTCAGTACAAAATCAGAAAGTGTACCTAATAAGGCCTGGTGTCTTATTAAATAATTAAACATGTCAAATATTATTAACAATAAATAAAATGTATGTAGCTTCTTGTACTATTATCCAATTATGTGAATCATCCAATTTTTAAACCATTTTCATAGGTTATAAATAACACAGCTCTTGAGTAATAATACCCAGTAATATAGTCCGGTAGTACATAAAAACTTTACAAAGAATATGCTATTTTTAAGAAATAATAATGACTTAATCTGATTCAGAACAGATATTGGCACACATACAATAAAGCCACATTTGGGTTACAAGACATATGATCATAACTAGGGAGAAAGTGCTTCCTATTATTAATTCTAGAGAGTTATTTAAACAAATCACTTAAGCAAATTTCCTTTAGAAAATGATAGGCTCTTTCAGAAATATTAGACAAGTGAAATTCAGCATTGGCGAATATCTCCTTGGTAATAAAGGGAAAAGGCAAATCAAAATGTTTTTAGTGTTCTTGAAAGGCATTTTATCAGAACCATAAATTTTATCAGAACCATAAATATTTTTACCTACTACATATATTTTATGTATACCAGATAGCTATTTAGGAAGCTATTACAAAAAAATGTTGTCAAAGAAGGAAAGATTTTAATCTGGCGTAGAGAAATCAGTGTTAAATAATGAGCATATACAGAAAGCAGTAAGAAAATCACTGTAATGCTACAACTCGAAAAGTTTTACTTACCATTGTCCTTTAAATTTTATCCTTCTGCTTTCTGAGATTTAAACATATGTTCTATAGAACTGTGAGAAAAAAGCCATCCAACATATTATGATCCTCTTCTTGATCAAATTAATAGCTATTTTATAATTTGAATGTTTATCATTAATGAGGTGACATTTTAACATATTTCTGTTTGATGCAAAGATGATTAAGTTATTTAGACTTATTAGAATCAGTGTATAATACAAAGTTTTCATCTTAAATTATATTGTCCTTATAATGAAATATACTGTCAAATAGTTCACAGTAAAATAACCTGTGCTTAATAGGAAAGGCTTTGTAAAACAATTAGTTTCCTTTGAAAAACAAACATAAAACTGAAATTAAACGAGCAAATAAGGAAATGGAAGAAATGCAGGGGGAAAAACAGAATGTCCTAATTCAAACATTATGAAAATATAAATATTAAAAAATAATAATCAAAATATATATTTACTCACAAGTTTATCAGAAAAACTGGGCTATTTGCTAAACTTTCACAAAATTTTAAATCCCAGTGATGGCACACAATATGTAGCACAGATTAAAAAACAAATTCCATTAATCTAATCTAATAGCTTCCTATAATAAAATGATCTACTTGAAGCAAAATTACTATTTAGCAATTCTTAATATCATATCACATGACAAACTAATAGCCTAAGTCATAGATGTAATTTACACAGTTTCATGAGAAAATTGTTATCTCATGAACAAATATATGGACAGATTTTTATATTTAATATGTATCATAAAATTGGTGGTTTAGTGGTTCTTCCTATGACCCTGAAGGATTAACAATAAACAATAGCCTAATATCTAATAAACCCAAAGAGAGGACTATACGAAACTAGTATACTACCTATCAATGACCCAAACAATTCAAAGACCTTAAAAGTAGGGTCAAGTTTTGTGTAGAAGATGTGTTAAGGGGTATAGAGGATCAGGAGCTAACTTCTAGAAGTCTTCCAAGACAAAAAAGAAAATAAATATACTGCAATGCAATTATATCAATGGCATTTCTAGAGAAATCATATACTTTTCTAGAACTTACAGGAGGTGGTCCTTCAAGATTATACAATAAAAGAGAAAAACCAAAATGAGCACTTATTTAACAATTAAATGTTATTTTTACTGTCAAAAAATAAAAATTATATACTATTGTAGATTCTTAGTTAAAGAAAATGCTCTGTAGTAATTTTGTAAAATATTGTAGTAATTTAAAAAATCTGGTCACTTACCTTGAACCATACAATACACAAACTAAGGAGATAATGATTGAGAACAGCCCAAAAAACTGCCCAAAAAACCTGGCGGGCCGGATCAGACTCCTCTGCGGCATTTATGCAGAACAAGCAACTGTCTCTGTGGTATGGACTTTCCCAAAATATCTTCCACATGGGCCTGTCCCTGATGCCTCAAATTCCTTTGCAGTTGGTGCCAGTCAGAAATGCAAATAAACCTATAGCACTCATCATAATTAAGAACATTATGCACTAGCTTTTAGGTCCTATGAATTCTTTATGACACATAGCATGAACATAGTTTAAAAATATGACACATAGCCATAATATGTTGAAAAGAGAACTTGGAGGAAAGTAGAGGTAGAAATACAGATATGAATACAAAGATATGGTCCAGGAGGGAGATGAAAGTGCAGGATGCAACAGTTGGGTTAAAGAAGAAAATACTACAAAAAAAAGGGGGGGTGGGGGGGGGGGAGAGAAGGCTAAAGAGATGCTTTAAAGAGGTCTAAGGTAGAAAAATAAGAAGAAACTTTTCCTAATCTGCATTCTAATTTATTTTATAAGCAGTCATGGGGTATCATACAACTTTGAGAAAATAATGTATCTTATAAGTTGTATGCTATTAACTAAGATCACTAAGGGATTTATAAAAAAGGTTAATTTATAAATTTGTATTTAAGAACGAAAATGTTTCCTCAAATAAGTTTTACTGATTTGTCTTTTAATTAACACGTGCTTATTAAAGAAAATTTGAAAAATACTACAAAGTATATAGAAAGTTTATAATCACTTCTAAATTCCTTCACCCTGTAATACAGTGAAAATATATGGGAATGGGGAAAGGATTTTGATTTGAAGGTTTTATTCAAGTGTATGAAAAGATATAGATCATGAAAATTAAATATTATACAGTTCTGTACCTTTTTATATAAAATTACATTGTGATGACTTTTTCCATGCCACTGAATAGTCTTCAGTTTTAAGGCTCTAATGCAGGGGTCCTCAAACTTTTTAAAGTGGGGGCCAGATCACGGTCCCTCAGAGAGCTGGAGGGCCGAACTATATGAACTACTAATTCCTACTGTAACACCTCGGGTGCGCTCACTGCCCAAAAAACCTGGCGGGCCGGATCAGACTCCTCTGCGGGCCGCATGTGGCCCACGGGCCGTAGTTTGAAGACCCCTGCTAATGCTTTAGGGCAAACCAGTAGTAGTTTCTTAATGCTTGTTACTCAAGTGAACTATTTTCATTTTAAATCTACTTCTTTTTTTTTTTAATTTTAAACCTAAGGAAAATAACTTTTATATTTCCCTCTAGGAATACAACCAATATTGTTACGTACTTTGAATTCAAGTTTGAAGATTTTCATGATTTCTGTTACCTAAGAAATTTAACTGGGAAAGAAAGTTCTAAAATTAAATAGGATCAGTTAAAGTGTTGAATCTTTGTTTTAAACAATATTGCAAAAGGTAGACATAAATCCCAATACTCACACTGTAGGAGTCAAATACTATTTGTATCTGAATGCTATAACATCAAGTGGAGTTTAGGAATTTCGTATCCTTTTTGCTTTGGCTGAATTACATTCAAGTGGCCTCTTGATTTTTTTTTTTTTTAAAAAGATGTACAGTCTGGCCCTAACCAGTTTGGCTCAGTGGATAGAAGGTCGGCCTGTGGACTCAGGGGTCCTGGGTTCAATTCTGGTCAAGAGCATATACCTTGATTTCGGGCACATATCCAGTGGGTGGTGTGCAGGAGGCAGCTGATTAATGCTTCTCTCTCATTGATGTTTCTAGCTCTCTTCTCCCTCTCCCTTCCTCTAAAAAAAAGAAAAAGAAAAAAAAAAGAAATCAATAATATATATATAATATATATATTATATATATAAAATCAATAATACATATCAATAATAATATTGTATATATCAATAATAATATATAAATCAATAATATATACATATAATCAATAATATATATCAATAACATATATATCAATAACATATATCAATAATAATATATATATTAATCAATATATACACACACACACACCCCAATTTTGCTCAGTGGATAGAGCGTTGGCCTGCGGACTGAAAGGTTCCAGGTTCGATTCCGGTTAAGGGCATGTACCTTGGCTGTGAGCAGATCCCCAATGGGGAGTGTGCAGGAGGCAGCTGATCGATGACTCTTTCTCATCGATGTTTCTAATTCTCTATCCCTCTCTTTTCCTCTCTGTAAAAAATCAATAAAATTATATATTAAAAAAAAAAATAAAAGATGTACTGTCTGTTTCCTGCCACATCTTTCAAAGATATGGGATGTGTGTGTGTATACAAATATAAATTTATTTTACGAAGGTCTCCAGTGGCGAGACTTGGGGGATGTTCTAACTTCAATGACATTATTTAGAAAATAAACAGTCATGACTAAGCTCTTGGATGGTATATTTGATAGTACACAGGAAGGAAGTGGAGAAACAGCAGCAAAGTAAATATAGTGAGGAAGAAATGATAAGCTAAGAGGTTTATGGAGCTATATCCAGTACTGTATAAGGAACAGACAGGACTGGAGATGCTATCTTTAGGGATATAGAGGGACCTTAAGGAAAACAAGAGGTATGATACTCAGGGCAAAAATAATGAATGGACAGTAGATACTCAGTCATGGGGGCAGGGGAGTGAAAGTCACACTTTCAGTATCTTAAGAACTTTATATTACTTACTAAGAGCATAAGGTCTAAGGTTGAACAAGCTGTATTTCAACTGAACTGTTATCTACACACTTCATATATTTTGGTTCATTTCCTTCTCAACAATGCAAGTGCTGTTTACCCTTCATATACAAATTAAGGATATTGGAGAACTTGGGACATTAAGAAACTATTGTAGCTCAAGGCTACACAGCTAGTCAATGGTGAAAACAAGATTCAAAAGCCCAAATCTGTTTCTGCAAAAAACTATGCTTTTCTGCAATATCACTGAGTCAATTATAAGAATTTTGTCTAACACTTTTAATCACAATATAATTTAACAAAGCAATCAATTTTCAGTTAGTGCAAGAAAAAAATACATTGCATGAAAAGAAATCTACTATGAGGGTGGGGGGACATTTAGATCATCAATATCACTGAAAATATTTTAAAAAATTATAACGTAACTTCAGAAAAATAACACTTAACATCTAGGATTTCTAAGCATTTCTAGAAAGTCAAGAGTGCCATTTTTAATCAAAAAATAAAGTTTTTATTTCTCTCTCAAAATGGATTTGGTATTAATCACTAGATTAATTCATATGGGCTTTTCTTCATCAAAAAAAATTTTTTTTAACTATTACTCAATGATAAAGTAACAATTGCTAACTTTAAAAAACAGTGTATTATTTCAAATAATTTTGATATAAAGTAAAAATTAAACTATGTGAACCTAAAAGCTTTAAGAATATTTTTACTTTTAAGCAGCAAGATGTCCTTAAAAGGTAAACAGTATATAAGGTATTTTATAACATATATTTCCCATTAGCATATTTAAGAATCAATCTCAATAGTAAAGATAATTAATATTTGAAAAATACAGTTCTTCACTATCTTTAGCTTTTATTATTCAGAAGATCTATGGAATTGTTGATTTTATTTTTAAAAATTTTTAAGTAATGAAAAGACTTATCTTAGAATAATTAAGAAAATACTGTCTAATTAATGAAGCCATATACTGGTTTTCTAAAACCTAACGATTTTAGACATTAGTGTAAATTGTGGATAACTATTATGAAATCTTCAGAGTTTTGAATTTTGATTATGAAAAATACCCACATTTGAGCACCATTTCAAAGACTTATACCTGATTTATGTTCTTTGCTTTAGGGAAGCAGGAAAATATTCAAACATGTAAATAAACTTAAGTACATAAGTCAAGAGAAACTGTGGATTTAGAAAATAGCTCTAATAGGGGCTTATTTGCATTATTGAAGACTGGCTTTACAATAAAAATTCATACATTCAAGTAGTTAAAAAGTGTATGCATTCAAGTATACATTTACAATATACACATTATACTTTGGGTTAACTTAGAAGACATGATCAAATTAAATAAAAATCTACCCCAAACCCTCAATTATATACTGAACACCTGCAATACGGGTTAAACTTTTTCTAAAATGGGAACATCTTGCATATCAAAAGATACTTCTAGGAAATGAGGCATAACTTACTATCAAATGAAAAAGTTCAGAAGGTACACCGTGTCTGTCATTCGTACACTGTAAAAAACTGCTTAAAATTTAATTCCTAATGTTTCAATGGTAAAATTCTCTAGAATAGTCATTTGTTTAAAAATAAAGAGCTTGGAGCTTCCCACATCAAGCTCCACTTAATTTCTGGGTCAAATTCTGATAGGGAGTACCGGAGACAGGCCAATCTTTTGCCACAATTTCATCAGTGGAAGAAATCTCAGAACTACCACCAAGTCTTGTCCCCAGCCTTCTTAAGTAGCTAAAATATTATAACCCACAGGCACCCAGACCCTCCCCACCTTCAGGGAAACGCGCGTGTTGCATGTGCCTGTGTGCGTGTTCTATTGAAAGACCCACAGTAGTAGTTGCTGCAGAACCACTTGAACGAGTTTAAAAATTCCACTAGGAAGAAAAGAATGACATCATTTCCCTCGTCACAGGGAGGTGGGCCTGGGAGCGCCCAGCCACCTGCTGCGACTGATGCGAAGAAAATCCAGAAAGCAGCCAAGAATCTGGGGGCTCTGGGAAAGGCGTCCCCGTGGCTTCTATGGAAACGGGAGGCGCAGGTGGCCTAGAGCGCCGGGCCGGCTGGGGACCGGGCTGCGGAGCTGCGCACACAGGAGGCGGGGGCAATGCCCGGCCCAGCTCTGCAGAGAGGGGCTGGGGCCATGGCCTCCGCAGGGCTGGTGGAGCAGGTGAGGGTCTGCCACTACCACGCCCCCACGCGGGGGAGCCCAGGCGGGCGGGCCAGTGGGAAGACGAGCAGCTGCAGCCGCGCACCCCCGCCCCTTCCTAACGTCTCCACTGGGAGCGGCGGAAACTTCGGGGGCGCAGAGGAAACAAACATCCCCACGGAGGCAGAGGACACTGTTTCTTCCGAATGGAGGCCCTTTACCTTCCAGGCTGGACTGTAGTGCTTCCTTCAGATGGCAGCAGTGGGGACCAGGGAAGAGGACTGCTGCCGCAGCACTGGCTGCGCCGCCGCCGCCGCTAATCCGGGCTCTGGGAAATAATTTCCCGCCGCGCGCTCCGCGGCCCCGGAAGCTGTTGTAGCACTTCCGGTTGGTTGCCAGTGACGCCTGCCAGCCGTTGTCAGGTGGGGGCTGGCGTGGCTCCTGCTAGAGCAGCGCTGGAGGTGGGATACCGGTAAGTGACTTTTAAGCGTTGCCCCTAGCAGGCCTGTTTATTTCCGGCCAGGGCACCGTACCGCATCTTGGCTGGACCCAGGAGCTAGCGGGAGAAGGTGGGACCGGGAGTCTCCATCCCTCCCTGCGGTGGTTAGCCCTCTGTCCTGCTGGAGAAGGCCCTGGGAGCGCGGCTTTCTATCTTCTCCACTGGCAGTATCCATCTCCAACTTGGAAATTAGCCTCCCGTCTGCAAACGTCCCTCTGCAAGGGTGAAGACACCGTGTACTGCAACTCGGTTTGCTGCCGAGTGTCTCTACTAATAATCAAAAGTGTTCTTACCCTCCCGTTGTTGGCCGGATTTCTCCACCCCCAATTTCCCAGAGCCGATTTTTACGCTACTTTTCCTGAATACTGTTTACATTGCCCTGGGTTGCAGTGTCTGAAAAGCAAGGCAGTCCTGGACACATTTTACAAACATTTTGGAAGTGGGGTGTGAGGGTCGTGCCTGGTCTAGAATCAATTCAACATCCTCGCTGCTGTGTGAGAATGGTCTTTATTTTCCCTGTTGCTGTGAGCTCATGAGGTAGAGAACAAGATTAAAATTTAAACTGTGGGCTTTTAAATGCATGCTTTACGTTTTGGAAATAACAGTTATCAGAAAGCAGGTGCACTTTCTTGGAAGGAGTACTGGCTCACTGATCCATGCTTCCTCAATACTGAAGGATTTAGGAGAATTTTAGATGGAAGTCTGGGGTAGCCAGAAAAGTTGTAAAAAGGCAAAGTGCTCATTCAGCCGAAGATTTAAAACAAAACATGATGCAGTCTTGTCCTTCTTGAGTAATGCAGTTTCCTGAGGTAAGTAGTTTTCACTCACCACCTTTTATTTAAATCACTTTTTTTTCCTACAGAAAAGCCAGCTGAATTTTTTTTTTCTAAAACAGCCAATTGCAAAACAAGTTTCAGGGATAGCTTTACCAAAAAGAAAAATGCAATAAATATCTTCAATTCAAGTCCTCTGATGCATCAGCAAGTGCCTTGTTACTTTTAGAAAGTAATGCACCATGTTTAGAACAGCACATGGACCTTCCAATCTTGATTAATAATAGTTCAACAAATTTTTATAATCTTTCATCTCATTTTTGCCATTTTTATCAAATCTTGTGTTTTCCCTGTATGTTTTCCAGTTGAAAGGATTGTAATAATTTAATGGAGGTTACATGTTTCCATATAGCAACATGTTTTTTACACAGGCAGTGATTTTTAAACCATTGCTCTTGATTTGTGGTATCACCTGTCAAATTAATATAGCCAATCACTAATATTAAACACAGTTATTGTCTGGCAAACATTGTACTTTCATTATTTTATTCAAACTTGTCCCAGTTCTACAAGAAAAACCATAATATCCCTATTTTGCAAACATTTTATGTTGGAACTCAAAGATGTGTTATTGAGACTCGAAGACATTCCCACAAATTATACAATTAAATGGCAATTGCCATTTGAACCCAGTCTACCCGAGTATACACGTGGCCCTGTTACTGTGCTCTCTACTTCCTTTCATAATAATCAAAATGAATCATTTTCAGTCTCAGGTAAAATTGAATAACAGTATATCACATTCTTGCATTAAAGAGTTAAGGGGTTAATTTTTTATGTTAATGTATTAAGGATTAAGGAATGTTCTAGGGATTTCAGGGATTAACATAGGGTATGACACATCAATTATATGATTTTTGGGTTGATTTTTGGCCAGTTTTATTATATATGGGTTGATTTTTGGCCAGTTTTATTATCCTAATTCAAACAAATATAAGCAATCTAGAGATTATCAGTATATTAGTAACTCTATGTCCAGAACATCAGCTATCTCTTTAGGCAACTTTTTACACATATTTATATACATACATGCTTATGCATGTGTGTGTATGGAGAAAGAATGATCACAAATTTATGAAGTTAAACTTCATAATGCCCTTTCAAGAACTGTTATTTGCTGGTTATTTACAAAACTGTTCTCCCCTGCTCATATAACTCTCAGACAGATGGTGATTATCACACATTTTAAGGGAATATGCTTAATTAAACATACCCATTCCAATATTCTACTTAATGTAGAGAAATAGAAATAACTTAATTGTCAGGGAATTCACTAAAATATAGTTGAAATGACCAATACTGGAAATAACAGAACTTAATTCTAAAGAGTATCTTGTTTTATTGAAAGACATATATATATATATTATTTCTGAGTTGATACTTGGCCAGTTTTATTATCCTCACAAATATAAGCAATCTAGAGATTATCAGTAATATATTACTGATAATCTCTAGATTGCTTATATTTGTTTATGTAACTAATCTCATCCTGATGTGTACTTTATTATATTGTATTAACTATATGCAAGATATTTGCTTTTCATGCCCCATGGGTAGATCTCAATGATTATTTTTTTTAATTGATTTTAAAGAGAAACACAGAGAGTGAAAAGGAGATAGAAAAACATCGATTTGTTGTTCCACTTTATTTATGCATTCATTGGTTGCTTCTTATATGTGCCCTAACCGGGATTGAGCCTGCAATCTTGGCATATCAGGACCATGCTCTAACCCAGTGGTCGGCAAACCACGGCTCTCAAGCCACACGTGGCTCTTTGACCCCTTGAATGTGGCTCTTCCACAAAATACCACGTGCAGGTGCGCAGGTACAGTGCGACTGAAACTTCATGGCCATGTGCAGAGTCTATTTTGAAGAAGTGGTTCTAAAGCCAAGCCACACTCAAGGGGCCAAAGAGCCTCAGGTGGCTCACAAGCTGCGGTTTGCCGATCACTGCTCTAATCCAGTGTTTCCCAACCTTCTCTCATGATGAGAATCACCTGGTGGAGTTGTTAAACCACAGATTCCTGAATCCCAACTAAGAAGCGCTAAACTAGAATTTTTGAGAACATATAGGTAAAATTGCATACCTAACTTAGTGCTCTGTATATAAAATCTGTCTTAGAGCACTAGTTAAGTATACAATTTTACCTATATGTTCCCAAAAATTCTAGTTTAGCGCTTCTTAGTTGGGATTCAGGAATCTGTGGTTTAACAACTCCACCAGGTGATTCTCATCATGAGAGAAGTTTGGGAAACACTGATCAACTGAGCTACCTGGCTAGGGCAGTGATATTTTGTTTTTAACTACATTTCAGTGCTTATGAAGGTTGAGATATCAGTTTTTTCCTTATCTCACAGCCAGCATCTAGCACTGTGCCTGACATATTATTAATAGTAAGTAGGGGCTCAATAAACACTTATTGAATAAACAATTTCATTTTAAAATGTTCTGCTGTTTTTATCTTTTATTTCTGTTTTTTAAAGGGGACTTATCACATAAATAAATGCATGTTTATTTTTGCTCACTTTGTCCTGGAAGTATGTCCACTTCAGTCATCTAAAAACGGCAATGGTGGTATCCTGTAAATAAGATCGGATAGTGAGACAGGCTATAAGAGAATACCTAATATTTACTGTTGCTTACTTTCTGCTATTTCGTTACACTGAATCCTCACAGTACATATGTTATCCTCCTTTTACAGTTTAAATAACTAAAACAAAGATAAGATCTGTAAATCATAGGCTACACACAATCTTGAAGTATCAGACCTGTGATTTGAAACAATGCTCACACTAAAGGCCATTTATTCACCACTTTGCTATACTGCCTTGAATTGGGTTTAATTCCTGGCTCCTCTCCTCTACTAACTAGATACATGTATACAGAGGAATTTTATTTCTCTGAAGATCATATTTCTCATCTATAACATACAGAGGTTGGATTAGATGATCTATCAGGTCTCTTCCAGCTCTAAAATCCTCTGACTTTAGCTGGCTCCCAAATATTAACTGAATACAGCAGTCCTAGTGTGCTAGAAAACTGAGTGGAGTTTTACCTGTATTTATTGGTATCTCCAACATTAGTAGATGTACAATTATGCTTCCCTAATAGAAAGAACAAGACCAAAAAATTAAAACACACACAAAAAAATCTCACCCATGCTTTTGCCAGTAAGACCCCAGTAAGTCAATGAACTTGTGAGCTTATGTTTTCATATGTAAAGCAGATCTATGAAAATGCTGTGAGGGTTAAGTGAAATGATACATATAAAGCCTCAAACACACTGTCTGACACACAGTTGCCATTAAGTAAATATTGATTCTCTTTCCCTTTAATCTTGTGAGCATAAAAGAAAATTGGTCGATATAGAAATGCTTTGGAAAGGTGACAAGTCTTTCCTCTTGTTATAAACACAAATAGGTACTAGGAGGAATAACTTACATATTATGAACACAAAACATGTTGGGAAAACAGACAAATTTTGCTCCCAGGAGGACAAATGAGGAAAGTCATCATGAAGAAAGTAATGGTGAGGATTTTGGTAAAGGGACAAGATGGAAGAATTCCACTGGAGGATGAAAAGGTGTCAGAAAAGAGAATAGTGACTAATTCACTTCAGATAAGTAGAATGGGTAAAGGCTAATAATAGAGGTAAAAAAAAAAAAAAAAAAAAAAAAAAAAAAAAAAAAAAAAAAAAAAAACGAGTTCAGGGCAAGCTCTGGATAGCAGTGTGGTCAGGTTCAAGACATTAGGCTTCTTAATAAGCAGTGATTTGTGGGTATAACCAGGATAGTATGGGAGGATGGGCTTAGTATTGGATTTCTTTCTTGTAGAAATAATACCCATTTGTTACAGAAATATAGGAATATACAGATAAGCCGAAAAGAAATGAAAACTTGCCCATAGTTCCACTCCAGCCCCAGGTCTTTACTTGCCCACTTACCTCCATCGGGTCCCCTCTTGGCTGGGGAACATCAGTCTCTTTCCAGTGAACTCTGCTTAGGCTGGCCCAAAGGTAGGAGGGGACTCAGAGCCATTTGTCCCCCTGTTTCTGGCCTCCACCCTGAGGGGATATGGACTCACTGGGATGGGTCCACAAACATCTAGTCCACAGGATGGAGGCTGGGCACTGGGACCCAGCTGTGATGGCAGCGGGGTTCTGAGCCTCTCTCATGGTCTGAGGTCTTTTAACTCCTTGCTTTCTCCTCTGTGTCTCCTGCCCCTTCCTGATGTCTGTGATCTACCACTTTGTCCTCTCTGAGCCTCCATTTCCTACCTAAAGTCACCGGGTGAACTGGATAGAGGACCCTCAGGCTCTTCCTTCCCAAGAGTAACTCTGGGATCCCCCGTGCTGGGGTTAGACGTAAATCTGCCTCACCTTCCTGGGCCCTGGTCCTCCAGGATCCCCCTTTTCTGTTCCATGACATTCTGTGATGCCTTATTTACAGAAAACAAAACAAATAAACAAAAAAATCCCACACCCTTTCCAGCATTCGAATACTGTTGAGTTACGTCCAGGCTGCTCAACGTCCCTCTCTGCCAGGCATAATGCAGACTCCTGCGAGGCTGAGTCCTTTCATAGGCTGGGAAACAGGGTTTTGTCATTAGAAGTAATGATTCCGCAGACTGCTGACTCACCTTCTCAGCTGGTTAAGGGGAGTTTTTGACCCAAGTTGAGTCAGGAGGCAAAGGCAAAAAATCAGCACAATTAAATTGGAAGTGGGAAAACAACACCGCCTCCCAGCTGCCCTTGTTGATACGTTAATGGAGACAGGTTTTTTGAAATGATGCCCCTGCTATAGCTCATCAAACTTTGATTAAAATACAGGGAAACAAGGGGAGAGGCAGCTCAGGAAATATCCTCAGCTAGGAGGGTGCCTATAATATTTATGCTTATTTGCCCCCCCCCCCCCCCCCAGAAATTGAGAACAGACATATACGTCCGTTTAAATTCATTGCAGATTTTTTGCTGAGTAAATTTATCATGAAAATTATCTAAAACTAAAAAGAAAAAGACCATTCTAATTTTGATTAACTAGGCAAAAGAGCATAATGTGGAACAGCTGAATTCAGAGACCACATGAGCATGAGCTCAAACTCATGAACTTATATAATATGATCTTGAACAAGTTACTTAAGTGGTTTGAGCCCCATTTTGTTCATTTGTAAAATGGTGAAATTAACTTTATGGGTTTGTTAGGATTAAATGTGATAATGTGTGAAAGCACAGAGGCATCAGAAAAACTAGAGATCGGCCTCGTATTTTTGGTTGTTTAATAAAGTTGAATTGCTTTAAAATAAGGTCTGTGGCTACAGCTGTGAAGTCAAACAGGCTTGAGTTCTAATTCCAGCTCTGTCACTGGTTGTGAAACACTGTGGACACTGGGAAAGTTGCTTTTCTACTCTTTCCTTATTTTTAAAATGGGAATAGTAATAATGTCTTTATAGGGCTTTTGTGGAGATTAAATGAAATAATGATGAATAAAGTTTAATATAGTGGGTGGACTTGTAAGCATTTTATTGGCTCAAATCAAAGAAGCAGATGCCAAGAGAGGTTTATATATGCAAGAGGTTTTTGGGGGAAAGGGCCAATGAAAGATAAAGGTGAAGGGAGCAAGAGTGAGAAGAAATTGTCTTCAGGCCTCAATACAGGTTTGACAATCTGAGGCAGAGGAGGAAGGAAGGAAGGCAGGGGAGGAGGATAAGTAGAATCTCAAACAGCTTCTTCAACCAGGTCCATGGGCAATCCTTGAGCTAACATCACGTTAGAGGAGAGCCATGTCACCCCAGCACTTGGTATAATGTTATTAGTGAAAGTAACAGTTGTCATAAGCTATAATTTAGAAGTGTTTTTAAATTTCAACTCTTGATGTTTACAGCCTGTCCTGACCTCCCCTTATCATTTGAGGCACATACCCTCAGGTGAAAAACTTCTTATCTATATAGATAAAAGGCTAATATGCTAAGTGTCCATCTGACCAGTAGCTATGATAGGCACTGACCACCAGGGGCAGTCACTCACCACAGGAGCTGTGGAGCTGCAGTGATTTGGCAGCAGCAGTTCTCAGGTGACACCCCCTGAAACCAGAGAGGAGGGAGCCTGACTCCTCACAGGGCCACATGGTTCCACCTTAGGCTGTGGGTTATGTTGTTGCTGGGGCACTATAGGCCCCGAATCTGATTTACTGCACCCTTGTGTTTGCATTCCACACCCTGTATGACAGCAACTTTACAGAGTGCCCTCTCCCACTCCAAGACCCCTTGGGGGATGTTGGAGAGCTGGTTTCAGCCTGATCCCCACAGGCCAGGCCAAAGGACCCCCATCTGACAGAGGAACCCCACTCACTCTGCAGAAGCCCTTCCAGCCACAGTGCCACCCCAGGTGCGGCCAGCCAGGGAGAGACCATGGGAGGTTGGCTCCAAGGCGTGTCTGGCCTGTCTCACCCAGTCCCACCCCACCAGCCACATTGTAATTCATTTCCTTGCAGTGAGCACAAATCTGTGCACCAGGTCACTAGTACTTTATAATATTTTTTTTTTTTTTTTTTTTTTTAGCCCAAGAACTGTTAAAGGAATCAAAAGATGTCTTTCAAGGAACAGTTGAAACATGCAAACAGTAGCTAAGCAACTGATTTTTTGATATTACATGATTAAACACAAATGTGTCTAAATTTCTAAATTTAGCTGTTTAAATTCTTTCTTTTTTTAATATATTTTATTGATTTTTTTACAGAGAGGAAGGGAGAGAGATAGAGAGCTAGAAACGTCGATGAGAGAGAATCATCGACCAGCTGCCTCCTGCACACCCCCTACCGGGGATGTGCCCGCAACCAATGCACATGCCCCTGACCGGAATTGAACCTGGGACCTTTCAGTCCATAGACCAACAACACTCTACCACTGAGACAAACTGGTTTCGGCCAGCTGTTTAAATTCTTAACAGCTGAGTAATATTGACAACCATAGCCTGACTTGAATTTCTATTTTCTTTATTAACCAAGATACCTCTGTGGTTAAAAAGATCAAGATATTATAGTTTTGTGTATCTGGCACCCCTATCCCCTTTTGTTGTTTTTAATAAGCAATTGTAGAGATAATCAATTCAATGCTTTTCAGGTCACAGCCCCATCAGTTTGGTGACTATTAGCCTGCATTTTTGTTTCGGCTATGTGTGGCTTCGGGTTTTGGACATAAAATGTGTTTGTTACTGTGAATCACAGTTAAATTTTTAAGCAAAAGATTTAAATTAACTTCCTTTATCTTACATTAGGACTAAAGAGGTGATTTAACTTATCCACATAATTCAGGAAACTTGTGACTTGAATCAGAAGCTAGGTCTTAAGAATCTAACTTTAGAGCTCTTTTCTTTTGTATCATGCTTCCAGGAAAAGTATTCTCATTTCCAAGAAGAGTCCTCTTCTTTGCTCTACTTAGAGCACATAATCACTAATTGGTTAGTATGATAGTTTTTCTTCCTGTCACTTTCATTAATTTTTTGCTAAGATTTCCTCTTCTCTGACTGGCCATCAGGTGTAAGAGGTTGTTTCTAACATTCAGCAGCAATGCTGAATTTACTGTCCATTTTCCCACTGGGGAACACAGCTAATGCAACAGTTTAATACTTAACTGATTTAAGTTGTGTGTGGTTTTTTTTTTTTAATCCTCACTCGAGGATATGTCTCCATTGATTTTTAGAGAAGCATTGATAAGTGCCTCCCATACTCACCCCGACTTGTGATCTAACCCGAAACCTAGGTCCTGACCAGGAACCGAACGGGAAACCTTTTGGTTCATATAATGTTTTTTATGAAGATAGCTTTGACCTTGAGAACCCCCTAAAAGAATATTGAGGCTCCACTAGGGATCTGTGTACCACGCTTTGAGATTTCTTATTCAATTCTTTTTTTGTACTTCCTCTGTGTCATCCACTAGATTAGGTTCTGGGATGCAAAAATAAAGAAGGTGCAGTCCCTGTTTTAAGATCTAGTTGTTGAAAGTGGTAAGCAAATTAGTGGCTGTAGATTGCATAGAATGACAAGGGAAGGAAAGAGACCGAATTCATCTTCATGTGCTTGCCGTTTGGTGGGAGAGATCACAAAACTAGCTACCTAATGCCAAATGCTATTAAGGAAATATCTCTGACAAGGCAAGGGAGAGACCTTTATATTCTCATGTAGCAATAAATGGAATTTCATTTTCTCCACATCCTCCCAAACACTTATTTGTTATTTTTTTTGTTTGTTTATAGCCATTCTGGTGAGCTCTTAAGTTGTATCTCATGTGTTCTCAGTTTGCATTTAAGGTAAAAAAGATTGACACCTTTGATTTCTTCTAATATTTTTTATATATTGGCATTTATATTCAGGTCTCTGATCAATTCTGAGTTAATTTTTCAACACCTTATAATGGAGTTTGACTTCATTCTTTTGCATGTTACTATTCAGTTGTCTCAGGAACATTTCATGAAAAGGCCAGTCTTTCCCTATTGAACTTTCTTGAAACCCTCATCAGAAATCAATTGGTTATTGTATGAGTTTATTTATGAACTCTCAGTTCTATTGCATTGATTACATGTCTATCATTATGCCTATCCTGTCACACAGTCTTGATAATTGTAATTTTTTACTAATTTTTGAAAATGGGAAATGTAAGTTCTCTAACTTTGTTCTTTTTCAAGATGTTTTGGCTACTCTGGGTTCCTTGCACTTCCATATGGATCTTGAGATCAGTTTGTTAATTTCAGCAAAATAGGCAGCTGGGATTTTGATAGTGATTACATTCAATCAGTAGATTGGAAAGTTTTGCCACATTAACAATATTAAATCTTTCAACCCATAAACATGGAATTTTCATTATTTAGGTCTACTTCAATTCCTTTCAGCGATGCTTTATAGTTTTCAGTGAACAGGTCTTACAGTTCTTTTGTTAAATTTTTCCTAAATATTTTATTCTATTGGGCATTATTATATTAATAAGTTAAATTGTTTTTTCTAATTTTATTTTCAAACTAGAGGCCCGGTGCACAAAATTTGTGCTCGGGGGCTGAGGGTGTCCCTCAGTTCAGCCTGCACCCTCTCCAATCTGGGACCCCATGAGGGATGTCCGACTGCCCTCTCACAATCCAGAACTGCTGGCTCCCAACTGCTCACCTGCCTGCCTACCTGATTGCCCCTATCCACTTCTGCCTGTCAGCCTGATCATCCCCTAACCACTCCCATGCCAGCCTGACCGTGTCTTACTGCTCCCCTGCCAGCCTGTTTGCCCCCAACTTCCCTCCTCTGCCAGCCTGGTCACCTAACCACCCTTCCCTGAAGGCTTGATCACCTCCAACTGCCCTCCCTTGCAGGCCTGGTGCCTCCCAACTGCCCTCCCCTGCTGGCCATCTTGTGGTGGCCATCTTGTGTCCACATAGGGGCAGTATCTTTGACCACATGGGGGCAGCCATTTTTTTGTGTTGGAGTGATGGTCAATCTGCATATTACTCTTATTAGATAGGATAGAGGCCTGGTACATGGGGGAGACCAGCTGGTTTGCCCTAAAGGGTGTCCCGGATCAGGGTGGGGGTTCCCTTGGGGTGTGGGGTTGCCTGGGCGAGGGGTCTGTGGTGGTTTGCAGGTCGGCCACACCCCCTTGCTACCCAAGTGGAGGCCCTGGTATCTGGAATTTATTTACCTTCTACAATTGAAACTTTGTAGCCTGGAGCGGAGCCAAGTCTCCTGCTCACTCCATGACTGGCAGTCATTTCTGTTTGGATTTGTTTACCTTCTATAATTAAAACTTTGTAGCCTTGAGTGGAGGCTTAGGCTGGCTAGAGCAGGCAGAAAGCTTGGCTTCCTCCATTGCCTGGGAAACCCAAGCCTCCTTCCTGCTCTCTGTGGCCGAAGCTATCTTGATTGGGTTTATTTGCATACTCGCTCGTATTGGCTTGTAGACATGACTTGTGGGTGTAGCAGAGTGATGGTTAATTTGCATATTACTCTTTTATTAGGTAGGATTGTTAGTTGCTAATGTATAGAAATACTATTGATAATCTCATATCCTGCAAACTGTTGAATGTATTCATTAGCTCCAATAATTTGAGGGTTTTGTTTGTTTTAGGATTCCTTTGGATTTTCTACATACAAGATCTTGTCATCTATAAGTAGGTAGTTTTACTTCTCTCTTTGCAATCTGGATATTTACTTTTCTTGCCTAATTGTCCTGGATAGAACTTCCAATATAATGTTGAATAGGAGTGCTAAAAATGGACATTCTTGTCTTGTTCCTAATCTTTAATGAAAAGGTCAGTCTTTTACTATTAAGTATGAAACCGCTGTGGGTTTTTTATATTTATCCTTTATGGAGTTGATAAAGTTCCCTTTTATTCCTAGTTTGTTGAGTTATTTTTATCATGAATGGTGTTGAGTTTTAACACATTTTCCTTCTAATATACTATAATATACTTAAACTATCATGTATTTTTTTTTGTCCTTTATTCTATTAATAAAGTCTATTACATTAATTCATTTTCCTGTGTTGGATTCAACCTTATATTCCTGGGATAAATTTCACTTAGTCATGGTATATAAGTGAATATTTATATTTGGTAATATTTTGAGTATTTTTGCCTCTATATGTATAAGGGATATTGGTCTACAGTTTATGTTTTTTTGTAATGTTTTTGTCTTGTTTTGGTATCATGGTAATACTGGCCTTCAGAAAATGAGTTGGGAAGTGTTCCCTTCTCTTCTGTTTTTTGGAACAATCTGTGAAGGATTGGAGTTAATTCTTCTTTCATTTTTGGTAGAATTCACCAACCAGTAAATGCCATCTGACCTTAGGCTTCTCTTTGTGGGAAAGTTTTTGGTAATTTATTCCATCTGCTTACTTGTTATAGGTTTACTCATATTTTTAAAATCTTCCTCACTCATATCAGTACTTTGGTTCTTTCTAGGAAGTTGTCTGTTCATCTCGGTTATATAATTTGATGACACAATTGTTTTTAGTATCTCTTTATAATCGATTTCTTTAATGTCAGCAATAATGTCCCCTCTTTCATTCTTAATTTTAGTAATTTGAGCTAAAACTTTGTCATTTGAACATATTTTCAAAGAATCAACTTTAGTATTTATAATTTTTTCCTATTAATTTCTTATTCTTTTTATTTATTCCCAGTCTAATTTTTATTGTTTTCTTCCTTCTGCTTGCTTTGGGTTTTGCTGGCTTCTTTTTCTAGATTATTAAGGTTAAAGGTTAGTATATTGATTTTAGATCTTAATTTTTTAATATAGGCAGTTAGACTGCAGTTTTATGTTCTTGTGGTGTGTTTGTTTGGCTTTGTTATCAGAATAATACTGTCATAGAAGGAATTAGGAGGGTTTCTTTCCTTTGTTTTATGAAAGTCTGTGAAATGTTAGTATTATTTTGTAGAATTTACCTATGAAGTTCTTACAACTTTTCCTTGTGGGAAGATTTTTGAATTAGCAATTCAATTTCTTTACTTGTTTTAAGGTCTATTCCATTTTCACATTTCTTCTAAAGTCAGTTTTAGTCCTTTATGTCTTTTTAAAGAATATGTCCATTCCTAATGTGTAGACATTAACATGTGTCTATTAGAATTTTGTTGGCATAAAGTTGTTCATTGTTTTATCTTGTAACCCTTTGATTTTTATATGTTCAGTAGTGACATATTTTTCATTATTTTGATAATTTGTATTCTTTTTTACCAATTTAGCTAAAGGTGTGAGATACTGTTGATCTTTCCAAAGAACCAACTTTTTATTTATTTCTCTATTGCTTTTATCTTTTCTATATTATTTATTTCTGCTGTACTCTTGTGTTGCCCCTCTTCTTACTTTGGATGTGATTTCCTCTTCTTTTTCTGGTGTTTGAATCTTATCTATTTGTGATCTTTCTTCTTTTCTGAAGTAGGTGGAATTAATAGATTTCCTCTAAACACTACCTTTTCTGTATCCCATAAAATATGACATGTTTATGTTTTTACTATCATTCAGTAAAAAAAATACTTTCTAGTATCCCTTATGATTTCTTTTTTGACTATGTAGAAGTGTGCTTTTTAACTTCCAAATGTTGGTTTGTTTTTTAAGATTTACTTTTGCTATTGATTTCTAATTTATTTCTGATGTATTCTTAGAACATTTTATACTCTCATTTCTTTCAAATTTATTGAGACTTTTTATAACGTGACATATAGTCTCTTTTGAAAAATGTTTTTTGGAATTTGGAAAAAAAAAAGTGTACTCCTTCGTCACTGAGTGAAATAATCTATATATGTAAGTTATATTGGACAGGGGAACAGTATTTAAACATTCTAAACTTGCTGATTTTCTGTTTAGTCCTGTCCATTACTGAGAGCAGAGCTTTGAAATATCTAACTATAATAAACAATTTATTTCTTCTTTTGATTCTTTCTTTTCCCCCCCCCTCCATTAATCTTGATGCTTTGTTTTAGGTGACTATACATTTATATTTTTTTAATGTATTTTTTCTTTTATCATTTTAAAATATCATGTTTTCCTCAAATATTATTTCTTAAAGTCTGTTTTGTCTAATATTAGTATAGTAACTTCAGCTCTATTATAGTTACTGTTTGCATGAAATATCATTTTTCTATCTATTTTTAATCTATTTTTTGTATTTGAATATAAAATGTCTCATAAATGACAAGATCACATAGTTGGATCTTGCTTTTTTAATCTAGTTTGACAATTACTGTTTTTTTAAAAAATGTTTTTGATTTTAGGGAGAGGAAGAGAAAGGGGTAGAAACATCAATGAGAGAGAAACATCAATTGGCTGCCTCCTTCAGGTTCCTGATTGGGGATCTAGCCTGTAGCCCAGGCATGTGCCCTGAACAGGGATCAAACCATTGAGCAACACTGGCTGGGCCTGCTTTTGATTAAGATTGAACCATTCACATGTAATGTGCTTATTGGTATAGTTAGGTTTACATTTTCCATTATGGTTTACTTTTATATGACTCCTATCTTTTTTATTCCATTCTTCTATAATCACTTCTCTTTTTTTGTATTAAATGAATATTTTTAGTGTATCCAAATTTAAATTTCTAGTGTAACTTTACCTTTTAAAAGTTATTTTCTAAATGCTTGCTCTGGAAAATACATACTACATTTTAATTTACCACAACCAACTAAATACCATCTAGTTAATATCAACTTAATTTTGACAAAATATAGAAACTTTGTTCTAATTGGATCTATTCCTTCCTCCTTTTCCTGCTATTACTGCCATATGTATTATATCTATACTTGTTATAAACTAAATAATACATTATTATAGCTATTGTTTTGTACAATCTATGCTTTGATTTCAGAAAGGAAGGAAGAGAGAGCATGGAAACATCAATGATGAGAGAAAATCATTGATCAGCTGCCTCCTGCACATCCCACAGTGGGAATCTAGCCCATAACCCAGGTTTGTGCCCTTGACTGGAACCGAACCTGGGAGTCTTCAGGACCTGAATAGAACCTGGGACTCTTCAGTCCACAGGCTGCCATTCTATCCACTGAGCCAAACTGGCAAAGGCTGGTGTTATTTTCTTACAGATTGAAGAATTGCCTTATTTCCTTTACTGTTTAAGACAGATCTGCTTGCAACAAATTCTCAATCTTTATTTTGTCTTCAGTTTTTAAAGTGATGGTTTTATTTTGTCTTCAATTTAAAATATAGTTATTCTTTTTTAAAATACATGTTTTTATTGATGTTTTACAGAGAGGAAAGGAGAGGGATAGAGAGTTAGAAACATCGATGAGAGAGAAACAGATTCAGCTGCCTCCTGCACACTTCCTACTGGGGATATGCCCGCAACCAAGGCACATGCCCTTGACCTGAATCGAACCCGGGACTCCTCAGACCACAAGCCAATGCTCTATCCACTGAGCCAAAACGGTTAGAGCAAAATATAGTTATTCTTAATATAGGATATTTGGCAGACAATTTTTTTTTTCCTTCAGCATTTTGAATTTCTTATTACATTGACTTTTGGCTTCCATGGTTTCATTGATGCTTACCTGTGTGTGAAGAGTTAGTTTTCTCTTGATGCTTTTAGTTTCTTTGTTTTGTCCTTTAATAGTTTGTGTTATGTCTAGATACCTATCTCTTTATATTTGTCCTATATGGGGTCTTTTGAACTTCTTTGTTGAGTAGATTAACGTTTTTTATCTAATTTGATATATTTTTGTTTCTTATTCATATTTTTTTTCCTACTCCTTTGTCCTCTCTCCTTTGGGATACTATTAACGTTTTTTGATATGGTTATTATTGTCCCCAATGTCTCTGAGACTGCTCATTTAAAAAAATATTTTTTCTCTCTCAGTTTTTTTTTTGATTGGGTAATTTGCATTAACTATCTTTAATTCACCAATTCTTTCTACAGGTCATTATGAATATGCTCTCTAGTCCCTTGTGAATTACCTTTTCATATATATTGGACTTTTTAACTTCAAAATTTCCATTTTGTTCAAAAATTTCTGTCTCCTTATTGAGAATCTTTATTCTTTATTCATTGTCTTACTTTTTAAAATATGGTTATCTTTGGTTCTTTAAACAGATTTAAAATAGCTGCTTTGAAGTCTGCTTAAATTGAACTTCTAAGGGCACTCAAAATGTTGCTATTGACTGCTTCTCTCTCTCTCACCATTTCTTTGTATGCCTCATAATTTCTTTAAAACTGGACATTTTTAGACTATATATTGTCAGAGCTCTGGATTCTGGTTTTGTAATCATTGAACATTGTTGCTTTGTTTGCTAGTTTCTTTGTTTAGTAATTTGCCCAAACTAAATAAGTGGCATTAATCTTCCCTGTGAGGTATGGCCACTGATGTATCTGGGTTTTCTTTTTTTTAAGATTCTCATTTTGAGTTTTACATTTACCTTCCTAGGACTTGCCCCTGTGGCTGTGTAGCTTAAATGATAAGCCGATGGTTGGGCAGTGGTTGTGATTAAACACTTCAGGTCAGTAAGTTGTCTCTCATCTCCTCATGGATCTCTGTAATAGAGGAATACATTTAAAGTTTACAGTTATTCATTGTGTCCCAGCTTTTGTTTTCTGCTGTGCTCTTTCACATTTCCTCTGTGCCCATGGTTGTTCAGCCACAGCAATCTCTGCTAGCTTTGTTCCTCTTTAGTCTCCATTGCACATACTCAGTCCTAGCCAAGAATATGCTTGTCCCAGTTATGACCAAGACCTTGGGCTAATAGTGGTGTGTGGCTCTCCCTGCTTGCTAGCTTCTTAGATCTTCACTTCCACTGACACGGTGATGGGCTTAGACATTACCTACCACTCAAACTCAAGTAAGCCCCCTTTGACCACAGCAGATTCATTTCTAGTCCTAGGATCTTCCCCACCCTGGGAGGACCTTTGTGCTATCTAAGCTGTTATTGATGGTTAGAAGAGAAGCTCCAGACCAGAATGCCACAGGGTCCTTGTGTTCTTACCTAAAAATTAAGTTTTTCAAATGTGAATGAACAATATTATCAAATTGTTATATCCATTTGGCCAATTACCAGAGAATTAAAATAATTGTATTTGTCAATTTTGTCTTGCTCTTTAGTTTCTTTTTTGGAAGATTATTTGCTAATTGCACTCAGCCATAGGTGGAAGTCCTATCTCTGGTCTTGCATTATGTATACTTTTTCCCCCCCTTTATTTTCTTAAAATGATGGGAAATTTACACATTCTATTAACTGATTTGTCCGTTTTCATTGGAGTAAATTTTTGTTTTACATTGATCTCAAATGTGGGGGGAAAAAGATTTTCTTGAAATGCCCAGTGGTCCTTGGCTTTGCATTCATATTAGAAAAGAGAAAATAAAAAAGCTGCCTGGAAATTATATTTGGATGGCACTGATTTGACTTGCTTGCTTTGCTTTAGGGCGAATAGGTGGGACCATGAATATACTAGAAGTCAGCTAAGGGCCAGAAAGAGGCCATCTTGTTTTGGGGGTACCTATATTTATGCTATGATTTCTACTTTTCTAGACAATTCATTTCCTCAAACACAATTCATTTCCTCATTTTTTTTTTCTTACTCAGAGTAGATATTTAACTAAAAACAAAAAAGGAAGTAGTTGTAGTTGCTTGTATACAAAGATGGAGGAGGGAGAGTCAGGAAAAATCTTCAAGTGATTGCATATTTTAGCTTCATTCCTTACTCCACACTCTGCCAGGGATATTAGCTCATTCTTTTAATTATGGTGCTCCCTACACACACATTCTATCATTTGGCTTTTCCTGCTCTGTTTCTGTCTTTCTTTTTTTTTTTTTTTTTTTTTTTTTTAACAGAGAGGAAGGGAGAGGGATAGAGAACCAGAAACATCGATGAGAGAGAACCATCCAGCTGCCTCCTGCACACCCCCCAATGCACATGCCCTTGACCAGAACCGAACCCGGGACCCCTCAGTCCACAGACCGATGCTCTATCCACTGAGCCAAACCAGTTTTGGCTCCTGTTCTGTTTCTGCTATGAATGTTTGTTCATCTGTCTTACCATGTACAAATTTGTATGGAGGGCTTGCT
This sequence comes from Pipistrellus hanaki, assembly GCF_964339955.1. Taxonomy (NCBI): domain Eukaryota; kingdom Metazoa; phylum Chordata; class Mammalia; order Chiroptera; family Vespertilionidae; genus Pipistrellus; species Pipistrellus hanaki. The sequence continues at coordinate 47,466,970 of NC_140506.1, read as the reverse complement.
CAATCTCTTCACTATTATGGATTTACATCCTCTCCCCCCACCCCAATAAATACCTTTATTATCTTTTTTAAGGGTATCTCTAAAAGGAAATAGTGAAAAACACACATTCATTGATCTTCTTAACCAAAAATTTTGTGCACATATTTTTAAACTAGAGGCCTGGTGCACAAATTTGTGCACTGGGGGGGTGAGGGGAGTCCCTCAGCCCTGCCTGCACCCTCTTGCAGTCCAGGAGTCCTTGGGGGATGTCTGACTGATGGCTTAGGCCTGCTCCCTGTTCCCTGTGAGCCCAGCTTCTGGCTTAGTGGTGCTCCCCCTGTGGGAGTGCACTGACCACCAGGGGGAAACTTCTGCATTGAGCAGGATCGAGGCTAACCACCCAGGGAGGGATGCAGGAGGTTGGCCAGACAGGGAGGGACCATAGGAGGGCTCCAGGGCATGCATGGCCCATCTTGCTCAGTTCTGATCAGCCAGATCCCAGCAGCAAGCTAACTTACTGGTTGGAGCATCTGCTTTCTGGTGGTCAGTACACATCATACCGACTGGTCTACTGTCTGCCCCCTGGTGGTCAATGAACGTCATAGCGAGTCATAGCGAGTGGTTGAGTGGCCTTAGTATATCATTAGCATATTACATTTTGATTGGTTGAAAGGAAGACCAGATGACTGGACACTTAGCAGGTTAGGCTTTTATTATAAAGGATGGTTGCAATGCTGTCTGGATGCTGTTTTCACTTCTCCATTTTAGCATGTTCTGCATTACTGTACTTCATAATTATTATTTGTAGTTGATTATGAACATACTTTAATGAAACGGTTTGTTGTGTTTTTATTATTATTATTATTATTATTATTGTTATTATTTTTAGTTACTGCCTCCTTTCCTTACCCTTTCTTCCATCCCACCATCATGTACATATATCTCTCCTCAGGTAACCAATGTTAACAACATTGACAGTGTGTGGAACAGTAAGTGCTACTATTTTCCTTTGATCAAGCTGATTAAAAGCTATCAAGAAGGACAGTTCACCCGAGAGCAGGCTGACATTGTCATCAAGAAAGTAATCTGAGTTATTTGTGGGGTTTCCAAGAAATGCTGTGATTTCAGCTGTGGCGTTAGGTGATGTGTTGTATCTCTATAATGGCTTCCTAGTGTTGGCATCTCCACTTTAGTGAACCATATTCCTTGTAATAATTCATCTGTTTCCTTTTGTTCAGATTCATTTCCCCAAGTGGTCAAGTTGTCTGTGAGGGTTTTGTCTGTTTCTGATGGAATATAAACTGGAAATCAGCTTGGAATAGTAGGTGTTAGTAACATTAAGGCACTTATTTGTCAGATACCAAAGAAAAGCCAAAAATTGTATTTATCAAAAGGAACACTTGGGATCTTCTTCATATCAGTTTTCTAGTCAACCTAAGCTTAACCAAAAGAATAATTTGGCTGATTATAGGTAACAAAATTTTCTTTTCTATTAAAAAAGTACATTTATTGTTTATTGCTTATTTTTTCTTTTAGTAAGGCAAGATAAAGAAATAAGTATAGATTTTTGAAATGAAAAAGTAAAACTCATTACTTGTTCATAATGTAAAACTATAGAAAATATAGAGTTTAATAAATATCCTGGATAAAAACATCAATATACAAAAATTATACAGATATATACAATGTATATATATATATATATATATATATATATATATATAAACAAAATTGAAAAAAGCTTTGTAAACAGATATTGTCTAAATTAACATTCAAAATATGAAGTGCTTAGGAACACATCTAACATATCAAGAAATATGCAAATCTCCCTTGGAGAAAATAGAGAAGCATTACCGTGTGACAATAAGACCTCAATAAGTGGAATAATATGTACAATGCACATGACGGAAAACGAAACATTTTGCAGGTGCCTAATTTGATCAATGCAATATCAACCAAATTTTTACCTGTTTTGATGGGGAAGGGAGAATACTGGATGAAAGAGTCTAAAATTATATGGAAAGACAAAGGGCCAATAGCTAAGAATTAACAACAGTGTACGTTGGTGCAGGGAAAGAGTAGTAGTTTGGTGGAACCTTACTAGTGAAAGTGTATTCTGTGGACCTACCCACAGCATTGGTGGAGTGACCTGGGAGCTTGTTAGAAATATACATACAATCTCAAGCCCCACCCCCAGGTCAATTGAATTCAGAATATGTTTTAACAAGACAACCCCAAGAGTGGAAAAAAGATGGTTTTAATAAATTGTTATGGAGGAACTGGTAACTAAACAGGAAAAAAGTAATTATATTGAAAGGCACTGCTTGTTTTGTATCCTGTAACCTTCCCTTACTCTCTGTGATCCACATTTCTTTAGGAACGTTTGAAAAATCAATGAAAATAAAAAGAATGCTTTGAATATGCATTTTCATAGGAGCTTCTGTTATCCATGTGCTTGTAAGCTGTGGGCCAACTTGTTAATAAGGTTTGTTTGCTTAGGAGCTCCAACTTCAGCGTGTCTTTATGTATGCTCAGCATCTCTTGGATCAAGCTTGTATGTCATAACCTAATGATAGTACTGTCACTCCCTATGTACAGAACTAATGTTGTGACTATGTCCCTTCCATTGAGGCAGTGACAGAATGTTATCTAATTATTTTATAGGTGTGTTTTGTATATTTTGGAAAGAACTCTGCTGAAGATCCTAAAGAACGGGTAGCTCTTTTACCAACAAATCAGAAGGAAATACCTTTCCACCTACTTAGAATTGGAAGACCAGCTCATTCTTAGTATCTTCTGAAACAAAATTAGGTAAGAAATGTTTTCATCATATTTCAAATAATTTGTACCTTGCCTACTTCATTTCCTTGAAGGCTTCTATAATTCTATTCCTTTGGCCTCTAAGAGAAAACACAGCTCACATCTTCCTTTAGGAAGTTAGTGTGCCAGCCAGCTGTCAGCCTTATGATGCGCCTGATCTCCCATGTCAGGGGAAGCATAATTCAATTTTAAACTAAATCTGCGCAACAGTGCAGCAGGGCTGCCAGCATCTATCTTTACATCTCTTTCTTTGAAATTCTTCCTTCCACCTGAACAGTATGGCTTCATTTTTAAATCCTTGGTATGAGATGAAACCACCACTAACTGACTTTGCTTGTCTTTAATTAAAAATCAGCGAATTGAAAGAAATAATATGTAACTATTTCTACAACCCTTTCTCATTTCTAGAAAACAAAGTACCACTGCTTGTTTAACTTATGACTTGTCTAAACAGGTTGAAAGCATTGACTATAAGGCATAACACTCAGACTCTGAAAGGGAACTGTGAAAAGTTCAGTCAAAAGGGAAATGGAGAATAATTGATAAAAGGCGCTACAGATAATGATGCCAGCCAGTTATTTTAAAATGCATCCATCTCACCTTGTAATGAATTTGATTTGTCAACAGCAAATGTTTTATGCACCACTTCTACGAAAAGCAGCGTGCTGGGGCTGCGGGACTTCCAGGGTGGCTTCTTCAAAGCTTTATGAGTATCCTCAATTCAAAGGTGTTTTTTAAATAATATATATTAAAAATTATATTTAAATAATATTAAGGTTGTGACACAAAAGCCAGATGACAGACATTAGGAGTTTCAAAGTAAAGGCTGACACGCCATCGCTACTTCTCACAGTAACGGTTTTTCAAATTAGGGGTGTACTAGGCTGATTTGGGGATTGTGTGTCAGTTTAACTTTAAATTTTCTTGTTGTTTTGGTTGGTGTCACAACCTTAATGTCAGTTTTCAAATAGGTTTCTACATTTCCTTTGGTTTTGAGGTCATTAAAAAATGCATATGGTAAATCTAACAGGCATAAATAGGTCACACTGAAGTGGAATTCCTTGCTTCTCCAGTGTCAAGAGACAGCTAATACCTGCCTTGTAAGTGGAGAAAGTTAGCTCAGACATTTCGGTGAATTTCTGTTTTTCAGGAATTCTGTTCAGACTAATAGAAACCCAAATACCAAGACATGACATTGAGATAATTCTGTTCACATTCTATTGTTCCTGTACCACTGATGCTAACCATTTGATCTTGGTGGTTATCACCTCTGTGGATGTTAAAAAGCACAATTGCTTTTCCCCCCCACTAAAAGTACAAGGTAAACTTGATAATTATTTTCAATTGAAGAATTCTTATTCAGTGTAGTTGAGAATTCTTAAAATTTTTCGTACGGCAGTCCTTTTTATAAAGCACTGTTACGCAGAGTTCTGAAAATCTTGCTTTCTATAGTAACACTTGTTACTTGTGTTAAAGTTTTTTCTAGTACCACACCAGACATTAAAGGAGCAGCCAAGAGCATTCTGCAGGGAAAGACAGAAAGGGGAGAGAGGAGGGAGAGCATAATCTACTTACCCACATTCCTCTCTCTTTTTTTTCTCTTTTTTTTTTTTCTGTTGTTCAAAATGAGCTGCCAGGGCAGGTCTGCATTGCCTAAGCTGAATCTACTTTTAATTTAGAATAAATATATTAGAATCTGTCCCACAGTTGTCTTCTTCAGCACCCGTGTTAGAGAAATAAAAGATGAAAAGAGAAGCAAATTGTTTATTGATCTTTTTCTGCTGACTCATAAAGATACTAACCAAACCAAAACACTTCCATAGCTATCATATCCTCTTTGATTGAGTCACCAGATTTTATTCTTACTGGTGTTTTTTTTGTTTGTTTGTTTGATTTTTTAATCAATGACTAGGCAAACATTAATTATTTTAATTATTTATTTTTTTAGTGTACTTCATTTCAAATATATATATATATTTATATATATATAAATTTAGAATCCAAGGCCCACCCCAGCCCTACTGAAGAATTACATTAAAAATTTTTTTAATTGATTTCAGAAAGAAAGGTATTGGAAGAGAGAGAGAGAAACGTTCTGATGACATTGAATAGCTGCCTCCTACATGCCCCCACACTGGGACCAAGCCTGCTACCCAGGCATGTTCCCAGACCAGGAATCTAACCATAAGTTGATGCTCAACCACCAAGCCACATTGGTTAGGAAAGATCTACTTAAAAAAAAAAAATCCTCATCCAAGGATAATTTCCCATTGATTTTTAGAGAGAGTGGAAGAGAGAGGAAAGACAGAAAAAACCATCTAAGTGAGAGAATCATATTGATTGGATATGCCGCGGAGGCTGTAGAGGAGTCTGTAACGGAGGTACCTGTCCTTGACCAGAATAGAACCCAGCCCATGCTCTAACCACTGAGCCAAACTGGCTACAGCTACATTTTAAACAAGATTCCCAGGTTACTAGGACCTTAAAGTTTGGGAAGCACAGCTCTAAACCATTATGTTATCCTGCCCTCATAAACAGAATTAAGTATCTTTTAAAACAGATTTCTATTTTATGTTCATTGTGTTACTGAAATCCCATCTTAATGCTATCTTGGGAATTTATATAATAAATAAAGTACCTTATATAATAATGAGGTCTAATAGCTAAACATGAGCAGGAATCTAAAGTAGACTCATGTTATCTTGAAATCAAGAACAGAAAACAAACAAACAAACAAAAACACTCCAGATTTTAAACAGCAAATCTTTCTACAGTGGCAACTAACTTCAACATCGGAGACTTCCTTACAATCGCAGTGAAGCACATTATCTAGCGTACAGACTCTAGAGACAGGCTGTCTGGATTTGAATCCCGGTTCCCTCTTGGAGCTGAGTGGCCTCTGGGAAGTTGCACAGCTCCCTACACCTTTCCTTCATTATCTGGGAGGTGAGGGCCAAAGGGTTATTTACTTCACAGGATTGTTGTGAAGATGAAATGATTTAATCAGGTAAAGGATTTAGAGCAGGGCCTGATAAGAGGTAAGTGAATACAGGTTAGCTCCTTTAGTTGTTATTAGCTATGCTTCCCAGCTTGGAAGATAATAGATTCATATTTCACCCTTCTTGGTTATCAATTGGTAATAAATTGGCAAATATATTTGTTAGCAGAACTCACCACATAAAGGCATATTTTTGCTGTTTGAGTCTAATTACAAACTTTAATTTCTGTATTTTCTGAAAACTATCTCCCGGTGGTATTTCCTGCCTGTGACTTATGCTAAATGTCACCTGTTTGTGATATACTTAACCTGTTAAGATCAGTTCAAAATCAGAATGAAATTTGTTAACAGTATATTTAATTTTATTATTTTTTTAATGAAATTGTTTAATGTTGATATTATTGCAGCTGTCCTCTCCCCTGCCTCTTATGAATAAAGATCATGGTTGTAAGTTCTTTTGGCCAACCACTTGCATAAGCAATACAGAAAAATTAGATGGATGAATAATGTTTGTTTAAAGGCTGAAGCTTCAAGAAACATGTTTGTTTCCTGAGGGATGAACATAATTCTGAAATTGATCATGGAAGTCTTTAGGAGAATAATGGTTTTCTATGCAAGTACTCACTAAGCAACTTTTCAAGAATACATTTAAGTGTGAAGTGAGATTGCATGTTCCTGGAAAGTATCATTTTGAAAACTGATTTGTTAAAAGGCACTGAGATCAAAATACTTGGTGAAAACAATGCCCTGGAAAACTTTTACATTGCCAGCTCCAGGACCCACATCCAGCGTTCCAATTCACTGGGCCTGGAATGAGGCCTGGATACTTGAATTTTTAACAAGTGGCTGAAGTAATTCTACTTAAATTATTCTTGAACTGCACTTTAAAAACACTGCAGGAAGGGAAAATACAAATTGAAAAAGGCTTTTGCTGACTACTCATTTCTTTTTGCAGGTTTATCCCATCCTCTGACCCTCTTACTTTACCGTCTTTGGCTTTTCTCCCTCCTCATGTTAGTGTTCCCCATGCCAGTTCTTAATATTCTGCTTTTCTCTCCTTTACCCTTTCTCAAAGAACATCTCTTCTGGATTTGCCGGTCATATCTTTGTAATGATTCTACAAAAAAAACACAAAGGTCTCTTTGTAATCTAAAAATCTCAGCCAAAATGCAGATGTTAAAAATCAATTTGGAGGCTGTGGAAGCATTTTTTAAAAAAAAAAAAAAAATAGCAAGAGTGGGGAGAGAGGAAGAAAAGTACTAGAGTAGACTAGAAAACATCAAAGGAAGTATTAAGGTTAAATAATGTTTCATGAAGCTTTTAAGATATGTGTGTGCATGCATACCCATGAGATTACAATGCATTTCGTGGATTTCGTCCAAAAAATTTCCAAGACATGTGTGAGTCTTGGTGTTCTGAACTTCCATGTGACATTATGTTTTTTCATGCATTTCCCTCCTATGCCTCCTCCATTTCTATTCTGGACATTTCTATTCATATAATCCACTCAGAAATATCATGTCTATAATTAAATTTGCAATACCTTCTTATCACAATTTTCCTCCTAAATTTTAAAAATCTATTCATAAATCCAGATGAAAGTTTTAGCATTTCCTTTGTAATAACTTAGCCCTTGCTACATAAACTTCCTATAGCCTCAACTTGCTATCCTTGCCTATCCTAGGACTGTAACCAGCAGAAAACCTATGGGCAACCATATAATTACCTGCTCCTCAGCTGGCTTCCTGAAGGCCAGCATGGACATGCACTGCCTGGTATTTTTGGCTGCATTCAGTTTTCTGGAAATCTTTTTATGTCATGCCACATAGAGCTAGATTATCACTTTTTATAGATACTTAAGTTCCATTTTATGGATGTCATATTGTAATTTAAAGTAGCACATCATAATGACACCCTGTCATATATACAGCTTGCCCAGGATAGTCCCATTTTATGCCTTTTGTCCTGGCATTACATCTGGTTTAGCATTTGTCTCATTTTTATTTTTAAATGAAGTATTATTTAAATACTTGCATGTAAATAAGCTAGGTTAGGTTTAAGTAGGCCTACACTTTGTATTTCCACACTGTGACACGATTTCATATGTGAGATGCCAGTGTAGTGAACAGAATTCTCACTTTAACATATGGTTAAATTGGCAATAGCCCATTTCTCTCTTCCAGATTCTTTCCAGTGGTAATACTATAGGCTAACACATCCTTTTCAAGGGCAGCATGAAGGGTGCTTGGTGATAAAATGAATGCACTCTGGCATGAGCAGTGATACAGCTGACTTATTCAGCTTTTGTGTGATGGTGATAGTGATGGCAGAAGTATCCAATGCTGCCACTTCTGCTGGCCTCTTGATGTGCCAGCCAGCTGTTCTGGGCAGCTGCCCTAGCCCATGGATTGCACAGTTTCTCAGTCTTTATTCAATCTTGCCATTGAATGAATACAGTCCTAACTTTATTGCTACAAGAGTTTCATCATGTATCATGTAGTATAAATCCACAACTACCTATTTATTTCATTATTGGGTAACACATTTTTATTTTATAATAACCCTTTTTGATTACAGTAATTAAAAAAACACACACCAGTGCAAATGTAACAGTTATTACTTGCTGAATAGAATTTTCATGTGTAATTCACACATGAGGGGGCTGTAATAACATCACTGATCACATGAAAACAAGACACCAGTCTGCTGAAGAGGATCAGCATCTACTCACAGTCTTTTTTTAAGACCATGCCTGCAAATACTACATTTTCATACTTAGCTGCAGAAGGTGCATTTATGTACAACTCTGTGAAACATGATTTTTCATTTAGATAAAGTGATGATTCTAAGTTAATCTCTCTCAATTTTGGTTTCAAATTTTCTTGTGCATGTATAAAAATGTGAAACAATAGCTGTTAATGTATTGGCTCCATTAAAAGAAAGTTATCAATAGTTAAATTATACCAGTTTTACATGAGTATCATTGAATATTTCTAATATTTCAACATGATAAAATTATATGGTTTTTGTTAAAAATATGTTGTGGTTGAACATAACATCATGAACATTTTTAAAATAAATGTAGAACCTATGGAGACAACTATACTTGAAATATATTGTGATGCACATTATAATTCATAATAACGTAAAAATTTTGCAATATCAACCAATCTAAATAGAAGGTATAGTTGTCAAAAAGTACAAATGTTTTTATACATACACAAGATAACCAGCCTATAGATTTTTGTGATCAGATTGATGGAAAGAAAACAAAAATGAGTTAAGCATGGCAGTATACAGTTTCTCTCTTTGGATTTTAGAAATGTTTGAGACTTTAAAAATTGCTTTGTGTCTTACCACAGTATAAAATACTCTTGTTAAAATGTCCTCTCAATTTTGGTTGCAATTTATGAAAAATCTATTATAAATCTTTAATCAAAGCATTTATAACATGGGAAAGCAAAAATTTAGTTAAGCTTTTAGAGAATTGCAATTATTGGGGGTGGTGGGGAAAGTCACAAGTAGGAAGACATTAAAATATATCCCTATGAAATCAAAGTGGGAACTGAATGAATTAAATGATGATAAAATTTAATTGTGAAATTTCAAAATTTTGTTTTGAATTATATAGACTAATGGGGAAACTCTTTTGATGGAGCTTATTTTTTTAACTGAATAAACTTAAAATTCTATTTCAGAAGAGGATGACTTTTCTCCTGGTCACTTAGATTTCGAATCCTGCTATAAACACTGATTCCTCTCTTTGTTTTACAAAGATCATTCTAGTGGTAGGATAGAGAATTAGTTAGAGGGAGGTGATACAAAATACTAAAAGGGAGATTCTTTAAGAAACTGCTGCACTTAGCCAGAGGATGGAATTTTAATCTACACAGGAGCAATAGGAGGAGATGAATGGATGTGAGAGATATGAGTTAAGAGTCATTATTTGGCTATGAGTTTGGTAAGATAATGTTGGAATGTGGTAGATGATTCTCACATTTCTGACTTGAGTATATAGGTTGATAGTAGTGCTTCTAGCTATAATAGGGACCTCACGAAAAGAAAGAAATTTCAGAGAGAAAATAGTAAGATTGTTTGGGAGTATGTGAGTTTAAGGTGCCTATGGGACATCAAAGGGAGTGATGTAGTATGGAGTGGGATAGTTAGAACAGGAGTTCCCACACACAAGTTATAGTGGCAGAAATGGATATAGATGAAATGGAGAAGTCAGAAGACCATGGGAAAGAGAAAGAAAGGAGCTTTACAGGAAACTGAGCTTTGGTATTCAAGATAGAGTTAGGGGAGAAATCATACTTCAATGGCCAATGGATTAGCCTTTGGAGAAGGAAGACCCTAATACTAGAATTAAGTATAGAAAACTGAGGGGACACTTGATGTTTAGGAATTGGAGGTTCTAATAACTACAGGAAAAATCCAGGCCTACCTTAGACAGAAATGTCCCAGAAATATTTTACTATTTGAAACTTGTAGACAAGTTTAATAAATCAAACTTCAAAGGCATAATAATACATAGTATAGTTTTACACTATAACTTATATTCTAGTACTTTTCTACAAGCTTACTATTCATTTTTACTCTGACTTTTTGAAGTTTTACATTGTGTATATAAGGGTACATTAATTAGTATAGAGTGGACTTTTTAATATCTTGTCAAGAACACCAGTTGTGTTATAAATTTATGCATAGAAGTGTTCTAGAAATTTGACTTTGAAGTCAAGTCAGTTTAAAACAATTTAAAAGTCTCTCTAGATTTCATTCTTAGAACCTGTTTCTCAATGGTATCTTGGAGTACAATTTTGTCATTTTTAATTTTATTTTTAGTTAACTGTTACTTTTCAAAATTACATCAAGATGTATTATTTGTCTTTAGACAAATTTAGTCATTAAAGCACCTGATTTAAGTAGTTATTTATTCCTGTAACCTATGCCTCCAAATTATCTCTTATATATCCATTTTGATCCCTCAGTTTGGGTATATGATTTATCTTTTAGTATAAAAATATTGAGTTCTTTCATCACAGTTACAGTCATTGGTCTGATAATCCTGTGAGTCAATCTACACAAAACAAGAAGCTCATATCAAACTCCTGGCAGGTTTAGTTAAAATTAAAATGCATGCTCAACTGTAGAGATTGTCAAGTGTGAAAATAATATTTGTCCAGCTGGACAGCTTTCTTTTGTAGTTGCTAAATGAAAGTTGAGATTCTGTCTGCTCCTTGAAAGCTTCTGTGTCATGAAGGTAATTTGGACTGTTTGTGGTTTGACAGGGATTATTAAAATCAGATGAAGTGAAGGGAAGCAAGTGTGAGAAAGCAAAATTGACATTGACATTCTCTATTATTTGCAGCTTGGATCATGATGACTATGTTGATATGATAGATTCACTGTTGAGATATGTTAAGCAACAAATAAAGTAAAAAGGAAGTATAGTGATGGACTTTTAGATTTAACATGAAGAAATCCAATATTTACTTTCACTGATTGCTTTTTAAATATTAGGTCATTTTATATGAATTTGCTTTAACCAACAATGTATTATCCTATTGAACTAAAGAATTAAAAAGTGTACTGCAAAGGTGAGATTAAATATTAAAGAAATAGATCACCCAATTAAAATAATAGAATTTTAAAACTGTAAGAGTCCTTAAAGATTATTATTATCTAATATTCTTTTTTTTTTAATAGAAACTGGGAAGAGTTTTAAGGCATCACATTTAAATTTCATTTGATAGCTTATATGTTAAATTCTGATATTTCATTACCAGTATATTTTCTGACCATTCACATTTTTTTAAAAAAAATTGTTTAAGTCACCCTGGTTGGAGTGGCTCAGTAGTTGAGCATTGAACTATGAATCAGAAGGCACGGTTCAATTCCCAGTCAGGGCATATCCTGGGTTGGGGCTATATCCCCAGTGTGTGGCATGCAGGAGGCAGCTGATCAATAATTCTCATCATATTTCTATCTATCTCCTTTCCTCTCTGAATTTATATACATATACATATATATACATATATATGTATATATATACATATATATACACACATATATATTTAATTGTTTAAATTGTTAAAAGGCATTTATGTTTATGGTTTAAGCCATAATTGTAGATAACCTTTTCCCTTCACTTCATCTGATTTTAATAATCCCTGTCAAACCACAAACAGTCCAAATAACAATATACAAATTATGTTATTGTAGTTATATGTTGTCTACAAATAGTATTATGTGCATTAATGAAGTAAATGGCTTCCACAAATGTGATTTTCTCCTAAAAACATCCTTACTAGAGGGATGTATAGCTAGGAAGTTATTTTAAAATGTCAATTAAGGACAGTGATAGTATAAAAATGTAATTAAATGTGAATATATATAAAAAGGTAAAGAGCCTGGAGTTGTCCTATGCATTGTAGAAAGCCTTTAGTATTATTAAACAGGATAGTGAAATGATCTGACTTGATTTATAAAAAGAGAAGTCTAATGCTAGTATTCAGGGTAGACACCCACTGGGTGTCCTTTGATTCAGCTCAATTAAATTCTAACACTAACTACTTGGAGTTAGTGCAGACTCCAAAGTTAAAGACTCAATCTCACAAGACTGCCCCCACTTCTTACTGGCTGACTATAAATTTGGGGGTTCCCACACCCCTTCTCAGGTTCACTAATTCATTATACTTCTAATTACAATTTTATTAGGAAGGATACATTCCAGAAAGGCCAAATGGAAGAGATACATAGGGCAAATTAAGGAAGCGGGTAGGAGGAGATAGGGGTGGGGCACAAAAACCAAATATATATTTCTCATTATACCACAAGATGTGAGTCCTGGAGGTGAGATAGGAGGTTTTTTATTTTCTTCAGCAGGAAATGACATCAGCTTGGGGATACTGGTAGCAGACAGAGAAAAATTTGAGAGCATATGGTGACCATTTAATATCTAGAGAAAGAAAGAGTCGAAGAATTTGATGACTAAGACAGGGATCTTAGAATTTATGTACCATATATGGACACTCCAGCATCTCTTGTATCTTTTAATTTTTATAACTGGTTAGAAATGTAAAGACCATTCTTAGCTTGCAGGCCATAAAACAAAACAGACTGTACCATAGTTTGCTGACCCTGATACTAATACTAGGGGAAGGGAGGGGGAGATTAGGTAGCTGGTGACTCCATAATATAGGAAGAGATGTGAGTTTAAGGAAAAGATTTTGAATTAAATTTTGGACATGTTGATTTTAGAAGACCTTTGAATCAGTGAAGTGGAACTGTCTAATAAGCACTTGAAATATGTGTGTGGTTTTGGAGGAAGAGCTAAGGTCAGAGATATAGACTGATTTTTTAGCATCGAGATAATAGGTGAATGAGGTTGAAATGAAAAGCATGTAGAATACAAAAGAAGACCAAGAACTCCAGCATGATAGGAAGAAAATTTTCTTTCTCTTCCCTAGTAAGGCAAAGAAGCTCTTTTGGGAAGACTACAAAGTGGGAACTAGTAGGAAAATATTTTTTTTTGGAGGTCTGAGAAGAAATATCCAGTAAATAAAAATAAAACAACATTTTTTAAAACTTAAATGAATTTAAACACTTTAGAAAAAAGGAATCTAATATTGTAAAATTATGTTAAAAAGAAGGCAGTGGCTTTGAATGAGAAATGCTCAGGAAAAGATTTAAAATGAGAAGCAGTTCTAGAGAGATCCCTGTGGTGAATAAGTGTTTAATGGCAGAGTTTAAAGAGGAGCCAATCAAGATGTTTATTAGTTTAATAAAATCTCCTCTGGTTAATTTAAGCAAAAAACAAAACCATTGTATATCTGTATATTATATCTGTATATTATATTTGAACCGAGATATTAAATATTAAATTATTTGAGCTTGCCAACTAACTAAGGTGAATAAATGTGTGAGAGATAAAAGAGAACCGGGAATCCACAATACTTAGGAAATGGGCAAGAAAGGAAACAACGGCAAGGAAGGAGTAGTTGTCAATATTAAAATAGAGGCAGAAGCCAGACTGCTTGGGGTTGAGAAATGAATGCCAGAAAAGAATATAGTAGGAAATAAGGGCTGCAATTTTGAGATGCTGGGCTATGAAGGGAAGGGGGTCCTACAAAGGGTTCTGTTGGTTTCTAAAGAGCAAGAAACATAAACTTAATTATAGTTAGCTGAAAGGGGTATTTATTGATATATTATAGCATGTGATGATTGATGGAGTCAAAGCTCTGGAAATCATAAAAGGGTATTTCAATGGAAATAGTTACTTATCAAATTAATGTTAATTAATAAATTTTGAAAATTTAAGAGAACAGTATCACAATAATATAACCATCTAATTAATACTAGTAACATAATACTAGTAGAATTTTTAGGAGAAATTCTTAAACCCTTGGAACATACTTTAAAAACCCAAATTTTTTAGAAGTTCAAATCATTCTACTCTATTCAAAGGAAATTCCTTAAAATATAATTGACATCTCATAAGCGATGTGTATTGTTATTCACACCTGATACATAGTACAACTGCCTTTTTAAAAGTGTTCCATAACTTAAACTTTCTGCTATTGTAGATACACTGCTCTCCAAACTACTAAGGTTTTATTGCACTTAAAAATGTATTCATTAATCATTAGTTCCATGATTTGTGACATTATTTAGGTCTAATCTCAAATTGTGTGATAATTTTATGACTTAAATTACGTGAAATATGTACATGCCAACTTACAAAAATTGCAAAAATTAAAATTTGTTTTCACATATCATGGTTTCACTGTTATATAATATTAAAGCAAGAGATGGCTAGGATTGTGTGTTGAAGATTATAAAGAGTTATTAAAATGAAAATATTTTCTAAAAAGAGCGGAACTTTGAAAACTAAAGAAAGCAATGTCAGGTTTGATAGTAAAGCATATGACAGTTAATTCAGTTTGCTTGTCAAGTTGCAATAGTGTATTCTGATTGATACTGTCAATTTCTACTTCTTACATACACATATGTAAATTACTAATAGGAGAGTTACAATGAAATATTTTATAATTTATTGAAGGAGATTTTAATAGATGTAGTATGTTTATGTGAATATTTACTGACTGTATATTAATATTCTAACCCATATAATTTTAATAATCAGAACTTCCACAGTTACTTATGGAAAATGTAGTAGTCTGTGGAGGAAAACCTAATATGTAGATAAGAGTTGAAAAATAAATTTGAATAGAATAAGCACTTTTTTTTTTTCTAATTTAAGACTTTAATGTTTAAGGTATTCTAAATGACTATCAACAAGTTGAGATTTGCTTAAGTTGTTTCTCATGCTTTGGGGGAGACCAAAATGTTAGAATTTTAACTTCCAGTAACTGATGAAATAACTTACTGATGACTCAGAATTATCACAAGGGAAGATTTAGCCTTAAAAAAAAAAGAAATGAAATCTGAGGGGTGGATTATATAGGTTTCATAATAAAGAAAAGTTATAATGGTCCTAGGGAACACTGTCAAATATATAAGGCAGTAACCTGTGCCATGCTAGCATGGCCAAGGGTGAACCTGAGGAGGGGTGGTGAAGGATTAAAGACAGTCAAAGAGAAGACAGCTGGGGCTCAGTGAATCTCCCAGGCCTGGATGAGGACACAAAAAGATCCAGCAGGAAAGCTGAGGTTTTATTTTATAGTCAGAAATAAACAAGGAGTGGTCAACATAGTTACACTGCTCTGGTGAGTTTCTCTTGTTTTGGCAACACTGGCTACACCTCCCACAGCCCATTAGCTACTTAGGAAGGAATTAGGGAGGGCTATAAGGTCAGAGCTCTGCCCTCCAGGCTGGGACTTATTTGTGGTCCTGCCACAGGTCAGCCCGAGGCTTGACCCTAGAGCCACTCCCTACAATAAACAACCAGTGCAGAGGCATTTTATATATACTATAGCCTTGTGACTATTAAAGCAGTCTGAATCCTAGCTCTCCTACTTCCTAAGTGATTTGGGGCATGTCATGGATCTTTCTACCTCTTTCATATGGAGATTATAACAGTATCTATTGCATAGGACTATAATAGGAATTAAATGAGTTCATATATATAAAGTACTTAAACAATACATAGCCCATATAAAATACTACATAAGAGTTGGATATTATTATTAATACTAGAGGCCCAGTGCACGAAATTCGTGCACGTACTTAGCCTCAGTGAATGAGTTCACTGAACCATATAAAATTTTCAAGACTTAGTAAAAGTTAAATTTTGAGTTATATAATGTTGGAAGGATTTTGTGAATGATACAGGAAGACTACTTTGTGACTAGATATGAATGGGAAAGTCAAAATGAACCATGCCAGAAAAGATTGGTTCAGGTTTAAGAATAATGATCTGGTCAAAGTTTATTTTCACTCCGTTTTGATATCAAACCAGCTACTCAAACCAATCCAGCAATATAAAGAATAATAGAAATAATATAAAGAATGAGACAAGGATACAATGCCTCTGAAGATATAATTCTCTGATGTCTTCCTTTTCCTTCTGGCACAATGCCCAACGTCTGTTGGCCTCAGAGATTTTTGTTGAGGAAGAATGCAGCAAGTCAGAATAGCCCAGAGACATGCTTCTTAGAATATTTTAGGGAGATAGAGTTTTGCTGTCAGTAAAGCAGTACAGGGTACCTATTTATTACCATAAAATAATATCTTGATGCCTCACATTTCTTATTTTTGCATATTATTTCTTGCTATGGGTTCTACTTTAGCTTTCCATGTAGCAATCCTGGAGAAGGTAAAATGGAAGGGCTAAAGTGGCTCTGAGAGTCCAAAATACAGGAAAGATGATGGGATTGACAAACAAAATAGTCCATTTTAAGAGTGAATTGGGGGGGAAGGGTTCATAAATATATATATGTCTCTTATAATCCTATCTAATAAATACATGGTATGCAAATTGACTGTAACTCCACGACAAAGATGGCATAACCCACAGCCAGTAAGGAGAGAATATGCAAATTGACATGACAAGGTGAGAGGCAGAAGACAGCTCTGGCCAAAGTGAAGGTGGAAAAGCAACTTTGGCCAGAGAGAAGGCGGTGCCAGCAGCCAGGGGAAGGAAGGCCTGTTCTTGCACAAATCTTTACGTATCGGGTCTCTAGTTTTTTATATATAATACAACAAATTTATTGCTAGAAGAAACCTCAGGGCCTAATAAATGCATTAAATGAGTAACATGAGTCCCATCCCTCTTGAGTAACTTACCCGAATGCACATAGACTTTAGCAGAACCAGAATCAGGACTCAAATCTATTGCTTCTTGGTTCAATAAGGTTTATAGTTAAATGTGTTTTATCATAGTGCAACATTTTGAAACCTCTTTAGTTACAGGTAGAATGTGTAATTATTTCTCATTAATAACAATACCCCACTTCCTTGCCATGTTCTTTCACAGTATTTATTTCAGGTTAGAGAGCATTGTTGAATAGTAAAACTTATATTTAAAACTTCTATTCTGGTGAGCCAGAGCTGGTGGATACACTCAGCCTACATTGAGTTCACAGAAAGCATATAACCCTCCTCATGGGCTTTTCTACAGAGGAAAAATCACACGGTCCTGTTTCCCCCTTTACTCAGTTGTAGTGTGGGTTTCTTCCCAAAGTCTTCTTTTTAGTCATTTTTAAACACTTATTAGTTGGTTATGAGAAGAATGGCACTCCAGATTTTTATTGTTGAAGAAACAGAAAAAAGATAAAATAAGGACTCTAACCATTATATGTGTTTAAATTAAAAAGAGGAGAGAGTGAGAGAGTGAGAGAGAGACCCTACAATAGAAAAGTATCATTTTGAAATATGTTAAAAGATTGGTGAGATTCCAAAATTATTTTTCTGGGCTTTCTTTGGATCACATAAACTATAATTTTTTTTTATTGCTTTATTGTAATGTTTTCTGGCAGTGCTTATAATATGCTCGTATTTTCTTATAGTCACTGTTCTTAGGAATTTATAACTCAACTATTACATTTTGCCTGCGGCTGAAACATGATCTACAGATGTTTGGCTTAGATATAATTCTTCAAACATAACTCATTTTTAAAGGCAATAATTAATATTAGATTGGATTTTCATACGTGTTTGAAATATTAAGCACTGTGTTTTTAACCTTATAAAAATTATCGGAAACATTATAGGAGAATGAACATTTAAAAACAATGTGCAGAATGGCAATTTCAAATACAAAGTTATTGTACTTTAAGGAGGTACAGCTCCCATTTTTAATCACGGAGTAGGATAAGAGACTTCATTCATTATGTCAAATTATTATCTTCCTGATGACAATTTAATAGTTGGAAATACAGGAACATTAAGAGACTATAAAGCTATATCCTGACCCACAATTTCACCGCCTCTTCCTTTTTCTCCCGAAGTTTTATAGTTAGTTCTACCTTTCTAAAATACCCCTTACGTATTTGCCAAATTACATTCATCCCTCAATAATTTACTTTTCTGTTGTTGAAGTCATAGTTACCTTTCAGAGAATAGCAGTGATCTTTCTATGGGCTCCTTTTTTTTATTTTTTATTATTTTTTTTTATGGCCTTATTCTTTTTACTGTCTCTGCTCTTTGTGAGGAGAGACCGTCCAACCTTTCTGTTCCTTCATGATGCCCAGACACTGTGGTACAGATAAGGAAATGGAAGGATTGGTGCCTATGCTCATGCCCATTTGGTGCATGCTTCTTTTTCACCCCAATCCTGTAGGGATCGCTGCCAATCTAAGAGACATCTCTACATCCAAACCTCAGCATCACTTACCACAGTCTACTTATTTCTTATGTTCATCTTATGCATCACTATTTATTCAGGTTAATGTTTTCATCCCATTAGTTATATTTTATCCATCAGATTTTGTTTGTTTTATTTTTTTAATATATTTTTATTGATTTCAGAGAGGAAGGGAGATGGAGAGAGAGAGAGACATAACAATGATGAGAGAGAATCATTGATTGGCTACCTCCTGCATGTCCCCCACTGGGGATCAAACCCACAACCCGGGCATGTGTCCTTGATCCTGAATCAACCTCCTGGTTCATAGGTCGATGCTCAACCACTGAGCCACTCCAGCCAGGCTATTTTTTAAATCCTACCACATAGCATCTTATACTTTTTGCTTCTTTACCTAAAAGGTGAATTTTGCTTCTCCTATCCTTCACAGTGGAACCATATAAATATGGATATGGAAGCACCACAAGATGTATGCCAGTCACATGAAAGCTCTGAACCATCATCATTCTGCTACTCTATCATATCACGACTTTAATGCATTCTTTGTGTTTATTGATTAACTTCTTTGCTGAGATTAGATAGAGAAAAATCAAACAACTGTGTAGATTGAAAGTCCTTCAAAATCATGATTCCCAACGTTATCTGAATGCTCAACATGTTTCAGTTTACTCTAGTACTGATTTCAAAGAAGGACATAAAACACACATTATCAAAGTAATATAAGAAACATTTTCTTTTAACAGCATTTGGAAGCACAAATAAAAAATACAAAAAGATTGGTGAAGTGGTCATGTTTAATCAAAAGATATTTAGTAATTATGTAAGTTTTGAAATAGATTTTGAATAAAATGATAAACACAAATTGCCAAGAGAGAAGTTTAGAATAGAAGATGTCTCAGATGAAGAGAGATAGGAAACGTAAAATAAAAAATTATAATTCCCACTGAGAGTGGGGTAATTCTTAAAATATTTTACATATATATATATGGCTAGTATGCAAAGTGTCTCCTTGGAAGTTTGACCAGGAGACCAGGAGTTTGATAGCTCACTCTGATGTGCACTGATCACCAGGGGGCAGACAGAAGGCCCCTATTGGTCCTAATCACTGGCCACGCCCAGGGACACTACTCAAGTACTGAGCCTCTAGTTATATATGAAATGATAAGTACTTATTGCAAAAACAAACAAACAGGAAAAGGCTAAGTATAAAAAAAAGTCAGTAAAAATCAGCAGTCTAAATATCTGGGAATAAACATTTTACATTTTTGTTAATATAATTTCTATAAAATTATGTTTTGTATGAGTAAGTGATTCATTTCTGGAGATAAGAGCACCTTAAAATAGAACCAAATAGATCTGGGTTCAGTGCATGCTATCCCTAGCTATGACACATGGACATGTTAGTTAATCTTTTTGGGCCCAGGATTCCTCTTCCATAAATGAGAATGATAACTATTTTGAAGTGTTATTATGAGAATTAAAGGAGTTGATGTATATAAAGTACCTTAACATAGTAGATACACAACAAATTGTAACCAGAGAAATCAGTGGGCCAGATTTCCCAGACACGAGTGGGTGTGGGGTTCTTGGGGTACTACTGAAATTTTCAGCATTTTCAGAAGCCCCCACAGGAGAATGAGATGTAGTAGAAAACTTTAAGTGGACTTATATTTCTTGGGTTGTAAAGTCCCATTCCCCTTAATCCAGTCCTGAAAAAGGGGCAGCTAGAGGTCCAACAGAGCCAAAAGGAGGGCCAGTGTCCAGAGCTTTTGTTTCTTGTTGCAGCAGAGTCCAGTTCAACATTGAGGCTAATTAAAGTCTATCAGTCCATTGTGTGGGTCCCATATGGTCATGGACCACATGGAGTGCCCCTACAGCAGGAGTCCCAGGAGCTCAGGCAAACAGAAGAAGCAAGAGTCAAAAGAGTTCCATAAAAACCAAGAGCCAAGAGAGGGAACTTCCTTTGTTCAGAATTGTAAATATTCTGATTTTGCTTCCTGGCAGTGGCCGCACCTATTCTGGCCAATTACCTGTTCCCAGGTGTGATTGACAGACGAGCACCTTTCCATGTCACTCAGCCCTCACTGAGTATTATCTATTGTCTAGTCCCTAACCCCATCTGTGGGGAACAGTTTTGGAGAGTGTTAAATTAGCAAAGCTGAATAAATGGAATGCCTATATTACCTAGTCTTTCCTTTACTCCTTTCCTTTAAATAACCAGATTATTATAACAATATCAAAATCATATTTCTATTTTGCTATTATAGTTCAGCTGAACTCTTTACATATTTTCTTAACTTTTGAATATGTGTTATATTAATTAATGAGGCATTATAGTATTGACCAATTGGTACAACTTTGAACAGAGTATTGATACTATAACTTGTTTTATAACAGAGAGGTTTACTATAAACAAAATATTTACTAAGTTTGAGTTTTTTACAAGAACTCTCAGCCAATCAAGTTTTTTCATTACAAAAATCAAATTTTATTTTTTTGCAACAATTTTGAAAACTCTCCAACTGGTAGATTAGCTTGCTGCTGGGGTTCAGCCAATCCGAACATGCCCTGGAGCCCTCCCGTGGTACCTCCCCAGGCCCAATCATGCACCCGTGGGGTTCCTTGCCTGGCCTGTGCCTTCTCGAATTCCAAGACCCCGTGGAGGATGTCCACAGCCAGGCCAAGAGACCTCACCAGTGCATGAATCTGTGTGCCAGGCCTCTATAATAATAGCCATTGGATTTAAAAATGACTATTCTGATAATAGGTGTACTAACTTGTTGAGCTGCTAGGGAGATATGAAGATATCATATTCATTGATTATATGAAAATGTTAAGAGTTAAAAAAAAAAAAAAAGAGTTTGGTGTCCTAAAGATGTATATCTCCTGATGTACTAGCACATGGAGTTTCCTAACATTTACCTTTTACTTTTTATTTTGTTTTAGCCTGATTTCAAGTTAATCTTTATTATGACACATTATAGGTAAATAATTATTTTTAAATGATAAGTGACAGTATTTACTGCAAAATACTTTGAATGAGAAAAATCCAAGTGTTTGAGGATTTTGCTGTTTTAAA
This sequence comes from Pipistrellus hanaki, assembly GCF_964339955.1. NCBI lineage: Eukaryota > Metazoa > Chordata > Mammalia > Chiroptera > Vespertilionidae > Pipistrellus > Pipistrellus hanaki. The sequence goes on along the minus strand of NC_140506.1, from coordinate 47,445,328 downwards.
ATGTTATATCTGTGCTATAGGGGAGGCTGAAACTTTCTTCTACCCTAAGGTTCTAATATTTAAAACCAAGATCACCTTGGGAGGGGAGGAAGGTCATTGCAGGATAATTAGAAAAGCAGATGTTCACTACTAGCTTGTCCTGCCATATAGCGAGGTCAAACCAGATTGTCTCTGATAATCTCTTATTATGGGCAAGACCCCTTATTCATATTCTTCCAGGTAGTGAAGGAGTGGGGGAGGGCAGAAGTTTCTCTTCAGGTGGCAGGGTCTTGGTTGCCTTTAGCTCAAAATAATTCACATGCATAGAAGCACATCTTGGGGGACTCTTTCTAAACCACTATAGTACTTATTTTATATTTGGAACTAATTGAATTACAAATGACAAGCCTGTGTTGCCATGGACTTTTACACTAAAGCAGTTTAATTGGGTGTTTTCCTTTTAAAATAGTATCTCTCACGGAAAATAAAAACTTTATCCTAAAACTAATTCTTTGAAGATTCAGTCAGGACTTAAGATAAATCTTCAGCTATTTCATTATAGTTTAGCAAAATAGCTAAATTTATTAATAATTGAATAATTGAAGAGGAGGAAGTTCATTAGTATTATATATATATATATATATATATATATATATATATATATATATATATACACACACACATACATTAGTATTTATAACCTCTGCAAAACTTTTTAGACAGTCTTCCAAGTATTTTGGATTTATTCAAACTACTAGTAAAAGATATTTACCTAAGTCTTTTTTTTTTTGTTAATGTTTATCTCATATACTAGTATATTTGTTATAATTTATTGTTTACATTTCCCACTTATTTATACCATTTTTATAGGTAGTTATGAGAGGAGTTAGCTTGAAATGCAGGTAGATAGGGCAGGGGTCCCGTAGAAAACAAAGACAGGTAGAACATGGGCAGGGGTGGACATGGCAGTTTGAGCAGCCTAATCACAGGAACCAGCCAAGCAGAAATAATAAAATGTATCTGGACTCAAAGTGGGAGGCATGGGGAGGGGCTGCAGTAAACAAGATGTAGGAACACAAAGAAACGGAAAAAGTTCAGCATAGGATCAGAGGAAGAGCACAGAGACAGGGAGAGCTCAGCATAGGAACAGAGGAAGAGCACAGAGACAGGGAGAGCTCAGCATGGGATCAGAGGAAGAGCACAGAGAGACAGGGAGAGCTCAGCATAGGAACAGAGGAAGAGCACATAGAAACAGGGAAAGTTTAGGGCCGTTGCTGGGCAAGAACAATTGAGGAAATCAATAAGGTGAGGACAAAGGTAGACACAAAGCAGGCTTGTGGCAAATATATACCTGTGGACTATGAGGCTTGAACGAGGCAGCTCATTCTGAGGTCCCCCGCCCCTTGCAGGGAATCTGAATCTGCTTGTGATCAATTTTCCACATTTTTGCTTAAGTCTTCTGGTCCACAAGCTCATTCGTAGACTTCTCGAGACATGACCTCGGGGGGCGGGGGGATTGTTTTAACACCTCAGCTCACCGTTCCAGGTATCAGTTAGACAGACACGAGCAGAGCAAGGATGATGGGCCAGATACAGAAACTCGCCAGAGCAAAAAGCCCCAGATGCCTAGCAAGTGGCAAAACTGGGAAAACAAGAACCTCACCCCCAGAGAAACCTTGCCTCCCCTACCTTATTGCTGGTCATGTGGTCACTCTGACCTTTTCCTCCCTAAAGATAACATCTAGGCTCCAGTTGTATTTCAGCTCCAGGGCCAGAAAAGCAGCAAAACCAGACAAGTGATACCATGGCTACCTCAGGACCAGTGACATTGACTAATGAACCTCTGCCCTGGTGCTGACCAATCAGTGGAGGCCACAACCTTGAAAGAGCACACCTTCCTCTGAGACCTCCCCTAAGATTTCCACCTGCAAGAGAGAGAAATACACTCAGAGTGAAGGGCCCAGGGTGCACTCTCCCCAGGGGAGCATGCCCACCCCATTCCCTTTCTCCTTCTTCCCTCTAAGGGACCCCACGAGACTTGCAACCAGGTGAGCAATGGGCAGCAGCAGCTCGTCCCGAGCTAACCCCCTGAAACTGTCTCTAAGGCCCCCTTTTCTCTGACTTTTCAGTGTGCCAAAGCAGCCCATCTAGGCTCTCCTGTTGCATTTTCTATACTCTTCTTTGTTTCACTGTACTAACTAAATATATTTTTTTGCTGTAGCCAATAAATTCTTACTTATTTTGCTATACTTTGTCTCTTGACTGAAATCTTTTCTTCAAGAAGACAAGAGCCAAGGTCTCATGGTCTCACCAGTAACACTATCAGTTATCAAAATCTATAATAAAAGCGTAATATGCCAATTGACTGAACAGCAGAACGACTGTCTGGACGACTTTATGGACAACCACGCTATGACACACACTGGCACCAGGCCAGCCAAGTCGGGTGCCATGCTATTGGTCAGGGGGCCTGGCCATCGCCCCATGATCACCCTGCAGAGGGAGTCCCAAGCTACTCTCTGCAGGGCAATCTATGGGGGAGCTCCACAATCACCCCAAAGAGGGAGGCCCAGGAGGATGGATCACAGAGCCTCTGCCGGGTGGGCGGGGCCTCCCTCTGCTGGGCGATCAATTCTGGAGCCTGTGATCCTTTGCCTTGCAAAGGGAGGCCCAGGCTACCAGGCCAGCAGTGCTAAGGCAGGGGGGTGGGGCCTCCTTCTATTGAGCAATCCATCCGGAGACCCTGGATAGGGAGGCCCAGGCCAGCCAAACAATCACACCCCACACCTGTTGCCCACAGAAGGAGGCGGTGGTGGGGGACGGGGCCACCTGCCAGCAGCCTGGAGAAAGAAAGTCCCAACAGAACCTGATAGCTAGCCAGGCCTAGGAACCCTACCTGAGGGGTCCCGGATTACAAGGGGGCACAAGCCAAGCTGAGGGACACACACACACACACACACACCCACACCCGTCATGCACAAATTTCATGCACCAGGCCTCTAGTATTTTATAAGCAATATTGTATATTCAAAAATAACATATCCCTAAATAAAATAGTTCATACACTGTACCAACTCACCCTTCTTAATCTGTCCCATTGCCCTGACCCTACATGTTCACATAGCACTTTTCACCAAGTGATCTTTTATAAAATATATCTGTTTATGTGTTTCTAGATGTACCTTCCCCACCCAAATAAAACTCCATAAAGAAAGGGACTTGGACTTGTTGCAGCTATATCCCAAGCTTCAACTGCAATGCTTCTTTCTTAACAAACATTCAATAAATATATATGGAATGAATGGATGAATAGTGGGGAAAATGCATATCTGTAAAAAGTAGCAAATAGTGGGGAAAATTTATATCTATAAAAAGTACCAAATTTAAGTTTTAGTTATCAGAGAAGTGAATTTATTGCCTTTTTCATATATGAATAGCGCCTGGGTATTAGGCTTTAACAATTCTGAGGTTATCATTTCCTGGCTAGCTTGTGGGTAAGGGTGGAAGGAAGGTGTTAAATTCTTTCTGCAGCCACCTTTGTTCACAGTGGCCTGTTGAGGCTTTGTGATTTCCTTTGCAGTGCTGGGTTCCAGTGAGAAGCAGCAGGATGTTTATAAGTTCTCTCTGAGGGGTGCTGTTTTGTTCAGCTTTCAAACTAGAGAAAAGTGTGAAAATTAGGTCACACCTCATGAACTTTAACAAAACACTTTACCCAGCTTAATAATACCCTAGTTCTTCCATTGCTATATTTCATTTTTCCTAAACGTGGGAATTATTGGTTTTGATTTAGTATTACATCTTGAGGTAGGTTTTCCCCTTTATTTTGAAGTAACTAACATGTTTTTTATTCTTGTTCTTCAGAATGGACTGGGAAGATGAATATTCCCATAATTCCTTAGACCTACATTGTTTGTTAAATTCATTTCCTGGAGACTTGGAGTTTAAGCAGATCTTCAGTGATATTGATGAAAAGATAGAACAAAATGCTGCAAGGTAAATATTGCTAATTAATTAAAACAAGTTGGTTTCATGTTTAATTTACACAAATGTTACCTAATCTAGTTTTATTGTTTTCTACTGTTAGATAATTTTAGGTTTTCATTGTCATTAACTTTGCTGGAAAAAATAAATGATGAGACCTTCCTCCCTAAAATTTAATGTGATTTTTCCTATCTGATTAGTACTGTAATTAAAACTTAAATTATAACTAATGATATATAGATAACTATATCTATATATATCGGCATTGACTTCGTTATCGGTGGAAGTGGAATTCTTGGGATGCCACAAGGAAAATAATTTTCTAGGGTCCCTCCTCAGGATGGGGATTCATGGAAAGCTTTATTGATGATGAAAAATTAAGGGGGTTCCCTTTGTAAGTCCCATCTCTGCCTGGCTTTCCAGTGGAAGCAGTCCATGCTTGTCTTCAGCAGAGCCAGAATGAAAACCACTGCTCAGAATTTCTGCTCCATGTTAAAGTCCAGTCCAGTCCAGTCTAGCTTCCTAGGTGCCATGTTGCTGCTTATGGTCATATGACTACTGTGGGCGAGCACATGAACTCATGGGCCAGTGCGGTTCATAGAGCAAGAGGGAGCACAAGAAGAAAAGGAAACTTTCTGTCTGGGGATTTTAATCTTCCAGGATTTTGTACACTTGAAATAGCTCCATCCTCTCAACCAATGATCTTCTCCCAGACTAGTCTGAGGTAACCTTTCCTATGTAACCTCATCTTCACTGCACATACGTCCATCTCCCCTCCTTTCCCCAGTGATTACCTGTGGAGCATAAAACTATGACTTTCTGGTGAAGCTGCCCAGATTACCATGCTTGTCTGGCCTCCCCTTTGCTCTCTTCCTATTAACTAGCTAGTTAGGACCATAGCACCTTCAAATAGATAAATTAAGGTTTATTGAATTGCTATTAATGATTACTTAGATTTTGCCAATATTGTTGGCCTGGATTTTTATTAATATACTAGTGGCCCGGTGCACAAAATTCATGCATGGGGGTGGGCGAAAGGGATTCCTTCAGCCCAGCCTGCACCCTCTCCAATCGGGGATCCCTTGGGGAATGTCGGACCACTGGTAGTAAGACATCCCTCTTGCAATTTGGGACCGCTGGCTTTTAACCGCTCACCTGCCTGCCTGCCAGATCACCCCTAACTGCCTCTGCCTGCCTGCCTGATTACCCCTAACTGCCAGCCTGATCTTGCCCTAAACTGCCTATGCCTGCTTGATCGCCCCTAAGTGCCCTTCATTGCCAGCCTGATCTCACCCCCAATTGCCCTCCCCTGCCAGCCTGATCACCCTTAACTGCCTCTGCCTTGACCTCCACCACCATGGCTTTGTCTGGAAGGAAGTCGAACATCCAGAAAATGGCTGGTTGACCTCATCTAATTAACATATTACCCTTGTATTAGTATAGATAGATTATATAGGTTAGGATTGCTTAACTGGGGGAGGAAGCCTTTTTCAGCAGGAGGAGATGCTCTTGACAGACAAAAACACATAATCCCTATATCTGGACTGATAGCCAGCCATATGCACTATACTGCCAAAGGTCGTTAAAAAATTGAACTGCTTTCTTATACAGCTGTTGCCCTTAAAACCCCACCTCAGCCCCCACCTTAGATTCTCCCTTTGTAGTTCACCCAGATTAGGTTCTGATTGGTCGGTTTCTATGCCAATCAGTGTCAAAAGCTCCTCCTCCTAGGCAGTCATTGGTTCCTGGCACTTCAGCCAGATTTGGTTCTGATTGGTCAGTGTCTATGCCAGTCAGCATCTCCAGGCCTATCTCTGAGCCTGATCAAAGAGGTGGGACTGATGAGCAATCCTATGGAGGCCCAGAGATAAATAGACGCACAGCTGCTGGTGAAGCCCGGAGAGAAAGAGGCAATGGCTGATCAACAGCTGCCATTGAGGCTGAAGATCATTAAGTAATGGGCATAGATAGCAAATCAAAAGATAGTCTACCCATTGAAATTAGGTTCTTGAGATAGTCCTGGCTTGGAAAGTTGACAAAAGGTCTATCTAGTCTTCCAAGGGATACATGTCAAAGAGATGGAAAAGTGCTTATAATGATAAGTTTCTCAGGTAAATGCCTTTAAAACAGGAATGGAGGGAAATATCTGTTCTTATTTAAAACTAGAGGCCCTTTGCATGATATTCATGCAAGAATAGGCCTTTCTTCCTCTGGCTTCACTCCCAGCCACCCGGAAGCCAGTAAGACCCAGCTCCTGCCAGGAGCTGCGCATCCCAACTCCTGGCTCTCCAGGAGCCAGCAGGTCCTCACTTCTGTCAGAGCACCACTCCAGTAGCTCTCTCCACCACCCTCCTTCACCTCATAGCAAGCTTCACTGCTCCTCACCTGCATATGCAAATTAACCTCCATCTTTGTTGAGATAATTTGCATACTCACTCTGATTGGCTGTGGGCATGGTGGAGTGATGGTTAATTTGCATGTTTCTTTTTATTAAGTAAGATAGAAAGAATCAAGTCTCTTATTTTTAACTTGTATTTGTCGTTACTCTATATGTATATTTTTAATTTAAAAATTATATCTTTATATTCTATGTCACATTTGATGAATATAATGTTTTGTTCTTGTTAATCCTCACCCAAAGATGTTTTTTCATTGATATTTTTAGAGTGTAGAAGGGAGGAAGGGAATTGGGGAGAGAGAGAGAGACAAATCCATTGGTTGACTTCTACACTTGCCTCAATCAGGTCCGGGATCAAACCTGCAACCTGGGTACGTGCCCTTGGCCAGGAATCAAACCTGCAGCCTTTTGGTGCCTGGGGCAGCACTCCTACCACTGAGAAATACCAGCCAGGGTTATGAATATAATTTTTAAATTAGCATGTATATGACTTAACCATCCTATAATATATGTTATAATTTATATTATATATAAATATAAAATAGTTACGTTGAACTTTAGTTAATTATATACTTAGATACTTTATATATTTATATATTACATGACAGAGTTTTTAACTCAAAAGAAATTATAAGTGAAAGTATATTAATAAGTCACTTCTATAAATTCCAGAGGTGGTTATATTAAAACAAATTTTTAATATTTTTAATAGATAACCTTCATTCATAATAGCATTTAGGTTCCCTCAAAACAAATCCAGCCACTGAACTCTGATGCTTTTTTTGTAGATTGCTTCAATTTTATTTGATAACCATTTGTAGTAAATTTTCCTCCTAGTCAATAAGAAATCATATTTAGAAGTAAAACAGTGATTAAAATACTGTATTTGCATTCATAAATTGTTATGGAGGTCAAAACTCAGATGTTGGTATTAAAAAGAAAATATGACAAGGAATATAAGGATATAACTTTTAAATTAAAAATATTTTATTGTCCATATATTAAAACAAACCTTGAGCAGAGCTACCTCAAGTGACCATTGATCTTTACAGCGCATAAAATAAGGGAGTAGCTGTATGTACTGTATGCTACATTTAGAATCAAGTCTATTTTTCATCAAATTCAATTATGTTTTTATTATACTCTAGAGAATAAACATAATAGTATAGGGTATACTAGTATATATTTTTAAAAATAAAATACTGAATAATAACTATAGTTCAGAAGAGTGTAAATCATTTATGCACTCATTTATTGCCTTCTAACAGAATAGCTCTTAGAAAATTGTATGTCATGACGAATCAGTTATTCCACACTTACAATGCGGTAGTTGAATTACCTTTGGCATTTTTTTATTTGAACAGTTCTATTTATCTCTCAATGGTGTACATTGAATAAGTAATGTACATCTCCATGATACAGATTTTCCCAATATTTTTTAAAGAAAAAAACACATTAGTAATTCATTTTTAAATATGGTATTTTTATTTCCGCTTTAATTTTTAAAGTTGTATTTCTAACAGTCACCTTGAATTCTAAGTGTGAATTCTTTCCTTTCTTCTTAATGTTATCAGGTTTTACGAGCCACAGGGTCTATGCTTCCCCAAAGCAGTGATTCACCAGAATGGACCAGTGTGCCCAGAGGTCACTGAACTTTCACCTGCCCTTTAAGCGGCTGTCATTCTCTCAGACCATTTTCACTTTTACATCCTTGGTTCTATTCAAGTCAGAGCTGGGTGGCTCTTAGGTCTGACAGTGGAAATCAGTGAGAGTGAATTTTATGCTTTCAACACAGATCAAAATTGGGGAAAAAAGAGGCTAAATAACTGACCAAAGAGGAATATATGAATGTTGTACCCACAGACTCAGTGAATTCAGTAACTGAAAAATGCAAACACAGTGAAATATTTTTTTAACCAAAGGACTTTTACTAGTATGTATGCATATTCTAGTAAGCATAACCAATGGACACAGACAGTGGGGCAGTGAGGGCACAAGCGGGAAGGAGTGGATCTGAGGGGGTTAAGGACATGTATGTAATACCTTAATCAATAAAGAAAAATTAATTAATTAATTAAAAAGCTGGAAAAATATTTTTTAAAGCTGAATGGACCTTATTATTTTAAGAAGATATTGTGGTATAGAAGTTCAGTTGGGCTTACTAGTGACATAGGGCAATTTTTCTCCTCTTAATGTTTAGTTGAACAGATAAAAACATATCATATTCTATTTTGTAATTATAGACTATCCGTGTGAACCTCACAGGACATCAGTTTTGTTGGTCCTGATACAAGAGTACTTTTTTTTATGTAAAGAAAAAACAAATGCTTCCATCGATATTTGTTTGAATCCAGGAGCTCTGTTGTGGGAGTGGGGTGGGGGTGGTATTAACTTTTTGTGACAGAATATTAGATACATGGCTTCTATAAATTTAACCATGCTTATTCATAGAAGATACCTATTCCGTAGATTACACTTCTCACATAATACTTCAATTTTTGTACTTACATATGAAAATTTTCTTTAGACCTTCCACATGATGGCATAAAGGTCCAGAAATAACCAAAACAAATCTTCAAATATGCTATCAACTTTGGGTTTGTCATGGCATAACCACAAGTTTGTCAGTGGACACGCTCAAAAATATATTTTATGACCAAAGAAAAATATATTAATGAGACATATCCATATCGTTCCTTGAAACTGTAGTATATCCTTTTTCTTTGCTGTGGAGTCTTCCATTCTGCAGTTTTGCTGTTTCAAATCTGGGGCTATTCTAAAAAATAAGTCTATTTTAATGTTTAAATTTCTCATACTATAAAAATAATCGTTAATCTCTGCTGTGATACTGCTACCCTGATTTTAAAAACAAAAATTTGAATTTTCCATGAAAACATCCATATATGTTTTCCAAAACGTTTACATAAATTTCTCATAATTTTTGCCAGTGAAACATATTTTTTCCTTTTAATTATTTTGTGACTGAATAATAAAGTCTGTATGTTTTAAATCATGAAGAGTTTTATAAAAAGCTTAAATTTCAAGATTTTATGTCTCTTTTCTTTTTCTGTTTCTCTCTTATCCTCACCCGCACCAGCCTGATATTAATAGGCTCTTGTGCTAATGTTGTTTTTAATTATGTTTGTTTAATTGTAGGATATCTCAATCCTTTGGCAGTACGATGGTGCATATATACATACACACATATATACATGCATATATACATACACATACGTGTGAGCATAAATGTAATTGTGAGCATAAAAAATTCGAATTTTTTATTATCCAAATAAATATAGTTTTAAAGTGACATGGCAGTAAGATTCAATAATCAGCACTGAATTTTCAGGGGTCAGGGTATTTGAACTACAGTGATTCAATTAATTCTCTTAAAACATTAAGACCCTTGCATATAATCTACTTTTACAAGGAGAAGCCTTTTCTATACCTCCCACAGGTACATTTTGTGACTCCCTCTTCTGCCTTCCCTTAACACGTTATACATACCTCTTAGCAAGTCTTAATGTACTATAGTTATTTATTTACATGTCTCTCTCACTAGACAGAATTCCTTTAGGGACGGGACCATGTCTTATTCATGTTTTCCTCCCCAGACCACAGTTCCTAACACATACTCACCATTTAGTTAATGTTTGTCAAATTTGCCTTCATTCAGTAAGTAATTTTTATATTCAAGGAGCCTAAGTGTGAACAGTGAATGAGAACATTACCACAGGTACCTTTTAGAAAAGCATACTGCACATTGCATTTAAAAAATGTCTTATACATTGATGATATACATCCTCTCAGTAATGCATCCACTTGCACACATCATTAACTTGGATAATTTTGAGTCATTATAATTAAAAAACTTTAGGGTTCAGATTTATTAAGAAATGTTCAGACATGAAAAGGCATATAGAGTACTGTAATAAACATTGATACACCCACTGTTAGGTTTAAGGACTAAAACATTACTAGTACCACTAAAGCTCATTGTATACCTCTAACCAATCTCATCCCACTTCCATCCTCATCCTAGATTTGGTAATGTTGGTGATTCCTACACATTGCCCTACACTTTTACCATCTATACTTGTAATCCTGAATACTATGTAGCACTGTATGTCATAGGTTCAAGCTACTATATGGATAGTATCACAATGTGGTATTCATTAGTACCATTTTCCCCTCAACATTTTGTTTGTTAGATCCAGCCATGTTGATAACTGTATTTCTACTTTTTTATGGTTCTGTTCCGATGAATGAATATAATTCAACTTTCTCCTGTTGATGGATATGTAGGATATTTTCAGTGGTTTAAATATTACAAATAATGTTAAAAAGATGCTTTAAAACACTCTTGGTGCGAATTTGGAGATTTAAGCTACCAGTATTTAAGGAAGAAATTCTAATTCTGTTTTAGACTTTTTTTTACATTTTTGGCCTAATGTTTGGGAACTAATAATAAATATGCTAATTAAATTTATATTTGCATGGTTAATTTTTCATGACTGACCTTGCTTCTAAAGAAAATTTGAAGCAACTTACAGTTAAACAGAAAACACTTAAAATAAAATCAAGTATCATGTTTTTCAGAAAACCTGGAGTAAAATCTGTATCCTCTAAGTCTTAGGATATGTAGACCTCTTCCCACCCAAGATGACTATCCCCATATTACTGTCATATATAAAAATATTACTATTATATAAGAAATGTTGCCTCTTAGATGTTGAAAATTAAATTTTTAAAATTCTTTATTGTTTAAAGTATTACATGAGTCTCCTTTTTCCCCCCTTGACCTCTCCCAGCCACTCCCATCCCCCAGCACATGCCCTCACCCCCCTAGTGTCTGTGTCCATTGGTTATGCTCATCTGCATGCATACAAGTACTTTGGTTAATCTCTTACAACCCCTCCCCCCGCCTTCCCTCTGAGGCTTGAAGGTCTGTTTTATGCTATTCTGTCTCTGGATCTATTTTTGTTCATCACTTTATGTTGTTCATTATATTCCACAAATGAGTGAAATCATGTGATAGTTATTTTTCTACGGCTGGCTTATTTTGCTTAGTATGATGCTCTCCAGGTCTATCCATGCTGTTGCAAATGTTAAGAGTTCTTTCATTTTTACAGCAGCATAGTATTCATTTTGTAGGTATACCACAGCTTATTAATCCTCTCATCTGCTGATGGGTACTTAGGCTGTTTCCAAATCTTAGCTATGGTAAATCGTACTGCTATGAACATAGGGGTGCATCAGTCTTTTCTGATTGGTGTTTCTAATTTATTGGAATATATTCCCAGAAGTGTGATTACTGGGTCAAATGGGAATTCCATTTTTAAGTTTTTGAGGAAACTCTATACTGTTTTCCACAGTGGGTGTACCAGTTTGCATTCCCACCAGCAGTGCACGAGGGTTCCTTTTTCTCCACATCCTCTGCAGCACATGTCATTTGTTGATTTGTTGATGATAGCCATTCTGACAGGTGTGAGGTGGTACCTCATTGTTGATTTGATTTGCAACTGTCGGATGGTTAGTGACTTTGAGCATGTTTTAAGGTGTCTCTTAACCTTCTCTATGTCCTTTTTCAAAAAGTGTCTATTTAGGTCCTTTGCCCATTTTTTTGCTTGAATTGTTTATCTTCTCTTTGTTAAGATGTATGAGTTTCCTATAATTTTGGAGATTAGACCCTTATTGGATATAACATTGGCAAATATGTTCTCTCATGCAATATGCCTTCCTGTTTTGTTGATGGTTTCTTTTGCTGTGCAGAAGTTTTTTACTTTGATGTAGTCCCATTTGTTTATTTTCTCCTTAGTTTCCATTGCTCTAGCAGCTGTATCGGTAAAGATATTGCTATGACAAATGTCTGCTGTTTTGCTGCCTATGGCTTCTTCTAAGATTTTTAGAGTTTCCCGTCTTCCGTTTAAGTCCTTTATCTATTTTGAGTTTATTTTTGTGTATGGTATAAGGTGGTGACCTAGTTTCATTTTTTTTTGCATGTATCTGTCCAATTTCTCCAGGACCATTTATTGAAGAAACATGCTAAAATCCTCAACAAAATTCTAGCAAATTGGATCCAGCATTACATGAAAAAGATCATACACTATGACCAAGTGGAATTTATTCCGGGAATGCAAGGATGGTACATAACCTCAAATCAATAAACATGATACAATATATAAACAAATTGAGAGGAAAAAAATCACATAATCCTATCAATTGATGCAGAAAAAGCATTTGACAAAATCCAACACTCTTTCTTGATAACTCTCAGCAAAGTGGGAATAGAGGGACCATAAAAGCCTTATATGACAAACCTACAGCCAACATCATACTCAATGGGCAAAAATTAAAGCCATTTTCTCTTAAGAACAGGAACAAGACAGGATGCCCACTTTCGCCACTCCTGTTCGACATAGTATTGGAAGTGCTAACCATATGTCTATCTAGGCATATTTCACAGACCTAGAACAAACCCTCCAAAAATTCATATGAAATAAAATAAATAAATAAAGACCCCCAATGGCTGCAACAATCCTGAGAAAGAAGAACGAAGTTGGAGTGATCTCAATACCAGATATCAAGCTATATTACAAATACACCGTTCTCAAAACTGCCTGGTTTGGGCACAAGAACAGACATAGAGACCAATGGAACAGAATAGAGAACTCAGAAATCGAACCAAGCCACTATGCTTAATTTTTAATTTAATTTTTATTTCAATTAAGGAAGATTATACACAAAACATTCATTTAAATTTTTGAAAAATATTTCTTTTTGTATAATAATCAGGCAATAAATCTTTATACTTCAAACAATTGCACTTTGAAAATAAGACCATGGTGAATTGCAGAATGACAAGATGTTTAGCCAACTTAAAAAATCAGGTGCAGATCAGGTGTAGATGAGTTCTGACATTTTAAAATTTGTGACAAAATACTTTTAAAAGACAGCTCAACTGTCTTAGTTTCTACCAATGAGGGAGGTCCTCTGAAATGCAACTTCTTGATCTCTTTATCAGTACTTGGACAAATTACTAAAATATCTACCCCTCTTTGGGCTTTACTGTATTTATAAATTATAGTTACTGGCCTCTACCCAGAGTCAGAGGTTAGGGATTAGCCCAAAAGCTGAGTCCTTATTGAAACAGATTTAGGCAGACTAACCCCTGAGCCTTTCCCATTCATATTGCTGCAGTCCACTGGATGAGACACTTGAGAATGCTATAATAAAGACTTCTCTAGAAACAAGGTGCATATTTAGGGCATCGAGTTTCTCAATCCATAAAAGTTCTTAGGAAAGTTAAGAAAACATATTCTGATCTCAAGTCAGGCTTAGAACTGGCATCCCTGAATAAGACTGTTTCATGAAGAAAATGAGTACCCTGTGGCCAAAGGAGGTGCTGTTTTTCTTGTAAGTTCTTTGTTTTCATGAAAAGGCCCTCTGGATCACAGAGTGTATTTGTTTCAAGATAATTCAGTTTAAATTTACTCATGCTCAGAAGTCCCCTGAAAAGCCTTCCTTCAAGTTTTATGGTGTATGTTTTATAGGCAACACATACCTGATGAATTTTGAAAAGTCATTAATATGACATCAATTTTAATAATCGGAGCTGGGTTTCCAAAGCCTACATCGTCCTGTCATATGGCATCTGTAATTAATAACAATGCTACTTTAAAAACAGTAAGAAGATTTTAATAATAAATCTGTATTAACACTATTAAGAAGCAAATACTTAGCTATAAATTATGGATTGAGGGGATTCAGTTTCAATGAATTTTCCTTTTTTTTTTTTTTTTTTTTTAAGTTTTCTTGCAGTTTAGATATGCTGCCATCAGGTGGTAGTAATATGTCACATCCATGTGGCTCCACAGACGACATTCTGCTTAAGGTCACCATTTTAACCCACAAAGATTTATAATAATGAATGTACAGATTTTTATATAAAAAATAAAATAACATACTATATTTCGTATCAGAGCTAAGGATACTTTGAATGAAACTTTAAAAACTGGTATATATTGGAAGGTTCACTTGGACACGTTTTCTCTGTTCCTAGTTTGTTTATTTGTTATTTAATAAAGATTTAGAAAACATAGAAAAATAAATTTTAAAATCACCAAATTTTATAATTCAAAGATAATTGCTTTAACCTTTGTTTCATTTCCTTGTAGTCTTTTTTAATTTGCAATTTTTAGTATGTTTTTGTTTTTTGGAGTACAGTTCAATGGCAGGAAGAGGTATTTAACTATAGTAAGAGTGTATATACAGCATATATATTTTTCAGCTTTTAAAATGACAAGCTCCTGGTATCTGCTTTGTGACCTCTTAATATTCCATTTATTGAAGTTTTCCATAATTTTATATAGTCATTTCCTATTAGTAGATAATGTACATTTCTGGTCTTCAGCCATCAAGAATATTTTGTCTCTGCCTTTCATCCACTGCCTATCAAGAAGACCATTATTTCATTGCATCTGTACTTGATATTTGTTTTAACACAAAAGAATTTTTACTTTATCTCTGAGCAGCTAAATATCTTGTATTTCCTCTATTGCATTTGAAATGAAACTTCCAAAAAATTTGAACTTTCAGTTTCAATTATGATTGAAAATATATAGTCTCTTTGTTATTATTTTCATATCATATGAATGTTTTATAATTTTATAAATTGTATGCAATAAGGTACCACATATAAACATTTCAGAGCCTGTGATATTATGAGATGGAGCTATTACCTACTTTATACCAAAATAATTTTTCTTTTCTTTTTTTATAGCATAGAACATTGCATTAAAGAAATACAGTCCGAAGTTAACAAACAATGTCCAGATGTGCAGTTACAGACAACAACTGACTGTTTTGAGTGGTTAAATAACTATAATTATAATTCATCCAAGTCACCTTCTATTCCCCATGGAGATTTGATAAAATTTCTCAAAACACTGGTAAAAAAAAACAAGTATCTTTGCTTTATAGTGGAGTGGGATGGGTAATAAGGAATACAATTCATACAATTTCTATTTGTAAATATTTATTTTAGTGACCATATTAGCCTGACATTTCCAGCCTGGGGTTAGGGTTTATGTTTTGTTTTGTTACTATAATATATCCCCAATGTAATCCAGTGAGCTATTTTGTGTGGTTTTTTTTCTATGGTTTTATCAATAAAATTAAGTTTTTTATAAGTGGAGATTAAATATAACTCTTGGCTGATTTATGATGTAACGTATGCCACAAAGTATATATCTACCACAATTATTTACCAGAAAAGTTTATATTTATTACATTTTGTGTTTCTTTATTACCATTTTCTCTGAGCTCATTAGTAAGCATAATCAGATCACAATTGATTGTATCTATTAAGTAGCCTTTTTTTGTCATTCCCTTCATCCTCAACCTGCAGGCATGCCCAGTTATTTTCAATCAAGGCAGCAATTTATATGAAACCACTGTTAATTGGTGGAGAATTATTACATTGGTAATTTCTTAATACTGACCACAATCTATGTTGAATAAGATTTTGTAGTCTTCAATAAAAACTTTTATTTTATGACCCCTGTATCTACAAAAGTGTTAGCTTGCAAAAAGTATTTCCCAAAGAAACAGCACAAGTGTTAGAAAGCAGTATTTCCATAGCTATGGATTTGATTTAATTTAGGGGAAAAAGGGGGCACTGTTTTTGTCTAAACATCAAACATTGACTAAGGCAGATGTGGAAAATATCTTGAGGTTGTAGATGGCTTAGGATGATAGAATCAGATGAAAATAGTTTTTGGCTGTTGTTATTATTGCAGATGTCTCTTTAATGTTTACCAAGTAATAAATGGAAGAGAAAGGAAGACTATGTGCCCTGAAGCCTTATTCTTTTAAGAAAATCCTCTCACCCATTATCTCTTGAAGGTGGAGCCTTGAAGAATAAATATGGATATAGTTATTCCTTTAATTTCTATTAAGAGGCATGTGTATTGAATTTCATTAATACTGATGTAATAATGCTTTCTCATTTAATTAAAAGCAAAAGCTTTTAATTATCTTTTAATCTGTCACACATAAGTCATTCTGTATTCACTGCAGGGCAAAAGCCGCCTTAGTTTTGCTCAAATTCATTAGACTGATAGACTTGTTTGAGATCTAGGTTTTTTTCACATAATTGATCATGTTATTTTGAGGAAAGAGCACATTATTAAAACAGATCCAGATTAAAATGACCTTATTATCAAGTTTTTACCTGATAAAATTGTCAATCATTTGTCCAGTATTTTTCATACAAATATTTTTTTCATAGGAAATGTTATATTAATTACTTACCTAGCTGTTTAAATAAGAAACAGAGGTCCTCATTATAGCAATTATCCTGAAGTTATTTTCTAAATGTAAGCAATCATACTAAATACATATTTTAAACCTCTGTAATCTATTATACTTGATCAAATATTTACAGTTATTGACCACCCTCTGTTTTAAATGAGAAATGCAAGATTGCAGCACTAATATGACTCACTTGCTTTATAGAATTTACTATGCTAATGATATCCTGGACTCTAAGGACATTTCTTTTCCAAAAATATAATGGAGAAGAAAGAAAAGGTGCCGAAAGGCCAATACACTTTATGGCTCCATAGAGTGTAGTAGGTTGAACGGGGACAAGGAGAATAAAGCTGAGGGTTCATAGTGGGTTCTACACTTTATTGTATGTGACTTTCAGAAAGTGACTTAACATGCACTTCAGTGTCCTTATCTGAAGATTGGGATTTTAAATATCTATGCTACATTTCCATGATGAATAAGACAGAGACTGTATAGAAAAGTGCTTTTAAAATATTTGTTTTTATTGATTTTGGAAAGAAGAAGGGAGAGGGAGAGAGAGATAGAAACATCAATGATGAGAGAGAATCATTGATTTGCTGCTGCCTGCACACTCCCTACTGGGAATTGAGCCAGCAACCCAGGCATGTACCCTGACCAGGAATTCAACTGTGACCTCCTGGTTGAAGGGTCAGTGCTCAACCACCGAGCAACACTGGCCAGATGAAAAAGTGCTTTTTATATAATAAAATACAATATTAAATTAGACATTGAAATGCTTAGAATGACTGAAAGCACATTCCTGGAATTTGTCCAGGAGTTGTGATCTGTGGTATCTTTGTCAATAAAAAATTTCAAAAACGTCCTGATTTTATGCCACTTGAATTTTGCTTTCATTTTTCTTGCAATCGGCTTAATGCTATCTGGAGAATATAAGCTAATTTCAGTATTAACTGAAATACACATAATTAGGAAAGTCATTATGTAAAGAGAATGTGTACATGTAAAATTTAAAGTCCAAAAAGAAAGTAGTTTTTTTGTCCCTTTACTATTCATAATTACACCTACCATTGTTTTCTCTCAGCATGGAAAGTATAATGAAATTCTCTCATAGCATCTTTTGGGGAAAGATTCTGAGAGGATTTTTTTTTCTATTTTGAGTTAGTTATTTATTTGGAGAAAATTGAAATTTTCTCAGATTAATTTCCAAAGTAAAATCTTTCTTGACATGGCTCTCAAAAAGGAATTTAAATGAAAGTTAAAGTCTTTAAATATATTAAATTTTATTTCTCAGAATGGCAGTTATTAGTAACCCCTGGGCACATATTATATTTAAAGGTCTCCATTTTTATGTTCATTTGGAGTTTTATAATAAGTATACTCATTCAGGCATGAAAATTATGCACCAGCAACTAATTAGGGTGTGATCTTGAGCTTATTTTAGAAATACATTTCAATTGATATTTTACTGTAGGTTTTTATTTAGAATTTTTGAGCTGTAGTTTTTATAATGCCTATGTTATATCAGTGGTGGCTAACAGTGAAGGCTAAAATCTATATGTCTAGAAATCTAATTGAAAATATAGTTCATCATCTGGGCTTTGCAAATTTAAGCAATTCATAAAGCTAATATTCTAAAATGTCTAGACTTGATTAAATGTCAAATGCAAAAACAAAAACAAACAACAACAACAACAAAACACAAACACCCACCCACCTTGAAGAGCATCAGAGTATTAATTCTATTTATTTTTTAAAATATTTTATTGATTTTTTACAGAGAGGGAGAGAGATATAGAGCCAGAAACTTCAATGATAGAGGAACATCGACCAGTAGCCTCCCGCACACCCCCCACAGGGGATGTGCCCGCAGCCAATGTACATGCCCCTGACCGGAATTGAACCTGGGACCTTTCAGTCCGCAGACCGATGCTCTATCCACTGAGCCAAACCAGTTTCGGCCAGAGTATGAATTCTAATTTGAAATGAATTATTATGAAATTTTATATGACTGTAGAAATCTTTTTTCCTGTTACTCCTTTAATAAATCACATTTCTAACATTATAATTTCCTTTCATTAGCAAGATTTGTTGAAGAATGAACAAAATCAAGAAGAAATGATATTGGATTTACTTTGGGACCTCTCCTGCCAGAGCAGCATTTTATTTCCATCAACTCTAAGCGGGACATCTTTTCACTTACTCTCTAGGACTTCTCTACATTCTGTTGAAGATCATTCCTCTATGGATGTAAAGTCTATATGGGATGATATACGATTACATCTTCGACGCTTCTTAGTGGTCAAATTACAAAGCCATAATGAAATAAACAATTTGCAGCAGAAAATTCTGTTGAAAAAGCAGTGCATACAACAACTCTTGTTTCTTTATCCAGAATCAGAAGTTATAGTCAAGTATCAAAATATACAGAATAAGTTTCTGCAGAACTGCTTTCCTGCTTATAGCAGGGAATCAAATTTAGACGTCATGGTTCATGGATACCAAAGTACAATGCTTAGGTTATACTCAATGATAAAAGAGGATTTTAACACACTGCATGAAATTTTAGCTCCATCCTCAACAGTGAAATTCATTAAAGAAACTTACCTGGATACTGTAACAGAAGAAATGTCAAAATTTCTTGCAAATTTTTGTGAACTGCAGTCCAAAGAAAGTGCTGCCCGAGTGATTAAAACAAGCAAGAGTTCCAGCAGGCATAGAGGAGCAGTGCATGCTTTGGGTTAGTGATTTTTAAAGTTTCTGTTTGTCTTAACTTAAGGCTTTTGATATCTTAAATTTTCTAACATTTTTTAATTTAGTTAAACCTAATTGAAAATTTGAAAATAAATAAGAAATTAAATATTATGAAATTTATTTACACATTTCTCATAAGCATTCCCTTTTCTGTAAATATAGTAATAGAAGCGTTTTCTTTCCTGTTATTTAAATTATTACAGAAAATGGAAATGTAAACCAAAAATATTGCCAATAGAAACTTTGGGTTTTTTTATTGCATAAAATTTTCAAGGGAACTGTGTGTATGTGTATATATACATATACATATAAACATACACATATATCTATATAATGGAAAAGTATGATTTTTAATGCATTGTATCTTCCAAAGCCAAAGTATTATTAGGTAAAAATAATTATTGAAAATTTGTTGAAATTTGCATTAATTAAAACTGGAGGTTTAAGATTATAATATTTCACTCAGCTAATTCCAATAAAGAGCTATTATGAAATACTAATTATAAAATTATATGTAATTGGTTACAGAGGCATAGCAATTTAACTACAGCTGGTTTTAAAAGTTCCTTTAATATTGCTATAAAGTATATACAAGTAAAAAATGATTTGAAAATCCCTAATTTTATTTAAAAAATAGAGACAAAGGAAAGAAACTATTGTGATGCAATAAACTCTTTCCTGTCATCATTTAAATTTCCCACCAGTGGAGAAAAATCAAGGCAAAAAACATAATTATTTTGAAAATTATGTTTAGATATGCTTTTACATAAAACTCAGGTATATTTCTAAATAGGGTTATAAACTATATTTTTTTAAGTATTTGAAAATTATCATTTGCTGAATTGCTATCTTTGACTTCATGATCACTTTATACAAATTTATATAGCTCACTATATTTTTGCTTGTCTTCCTTAATAAAATGCAAGAGTACCAAATAACTCTGATATATGAATTTTCAAATAATTAAATATTTTCTCTTAAAATTTTCTATTTTCCTCCTGAAGTTGTAAAACATCATAGAACAGAGCTGCATCAGCCAATTTTAGATGATGTCAGAACATAAAATAGGTTAATTCAGGAACAGTACAATTTTACTCAAAGCAAATAGATTTTCATTTTAATTGTTAACACAAAATATTTTCATTTTAATTGTTAACACAAATTTTAAAAGCACTACCTGAGTGTACTTATTTTATAAAGTTTTTATATTCTCTAAAAGAATTTCTTTCTTATAACGTGTTTTCAATGTGAACGTGTTTTCAATGTGAAAGTGTTTTATGTGCTAAAAATAATTTATAACAGAAGAAAAGATCCATATGGTTGAAAATATGAGTAAGTTGTTTGTAGTCTTTAAGGCTGATATTAAGGTGTTTTCCCATTTGTGAGAGAAAACTATGTGTGTCGGCTTTAATAACAAAATTTGAAACGTTTTCCACAAGTCAAGGTGCACTGATCTTTCTCAAACTCCTTTATCTGAACTTTGGTATAAATCACTTGTTACATGAATGAGTTCCATATGTCAGGCACTGTGCTAAGTACATTACATTCCTTATTATCCTAATTTCATAAACAAGGAAAACAGCTTAGATTAGCTTGCCCTGGATCATGTTGTACAGAGGCAGGATTCATATGGAGATCTTTATGTCTCTAAGACCTATGTTATCAACCACTATGCTATCGGACCTTTTCTGAAAGTGTATAACTAAATGCTTGTCATTTGTAAAATAAATTTTAAACAGTACTATTTGGGTGGGCTCCCTGAAAATTAAGTTCAGCTCTATGGAGCACTTACCATAAACAAGCCATTTAGCAGCTACCATGTCTAAAGTTCTGAGCTAGACATATTAAAGGAAAGGAAACTAAATGAGTAATTGCCGCTAATGCTGTATATACTGCTAACCCAGCTCCAAATCGATCAATATTACTAATATTTGACCCAGTGACCAAATTTTATTTATTAAATAAATACAGTTAAGATGAGTAAAATGATAACAATTTATTCATATTTATTAATAAAACTTATAATAATTTATATTTATTTTGAATAAAATCTAGATTGGCTTGAATGGGTTTTATGTTTTATTATTTTTAGTGTGTGTTTACTAGAGACCCAGTGCATGAAATTCATGCACACTAGGGGGGGTGGTCCCTTAGCCTGGCCTGCGCCCTCTCTCAGTTCAGAAGCCCTGCAATCGATAGCCCCAAAGAGGTAAGTCCTGCCCATTCAGCTGGGGCTCTGCAATGGATTGCCCCTGCAGAGGAAGGCCCCACCCACCTGATGCAGCCCGCTGGTTGGTGGACTTGGGCCTCCCTCTTTGGGGAGATCGTGGAGCCCCCCAATTGATCAATCACCCCACTGGCTGGTGGCCTGGGCCTCCTTCTGCAGGGTGATCATGCAATTAATTGTACTCTGCCGAGGGAGGCCCTGCCCACCCGCCATAGCCCACTGGTCAGTGGCCTGGGCCTCCCTCTTTGAGGCAATCGTGGAGCTCCCCAATTGATTGATCGCTTTGCCAGTTGGTGGCCTGCACCTCCCTCTGCAGGGCACTCACGGGGCAATGGTGGGGGCCACCCCACCCCCAACCAATTGCATTGCACCCACCTTGGCTGGCTTGGCACCAGTGTGTGTTATAGAATGATCTGGAAGGTCGTCTGGATGGTGGTTCTGCTGTTTGGTCATTTGGTCGATTTGCATATTACACTTTTATTATTATAGATATCTTTATGCTCGCCAAGTCTTTGAAATTTTGTCTGAAACTAAAGAAAGACATTCCTTAAGTAATAATAGCTAACATTAGTTGGGTCAGACTTTGATGTACATTATCATATTTAACCTTTCATTATCTCATCTCCTCTACTCAGTAAGCTTGGTACCATTGTTTATTATTTGCATTGTATAGTGAGGAAACTAAGGCATAGAAATAATAAGTAATTTACTCAAGGTTCCCAAGTGAAGCTAGGATTCAGAATCAGGTCTGTCTTACTCCAGAGACCTTACTCTATGACAGTGTTCTACTTCCTAGTAAAACAGGGCGGGAATAGCACATTCCATTAAAAACACTGTTCAAGTCCTAACTCTACTTTAGGGGTCATTTTTGTTCTACTTTTCTCTAAACTGTCCTACACTTTTCTCATCTGAAAACTACATAATGCCAATTTGAAAGTGTTTGCTAATAATTCCTATTTTGTGATCTGTTAATATATCTTAAACTAGCCTGGCATGTATGCTAGCCTCTTTTGTTTCAAGATTTATTGAGATATAATTAACATCTAAAATTGTATAAATTTAAGATGCACAGTGTTTTGATTTGATACACTTATATATTGGGAAATAGTTAGCATTGTAGCATTAGCTAATACTTCCATCACATCACATAATTAGTATTACTTTTTAGTGGTGAGGACGACAGTTAATATCTACTCTCTTAATAGCTCTCAAGTATCCTACCTAATAAAGAGGGAATATGCTAATTGACCATCACACCCTCACAAAGATGGTGGCACGCACAGCCAATAAGGAGGGAATATGCTAATTGACTTCTATGACTTCAAAGATGGCAGCACCCACAGCCACAAGATGGCGGTGCCCAGTCCCCTTAGCCCCACCAGGATGGCAGGCACTCACCCCCAGGCAGGTCTGGTCGCTGCTCCACACACCTGCCTCCACAGCCCCGTCGTCTCCTCAGCCTGCCGGCTACTCAGGGCCACCCCAAGACACAAGCAAGCTTCAGATGTTGGCTGACCAGCTGCCCAGGGCCGGCCTGAGGTGCAGGCAAGCCTCAGGTGTCGGCTGCCCAGCCGCCAGGACCACTCAAGGCTCAGGTAACCAGGGTCAGCCATGGCTTGTGCTGCCAGCAGTGGCAGCTGCAGAGGTGTGATGGGGGTGTCACCTTCCCCTGATCACCAAGTCACCCCCCCCCTGAGGGCTCCCAGACTGTGAGAGGGGGCAGGCCAGGCTGAGGGACCCCCCCCACCTCCAGTGCATGAATTTTCTTGCACCAGGCCTCTAGTATAATATATGATTGCTAACTATAATAATAATTCAGCATATTTGAATTCCAGAACTTACTTATCTTCTAACTAGAAGTTTATACACTCTAACCAGTGTCTCTTCTTTTTCCTCATCCCTTGATAACTACCCTGATACTTTCTGTTTCTACAAGAAAATGGGCAAAACGTCTAACATTCAAAAGTTCTTTTCCAAAGGAATTTGTGGTGTTTAAGTTCTTTCCACTAAAGGTTGTATAATCTGTAAAAATTATTTATTTTATTAAAAACCATTGGAAAAAAGGCTGACTGTATATGTGTATGACAAGCGGGTGTGTGTTATGTGCATGAGTAAATATGTAGTATTATGCATAAGCGCATATATCTTTATTTACGTAAAATGTTTTCTGCTGCATGGACTCTATTTTTCTGACCCAATTATTCACTATTAAATGTTATAAGGCCTCTGAATTTTTGTTCTAAAGAAAGTAAGACAAGTAAGATGGAACATATATTTTGTGAGAGAAAGTAGATACAATTTAATTTGAGTTCTATTTTTGCTTCCATACAGCAATAATTAGCAAATACTAAATTGCACTCAATTATTGACTTCCTCCCTTTTTAGAACACCTGTGTGTTCTTCCTAAGGATGGAAAGAATATTTCACTTGTTACAGCCTCTAATTATGACATTCAAATACTGAAGATGCTAGGTAAAAATGACTCATGAGGGGTCATAGGTCAGTTTGAGATTTATATACCTAATTAACCATCCAATCACATTTTTAAAACTGATAAACTGAAAAAGAAAGGATTAAGACACTGAGATTTTAAAATCATATTTTTTATCTGGAAAAAGAAATTGTCTAAAACTATATTTTAACAGTGAAATAAAAATTATTGCAAAAATATTGAAAAATTTAGACTAAAATTATTCTAAAAGCGGACGATTCACTTTGCAACTATTCTATATTGAACAAAGAATATGAACAAACAATAAACATGAGGTTGCTGCAAACCAGAAGGTCACATTCTATAGAAAGTCAGTTGCTAATTTGCTATGGAACATTCCTGAAATTTTTATGAATTTAGTTCTCCTCTGTGAAAATTATTTGTTACTCTATATTTTTAACTTATGAGCATAAAAATAAGTGCTAATTCTTAGGTCTCTTGTTTTATATAAAAACATAGGTTTTTATATTATATGTCATGAATCTCTAAATTCTTGTTTAATAAATGGTGGGGCAAAAGGTTCATAGTTGTTGGACTTTATGACTGGTTGACTAAACAACTAGTCAACTGGTTGCTATGATGCTCACTGACCACCAGGGGGAAGATACTCAATGCAGGAGCTGCCCCTGGTGGTCAGTGTGCTCCCACAGCCAACCTGCCATGGCTGGCCAACCTCCCTCGGTCTCTCTCCCTGGCTGGCTAGCTCCTCTTGGCCCCAGTCAGGACTGGGCAAGATGGCCCTGATTGGCCCTGATTGCAAGCTAGGCCGAGGAACCCCACCCACACACAAATTTGTGCACCGGGCCTCTAATATGGAAAATAATACAATAATTAGTAAATAATAATATAAGAATAAATTCTATTTCATGTACTCACAACTGTAAACTTACTCTTGCACTATCCTGTATGGTCATTTTCCAGTGGATTATTTAAATGTTGAATATTACTCAACACTTTTTTCTCATGTTCTCAGAAAATATAATATGTGGCTTCTGGTATATTATTATTTTGTTATTAGAATCTTAACTTTTTTTCCCCATGCATTTTCAAGACAAAGAGGGTAAAAACAAAGATTGGTAAGAGTTCTTTAAAAATTGAATCTTTTTAACTGAAGATGGAGAATTTGAATGGTTGACCCAGCACTGCAACCTTCTTTATTAGGAAAATCAACTTGGAAAATGTACATTATGATAGAACAATTTCATCATCATTAAATATAAGTATGAAAATCTTTGCCGTCATTGTTACATCTAAGTCAAATATTTGGTATAAAGCATCTTTTGTCATTAAACATCTCCATCTCTAATTTTTGAACTTGAGAAATCTGCATCTTTTATATATGGGATTGTTAAAATTCTTTATCTAAAGAGTCATTTTCTGAGTATGGACTGGTCTCTGCACAGGAATTTATATAGGAGAAACTACTGGTAGCTTTAAGAGTCATGCAATCAATCTCCCACTAGCGGAAATAGAAAATAATTCTTGACTTAGGTAGGGTAAAATGTTTAAAACCTATAATGGATTTCCAGTCAGAAGTCCCTTTGCCTCTGTGCTTGTTAAAATTTAATCTCTATTTCTTTGTTTATACATATATTTTTAATTTGCTTCTGGTCTTACCAAAGCATTTATATGAACTTTGATGGTTAGGCTATCTGAATAAAGATCATGTAAGGAAATGAAAAATTATTGAAAATTATGTACAGTATATTGTCTCAATCTAAAGCAAAACTGGTCCATGTCTGTTTTTGAAATTTCTTTGCAACATTGAGTAAAAAAAATATGAAGCCTTTGTCTATTATTTAAAGATAAATATAGTCTATCCTATTACTAGTTTAAGCATAACAGAACAATAGGAAGTACCAAGTTATCAGGTAATAGCCAGTGAGAGATGAGGATCTAATAAGGGTTTGTAATTATGATGACAGTGATATAAAAGACTAAGTAATTTGAATTTTTTATATTTTAGATTTCTGTAACATGATATACTGAGCTGATTTTAGGATAACTAGCATTATATTACTTTTCCTCCAAGGTAGAAATTACTGTAAGTTTAAAATTCAGTATTCACATTTCTTTTTAGCAAGAAATAACAGTGCTAATTATAATGATTATTGGAGTAAAGAATTGTTGAGGTTTGAGAAATAATCTATCCTAAAAAGAAGAGAAATTACCTCCAAATATAATGAAGACTGTTGTCAGAGAAAGTTATATTATAAAATTGTTTCACAGTGTCTT
This sequence comes from Pipistrellus hanaki, assembly GCF_964339955.1. Classification (NCBI taxonomy): domain Eukaryota; kingdom Metazoa; phylum Chordata; class Mammalia; order Chiroptera; family Vespertilionidae; genus Pipistrellus; species Pipistrellus hanaki. Next base: position 47,418,952 of record NC_140506.1, on the reverse strand, counting down.
CCTAAACCTTTTTCCCCCAAATTATACAAAAATCAATTATGATCATCATTTTAATGTTCTTTAAAAAAAATTTTATATCTTTATTGTTGGAAGTATTACATATGTTCCCTTTTTTTCCCAACAAAAAAATCATAACCCTTCAGCTGTTTGAAGAGGATGTACTTTTAATGGGCATTCTGCTTATCATTTTTCTAAGTCATGGTTACAAAAGCCATAGAGCTCACAGTGATTGGTACATTGGTCTAGTTAGTGGAGCCTGGGCCCTGAAGAGAAATAGGAAGATATAGCATTCACAGCCCTTTTAAAATTTAATAGCTAAGGTTTAATGTGGAATCAGTATGTTAAAATGAGAATATTTCTTGTTCAACTTTATAGACAAAGATTTCTTGACAGATTTGGGTGAAGCCTATGCTTAGTCAGTCCCTCTAAAGAGATTTGTGTTGTCTTTATTGAACTTGAGCAGTTGGCCTTAATATTTCATTATTTGGATTAAACATATGGAAATTTATACAAGCCTTCCATGTTTATTGATGAGTGATAATCTTGTGTTTTGCCTTATTTTCTTGACATATACAGTGGAAAACAGAATATAAAGCACTTGTAGGGATTTGAGTTACAAAAGATACATACTTCCTTGACTTTTATGACTATATCTGAAAACAGAATTACTAAAAAAAACTAAATTTAGTGAAGGTCATTTTGTTATGAATTAATGTGAATTTGTTTTTTTTACTTTTTGTTAAATTTTGATAAGGTTTCAGGGACACAAAAAGGAAACCAGAAATCAGACAGATGTTGGAAAACATTAAATACCCTGATAAGGTTTGCATCCTTGTGGTTTTCTCTGCTGTCCTGATAGTTCTTCAAGGTTCTGTCATTTTCAATCAACAGAGAGTACATGTGATCAGTATATCTGATAAACTTGTCAATGCCGCTAAAGCGGGATTCCCCAACCTATTCAATTCAGACCCCACTGCTTCATTTCAAGTATCATCTTGATAAGACAGAGTCATGTCACGGGCATCTGTGTATAGCCAGCTCAGTCTACAACTAATTTGTGCAGGAAAAAATTAAATCAGGAGGTAAATTATTTCATGATTGCTCATTCCCAACAGAGTTGGGCATCATTCTGAAGAAAATATCAAATAATTGGTTTCAGGCCGTGTCAGACACATGCAATTCCCTTCTCTAATGGCTGTGTGTGGTAGCAGCAGGCCTCAGGGGTCAGCAAAGAACTAGAAATAGCTTAGTGCCAGGCACCGCAATAGAGAGACGGAGCACATAGGAAATGAAGTGGCAATAAGTACAATCCATAGGGGAAATGTGCTTCACTTGGAGTTTAATATATCGGTTCAGAATCTGGCAGGAAGCCATGCAACAATTGTTTACCTTTTTGTCAGCATCTGCATCTGTTCTGTTTTGTAAACAGCACTTAACTCTCAGTCTGTAAATGGTGGAATCAATAATAACTGTTAAGGGATTTCCTTAACACCCCCCCTCTTTATTTTATTCTGTAACAAATGTATGCTACAAACAATGTTTGCCTTAGATTAACAAGAAACAGATATTAACAGGGTCGAAAGGATTTGCTCAGGAACATTTTATAGCTTCTTAGGTTTACAGTAATTATATCTGTGTGATTTGAATGTATTTTGTAACCTATCCAAATTAAACTGTTAAAAAAAATGCTAGCAAGCAGTAATGAAGATGATTTTTTACAATTATCTTAAGTACTGTTTATAGAAAACTGCCGGCACTGTTTGTAATAATTTAGTTCTGTGCAATATTGTATATTACAGCTGTTATGCAGAAATATTAAGTTGCCTTTTTCAGTTTTAGGAAATTAGTGATTATAACCAGCAGAACTAATTATTTTAAACATACAGTTATTAAAAAAAAATTACACACCACAGTGAGACATAAAAAAGAGTCTATCTGTGACTAGTGGCTATAAAACTAAATGTATCATTAGTAAATGCAAAAGAAAGAATGACACTACTCCTAAGTTCACTGTCTTCAGGGACCCCAGAAGATGGATGCTGTCATAAATGCAGGATTGTTATAGTAGTTATGGCATCACTTAGAGTGAATATCACCAAGATCGGAGGAACACAGGATTGCTAATGGGATCTGTGCATGCATCTCCCCACGTACTACTTTGAAAATTTGCTCCTTAAAATTTCCCCATACACAATTGCTACGTTTCCTTGTTTTTACTTTATGAAACTACTTCATATCTCATTTAACCCAAGCCTAATTTTGTTTTCTTCTGTTTTTACTTATCTAATAAGCATTAAATCTTGAACTTTTCAGTAAATTTTTCTCAATGTATGACTTCTTTAATCTTTCACTCAGTTACCATAAACCACAAATGAAATTTGGGTCACTTAATTAAAATTTATATTCTCCTCCCTTTTCTAGAAATCTCCTACTTCTAAGTGTTCAGCATGAATTTTTCAATTTTCTTGGCAATCACTTTGCTGTTTCACTTTTATCTAAATTATTTTGGCCCACATTTGTTGGTAGTTTGTCATATTTTTTTATTGAATGGATTGAATTAGAAATTAGAATTTGTTAATTTGGATACTATCTTAACTCCTCTTGAGACTAGAATGAACTTTAGCTTGACTGTACATACTCATTTATTTGACTGTACATACTCATTTATTTGGCATGCTATCACTGTGTTTGACTAGTTAACTGATAGTAATATATATGCAAACAAACTATATGTACATTGTAAATTCAAGGTTATAACTTAGAATATCTAGATTTTGGTGCTTTCATCATCATCTGAATCATAATCCAGATTTCATAAATTTGGACTTCAAACCTATTTACTTGAATGAAGTATAGTATGTTTTTAGGCTTAGAAAGTAGAAAAGAGTTGCTTTTTGTAAGTGTACATTCTATCCTAAGATGAACTACATTACTAATTTCATTCCATTATGACATTTACATGATTCAGTAAAATATAAATATAAAATAATATTTAACACTATTACTTATTTTGATCTAAAATATAAAGAAAAAATCATATATAATTTATACTTTACTTTTTATTGTTGAAAGTATAGAACAATTTGTCTCCAGATTAGAGTCTGCCATTGAGAACCATAGACAAAATTTAATAGTCAATTCTCATCTTTTATAATTACTTTCTTTACCAAGAAAAATGGTCACATGTTATCAAATATCTCTACAAATTTTAAGTATAAAAAGGTGACAGACTTTAGCCTTCATTGTCTGTGCTTTGCCTCTTTAAAAATCTACTTGATAGAAATTATCTCTTTTGCTGTCACATGTTAAATAAGTCACACCCTAATCTTTTAACATGCAAGCTTAAAACTGTTATGATTGAAATTTTCATATCAAAGGTCAAAATGTTCAAAGTTTTATAATTCCTAAAATAATCCAAGTGGCTATCCTGCATGAGGATAGTTATTAACTATCTCTAGCATAGCTTGAAAATTGTAACGGTTATTATATCCTGATGGAATATGTAAGGCACTCATGGAGTGATGGGTGTTGTCTATGGATCATTAGCTTATTTTTTAAAAATTGATTCTTAAAGGTACTCCTTTGTTGTATAAGGTGAAGGCAATAATCATTATTCCCCAAGCAAAGGGAAAATTAAGTGCTAATTAGCAGGTTATGAAGTGTGCAATTGTAGTTAGAGCCTAAGCAGTATTTTCCCATTGGTAGCAAGTGCTATCTGGGGACACTAGAGTCAACAAATTGATTGCTGATAACTAATTGTGTTTCCAAACCCTGCAAAGTATTATTAAAGGTCATGTTGTGACTCAATACCATAGCAAAGCTTGGTATTGAAATCTTAACTTACAACAAAGTTTGAATTTTCTCCTAAATTATTTTAGAGTTTATCCTATGATTATTTACATATATGTTTATCATTAATTACACCTTTTCCTTTAAATACTTGAAGTTTTTATTTAATTATAGTTTATTTCCACGTGTTTTTTTTTTTTTAATTTATGATAGATCTCTGGGGGAAAAAAAGATAGATGTAGCGATATTTATACTAATTTGAAAAGAAGTTGCATGTAATTAGCTTTCATATTCATCAAATAAAATTGCTTAGTTATCAATGTCTTTACATTTTGGAGCATCTAATCTTTATTGGTGATGTGGTAGAGATGATATATTTCATGCTTAATTATTATGCCATAGATCAAAATCTTGAAAATTGGCTTTTAAGATACTTTAAGTTGGTATTGCTATGAAATAGGGTTGAGTACTGAGATTAACTTTTTAATATCACATGGACATAATTCTAAATGTTAACTTTGATTTATAATTCACATAAAAGAATTCTGAAAAGGCAGTCTCTGTTAATATAGTTTGTGTTTTCTCAGGAAAAGAACAGATTTGTACTTCTTCCCCCCACTAGTTCAACTTCATAAAATCTGGTCTTCATCTTGAAACACTCACAAAAATAGGATTGTTCATCTAATATCACTTTGGAATCACTCATGCCACTTTGTGATAGAAACAAAGAGACACAGCTGCTTCCCCGATTTATCACATCTAGCCTCCTAGCCTCCAAGTGAATTTCAAGCGAAAAATTCTCTCTTTGGCATACTGGAAATCTTGGCTCTCCAAACAACTGCAAATGGCTGCTTTCCAACCTTTTGCTTGGTATGAGTGAAAGCAAACTCCACCCATGATTAAAGAGAGGGACTTTACAACTTTCATCCAGTGTACTATTCATTGTCCCATTTGAGACAAGCACCACCGGGCAACCTTAGTCTGATAGGAAATTCCCATTTCTCGCTCAGATTTACTTCTTCTCTGATCCTTCCTCTTCAGACACTTTGGAGAAATGTGATCTTATCAATTAATGCTTTATTTAAGGTATCTTTAAGGGCCTGATAATATTCTGTTTATTTCACTTGTTAAAATTAGTGCAGTTTATTTCACTTGTTAAAATTAAGCTGATCTAATTGATGCTCTTGTATCCCTTAGGCTTCTTTGAATTTTAAGTGTCTATGATCACAATCCTTGGTACACAGGCTGAAACCATAGGCATCTCCCACAGCATTCCTTTGCAGGGCCCTGTCACTTTGGACCAATGGTGAGGAAGTCTGGCTCTGAGATGTCTAGCTCCCTGGAAGATGCCAAAAGTTGGAAAAATCAGAGTGGGCTCTTCCTCATTAGGAAGGTACCCACATTTGTTTCTCAAGTGGCAGGACCTTCCTTCTGAACCCTTAGGAGAAATCAGAGAGGTTCTTGAATTGAGATCTTCTAAAGATAACCAAGAAGGGGACAAGGAATGCTTAATGGGTGAGTAAGAGCTTAGAAGCAGGACTAGACTGTCAGATAGATCAGTGTTTCCCAACCTTCTCTCATGATGAGAATCACCTGGTGGAGTTGTTAAAACACAGATTCCTGAATCCCAACTAAGAAGTGCTAAACTAGAATTTTTGGGAACATATAGGTAAAATTGTATACCTAACTAGTGCTCTAACACAGATGTTATATACAGAGCACTAGTTAGGTATGCAATTTTACCTATATGTTCTCAAAAATTCTAGTTTAGCACTTCTTAGTTGGGATTCAGGAATCTGTGTTTTAACAACTCCACCAGGTGATTCTCATCATGAGAGAAGGTTGGGAAACACTGAGATAGATAACGGAGTGTGAGTGCTGTGGAAGGAGCTAGAGCAGAGATGAGACCTTCCTGCTGATGACCCACCTTAAGGAGAAGAAGGCCTTAAGGGGAAGACTGCATCCTGATTTGTAGGGCAGTGGGGTCTCACCTGGGACTTTCCCAGTCAGAGAAGAACCCAAAGTGCTATGGTCAGGAGAGAGGAAGTGGACTGGAGGGGAGGCGGCTCCACTTCCAACATGAACACCAGGAGCATTTCTGGAGCCCTGGTTTGTTTTGTTTGTTTCAGAAATAATAATATAAATTGGGGGGGGGGGGGAATGAAAGCCTTGAACATATTTCTTTTTATTAACAAGGGGGAAAGAAATGATAAAATTGAGATTGTTTAGATTGTTCATGAAAGTGTTCTGGGGAGACTCATTCATCATTTAGGAAATTATATGAACAGGGCTGGATTTACATTGGCAATGGGAAGAAAGAACAACTAGGATTTTGAAAACACATTACAGTATTTTTACTTTTTGTATAGCCCTTAGTGCACAATTAAACATGTAAAGTTATGCTAAATTATAGACACCAGAAATAAAATGAAAATAAAGTGATCTGTTGCTAGAACTACATTTTTTAGGAATGATTTTATTACTTAAAAATTATCAGAGTAATAAATTTTTAAATAAAACTTAAAACCACCAAATACACAGTAAGGAGAGAGTAGAGTCCTCACATTTTCCCCCTCCATTCCCAATCCCCAGGATCACCAATGTTATTTAAACATTGTTGAATATTCTAGAATTTTGTTATGCACATATAAGAATTAATATATAAATCTGTGTTTTAAAAAATGAGATCAAACTAGACATATTGTTCTGCAATGTGCTTTTTTTCATTAATATTTCATGACCTCCTCCCCTGTCAGTGCAATCTGGTCTGACATTCTTTTCAGCAGCACCGTGGTATTCCATAATATGGATGTAGCATGATTTATCTGCATATGGCTAAATTTAAAATTGTTTTATCAGATTTGTTGACTCACTGAATTTAGAAAAATATTTTTTTCTTCCCAAAAGGAATATCAGTACATGCCCAATGTTATATAAATACAATACACATACACACATATAAATGTGTGTGTGTGTGTGTATGTACACAGTTTAAGTATATAAAGTAAAAACTGTTAGATCTCTTTTGCCTCTCTGCACTTAATTTTAGCACTCTAAATTAATCCCTATTAATGATTTGGTTTGTACCCTTCCATGCTTACAATTGTGCATGTACTATATCTCTACATTCTACAAATTCCTCTACAATTTTTAAAAACTTACTATATCATGGACCTCTTTTGTCTCAATGTGCACTACATGATCTGCATTATTCTTTTACAGTATGATCATGTAATTATGTAATTACTTAATTAACTAGCTCCTATTGATAGGTATTAGGACTTTCACAGTTTCTTTTCTTTGTACGCTCATGTTAGTATCTTTGAAAGTTTTATTCCTAGAAGTGATATTCCTGAGCCAAAGAATAAACTAATTTCAATTGTGACAGGTAAATTAAAATTGCCCCCTGAAACCAACATATATATATATATATATATATATATATATATATATATGCTCACTGAGTTATAAATATAAATATTTAGAAGCATAAATATCTAGATTGATGCATGTATTCATTTAGACATCAGCTCATTATGATTTTGTGTGTGTCTACTAAAATTTCTGTGCTTGCCTGCCTCCTCCTGGATTATCAAGGTTATTGCTTTCTTGTCAGATATCCTATCATGGCAAAAATAAAAGTGGGGAGGGGTCTGGGCAAAGGGATGGAGAGGAACTTAATGCTCAATGTCTTGGAGCTTTGGAGTCAGACAGACATGGCTTTGCATTCTAGCTTTGCTACTCGGCAGCTATGTGGCCTTGGATAGGTTGCTTGTCCTCTATGAGTGTCAGTCGTTTAATCTACAAATGATAGATTTATAGATAAGAGATGCAAATGATAATAAAACCTACTTCATAGTGTATAAGTATTAACGTTGATATTATATATATAGTGTCTGGCACAAACTAAGCACTTCATTATATCATTATTTAAAACATATACGTATATACATACATGCATACACATATATAATGTTATACTGACAAGGTGACTTGCCATATTAATACGGTTTTCCTAAATACACTGTGATAAAAGGGCTGCATATTATTTCTAAATCAATTTCTCATTGCCTACTTCATTTTCTTTAAAATGTTTCCTAAAATGTTCCCTGGAAGTGCTATATTAACTTTTTTAAACTTAAAATAAATAATGGTCATTGGATGAGACTGAATTAAAATAATAGATGTACTAGGGATCTCTTTTGTTTATCCTCATGACTCTGACCATCACAACACGTGAGTGACTGCCCCACTGAGCTCCAGCACTGACCCCACCCCACAGCTTCATGCTTCTAGAGCTAAATGCCTGCTCATTTGGTCCCTCGGATGTTCCACAGGCACTTGGCACTTCAAACACAACGTGGATAAATAGGACCTTTTCATTCCCCTGACCCCTGCTCCTCTTCCTCAATTCAAGTTAATACCACTAATAATTTCTAAAGCAGAAACTGTGACACAGTTTGCTCCCCTTCCTCACCATCAAAATGATCCCCAACGTTATATATTTGCTTCACTCCTTGAATATTTTTCCAAGTCTATTTCTTCCTCTCCATTCCTGCCATCGAGGCCCAATTTAGGTCTTTATCACCTCTCTATTTGAGCTGTTAAAATAGTTCTGTTTTGCTTTACAATTGAATTCCCTACCATTACTTGTAGTTTCCTCTAAAACATCTGCCCAGCATACACCACTCTTCTGTGTGCAGCTCTTCAATGGCTCCTCATCACTGTCAGCATAAAGCCCCAGCTATTCAGTATAGAAACCAAGCCCTCCCTGGCCCAGCACCTGCCTTCTCCAGCCTCATCTCATGCCTCTCCCCACCTCATATTTCTCAGTCTCCAGTCCTGTCTCCTACCTCTTTACCATCCTCCTTCCTTTCTTGCCTAATTCCCATTGATCCTTTATGACAGCTCATGTGTCATTTCTTCCAGGAAGTTTTATCTAAGCTAGAGCCCCTATTCCATGCTCCCACAGCATCTCCATATGCCTTTCTCAAAGCTCTTAGCATATTCTATTAAAATATCTAATTAGGGGTCTGTCTCCCCATATGGAACCAAAGCACCTCAAGGGCAAGTATTATTTATTTTCCCCAGCACCCAATCCACTGCCTAACACACGACAGGAGTTCAATGAGTATTTCCTAATTGATTCATTTTCTTCATTTCCTTGAAATAAATCAGTATCTGGAAGTATAATGTACTCGCCAACTAATCAACTTATTAATTGAGCCCCTGCTATTAAAAAAATATTTTGCAAAGATTAATAGGCATTCCAAAAAGTGGAAGACCTTTGCTTCCCATCTAGACTGAGAAACTAAAATATGACTATATAAAAAGCTACTGGTGAAGCATCCATCTTATGTAAAAACTGCTGTTTGAAAATTTAACCCTGCTATTTGGCTTCTGTAAGTGCTTGCTTGCTTAAATAAGAAGGAAAATAAGACTACTCCCACTTCAGAGAGGCCATTAAACCTTCCCCAGATGAAGTTACGAGTGCTGGCACCAGGCCAGGCCTTTGGTTGAGGTCTCAAGGCCCCAGCACATAGGGACTCTTTAAGAATTTGCAAAGAGGGCTGGAAACACCCCATATTTGGGAGACAAAGGTAAAAACATAAATAGGGAAAGTTCTTCCATGTTGGGGCCCAGAATTTGAGTGACATTATCCTCTGGACCCGCTCATAATAAATGTAACTCTCTCTAAGTGTTGCTTAGTTCTTCTCTGGTTTTCTGTAACACTGCAAGTTATGCAGACAAGCAGCAGAGTTCTGAAAGAGTGATTCCAGGAGGTAGGGTGTCCCTCTGACTTCCACCCAGGATGATCAAGATGAATTGGGACTGTGTTGTTTGCAAAGTTACAGTATCTGGAGAAGCAAAAAAGTGAAAAGAGATGAACCACAGTGTTAACTTTCTGCTGCTTCCCTGTGATGCAGAGCAGAGAATGTAAACAGAACGGAGAGTTAAATTACAAGGCACAACAGAAAGAAAATGCGGGCCTTGTTTCTCAGGTCTTCTGGCTTCTCCCATCTCAGTGGTTGGCAAACTGCAGCTCGCGAGCCACATGTGGCTCTTTGGCCCCTTGAGTGTGGCTCTTCCACAAAATACCACGTACCCTAATTAAGTTAATAACAATGTACCTACCTATATAGTTTAAGTTTAAAAAATTTGGCTCTTAAAAGAAATTTCAATTGTTGTACTGTTGATATTTGGCTCTGTTGACTACTGAGTTTGCTGAACACTGTTCCATCTCATCACTCAACCCTGAGAACTGCGACATGGTGTCTTACTCTGTAGTTCAGACTTACTCTCTACCACCCATCCTCACCACACATCAACTCTGGAGCAGTTCATTACATTTCTTTTGCAGAAAACAAACAAACAAAAAAAGCAACTGGTTTTCTCTAGCAACTGTTTCTGAAGTTTGAAATCAATTTATTATCTTCAAATTTAGAACTGAAAAAGACTAACTCACAAAGCAATATGAAAGGGGGAAAGCAGATAATATCATAGTAAATTAATTTTCAGGTAATTTGTATAAGACTAAGTGCATTAGGAATCCAGGGAAGGGAGATTTTTGTATAAGGAAGAGCAAGCTAGAAAAAACTTAATGAAGGATTTGGACTTGAGTTTGGCCTTGAAGGATGAGTAGGCCTTGTGTAGGCAGAGGGAAAGGAGAAGCACTTCCCTTGTAGTTCAGACATACCAGTGGGAGAGGTCACTGTCGGAGACAGTGAGGCGACCTGTTGTATATATTATTGATAAAAGCATTAGCCAAGACTCTGAGCTTGCAAGTGACATGCTTATTCTCCCATTCCTCAACTCTTCTTCTTATGCTAAAAAAAAGGGAGGGGCACTTATTAAAGAAGAATGTGGTAATTCACACAATATAGAGCTAAACAATTAAATCTCTGGGATAATAGAAACTGAAGGATCACTAGAGACGCTAGAGACCCGAGCAACTTGTAATTAGCTTTCAAGCTGTATTTCACCTTCTGTTGCTTTTGTTTCTCCCCAATGCAATGACTTCCTTCTCAGGCCAGTTTCTCCACTCAGTAGTGTATGTTCCCCTGACAGCTTCCTGCTCATATCCTAACAGCTTTCCTGTTAACCTCTGTTCAAATTGTCTTAAGGGGGCCCTGGCCAGTGTTGCTTAGTGGTTAGAATGCTGGCCTGTGCACCAAAGGGTCTCAATTTCTAGTCAAGGGCGTGTACCTCTGTTGAAGGTATAATCCTCATGTGTGGGAGGCAACCAATGGATTTATCTCTCTCACATTGACTTTTCTTTCTCCCCCTTCCTTCCTACCTTCTACTTTCTAAAAATCAATGGGAAAAAATATCCTCAGGTGGGGATTAACAAACAAACAAAACAAAGGCCCAAGGGGGATCTCTGATTAGCTTATCTCCAGAAAGGGAAAAACAGTGCTAGGCAGACAAAAACTGTCAAATAAATAAATAGATGAATGAGGTGATATATGGCATAGGGGCAGATTACAGAGTCTTGAAAACCAGTCTTTGATCTTGAAATTATACATGTTTGTTCAAGTTTTAAAGTAACTTGAGAGAAGTGTTTCAGAAATAGAACTTGTCCAGTGATGTATATCTCCTGAGCTGGGAGAATAAGAAAACCTCTTAGAAGATCATTTCCCCCCAAGAATCCAAGTGTGAATTTTGATGAGCGTTTTTACTGCGGCAAAGCCTTAAAAACTGAGAACAGGACTGCTAGGTGGGAGGACACAGAAATCATGGGGAGGCGTTAGAGTAATAGTTCTCAGAATGTGATTTCCAAATCAGCAGCGACAGCATCACCTAGAACATGGGGCCAATCTAAATTCTCATCAGGCTCTCCCCAAGAATCACACAATTAGAAACTTAGGGGGTGGCCTGGCAATCTGTGTGTTAACCTCTCTCCAGGGAATTCTGTAAGGTGCATTTCAAAAGCTACTTTTGAGTTTTGTGATCTTGAGCAATTTCTTTGACCTCTTCATGCCTTGGGGGTAAATGCTAATATTGGTGCTTTCTACATAAAGTTGATATGATTAGTGTACTAGTAAATAAACAAACAAAAAAAGTATTTTCTATTATTATCATGGATAGAGCTTGTTGTTTGAAAGATAGAGAAAAATAAAAGATGATTCCTAAAATTGGCTGAAGTATACATTGGCTCTAGTTGATGGCCAGAAATGGTCCGTATTATTCCTGTATGGATCATACATATTCATACGAGACATTCATACTTTGTTCGGTAAAATCTGGTGTTGCTGCTGTTTTTCTCAAAGACTATGTTTACTTTGTTCCTCACTGATAAGTTGGAACAAAGTAAACATAGTTGATGGCCAGAAATGGTCCGTATTATTCCTGTATGGATCATACATATTCATACGAGACATTCATACTTTGTTGGGTAAAATCTGGTGTTGCTGCTGTTTTTCTCAAAGACTATGTTTACTTTGTTCCTCACTTACCTTCTCTGAGCCTCAGTTTTCTCCTTATGGTTCCACTGAATAGTAGAAATAACATGTATAAAGTTTTCACCACATAGTGTGTGGTCAGTAAATGGAGCTGTAGTTATTAGATATCCATTTCATCCTTTCTCCTCCCGGCCCCACCTTTAACCAAGGTTTCTGCCTCTGCTTGTCAACATCTCTGTGACTGTCTTTTGCATTCTTCCTATTCTTCTAAGGGCAGAGCTAGCCCTTTCTCTGAAGGGATAAATAGTTACTACTTTACGCTTTGCAGGGCACATAGTCTCTGCCTCCACTACTCAGTTCTGTGGTCATGACACAACGTAGCCACAGACAAAACACAAACAAAGCAAGGAGGCTGTGTTCCAAAGAAACCTTATTTGTGGGCCCTGAAACTTGAATTTCATATAGTTTTCACATGTCTTGAAGTATTCTTATGGTTTTGATTTTTCCACTCCTTTTACAAAGAGAAAATCCAGGTCAGCTCACAGACCATGCCAGGATACATCCCTGCCACTGTAGGTGCCCGCATCCCCCAGCTTCTCTTTGCCTTTCTCTTTTTCTCCCTGACTATCTACTCTTCTCTCTTTTTTGTCACAACCCAGTCACCACCAACACTGGACCCAAATACAATACAAGCAAATTTTTAAGTATTTGTGTTTGTTGGATAAAGGTTTATGTTTTTCATTGTAGCATAAAAATAAACTAAATCTAAGATTTGCTTATATATTCAAAAAAGCAACTTAGATCCAGTTGCTTAAGTTTTCATGTATTTTCTATTTACCTTTTTTTTTTTTTTAAATATAAATTTAAAAAAAATGTTTCCATGAAACAAACCATAACAGAACAACAGAGCCCAGGATCAACCATTCGTACCAAAATATGATGGCAATCAACCCTTGATATTTTCTCCAATTAGTTTTTTATCCATATACTTTCTTAGCTCTGAATTCTTCTTATATATTGAACCTAAAACAGTTCTTCTTGCCTGAACTTAAAGAGAGCTAACTCTACTCTAAAGAGACAGGACTGGCCACAGCTGGTGGTGATTGGTCTGAGCTGTGCCCTTGTTACTCACCCTGTCCTGTTTTCAGATTCACTCTGAGCCTCTCTCCTACCCATCTCCTTCTGTCACACGGTGCCTAAGACTAGTACATGTATTATTTGCTAATTTGTTTAATTAGCAAGTAAAACCCACTTTAAAATGCTATTTGCGGCTCCTACGCCTTTTGAGGCAAGACGATGTAAAAGACAGTATCTGACCCCGAGGTGCTATTTGAAGTTGGAGGGAAATATGTCTTTGCCTTTTTGGTTAAATAACTACTTCTTAGGTGAGGAAGGCAGCTAAAGGGTAAAATTAACCATAGAATTTATTCTATGAAGAGCCATCATACCTGAGAAGTGGCTTCCCTGCTCTCTGTTAGAATGCTGAGTTCATGAGCTCTGGGTGGGTGTAAGAGATTTCCATCACTACGGCTACCATTTTCATATTCATTTTAACATACGGTCGTAGGTATTATAATATAAAATAATTTACCTACTTGGTAAAAAAAAGAAAAATGTAAAGAGTATCTTATTCTTCATATTTTAGTATAAAAAAGGAAAAAAGTCCAATCTCTTTTGAAAGGTTTATGATTCAATTAGGAAATATATTAGGAAGCACACTCAGCAGGTGTCAACTTAAATCCATCTTTTTGATGATAGCTTTATTTTTATTCCAGTGCTAAATTTCTAAATTAATTTTAACGTGTTATTTTAAGAGCTGATAATGGCACATCTTTGTCATAGCATATTTCTTTAACAAGTGAATTATCAATTCTCAGGTACAACCTTAGATTATAGTAAAATGATTGTTAACTTAGTTTAAGTGTTTTCTATAGGTTAATTTTTAGTCGTGATAATAGAAGTAACACCTATGAAAAGAGATAATTAACTGAACTCTAGCAAAAAATTGAGACCAAGAAACGAATATTAGGAAGATATTTCATTAATAATGTGCCATTAGCATACATTACTTAGAATTTAAACCCCATTTATCACACTGTAGATGTCTTTTATATTAAGATGTTCCCTAAAAGGGTCAGCATATCGATGTATTTATAACTGGGAGTTAAACTAGCATAAAAGGAAAAAAAAAAAAAAAAGGTCACTTGAGAAAATATTCAGAAATTTGTCCAGGGTACAATTCTCACTTTTGGCTGAATTCAAAGGTAAACCATTCTTTGATTAGCATCTTCAATTAACAGTGACCGCATCAGGACTCAGATATTCTCTCTCATGTTCTCAGTCAAAGAAAGCAAAGTAAGATAGAAAATAGGAGAGGTACAGGAGTATCATACCCTTGGCAACTGAGAGAGAAGTCCGATCCCTTGCTAATGTAATACTGACAGCTTTTGCCAGAGAAGATGGAACAGAGTGTGGGAGAATTTTGTTATCATCTAACAGTACGTTTAGGTAACATCCAGTGGAGCCAGTGCTGGCCTGGGAATCAGAAAAGGGTAATAATAGAAGTAGTTTCTTTTCAGTTTCTCTCATTGACCCAGAAGAATAGCTTCAAGGTCACTCTCTGTTGCCACGATTTTCAGCCAGTTAGGTCTCTCTCGGGCGGTGAAGCAGTGATGTTTTGCTGCGTGGGCCCCTCCTAAGGGAGCAGCAAACTTCCCTGTCACGCAGGGGCTTTTGGTGTGTTGTCAGGGTTTATTCCAAACACGGAGGCTCTGGTGGTTCTCTCTGTCCATGTGCCTACCTGACTTTAGATCACTATTGCCCATCGTGTCAATGGCTGCAAAATTTAAGTGTAACACCTATCTTGGCCTAGACCAATGGTAGGCAATCAGCCGACCACTGGCCTAGACCAATCAGACAAAGAAGTTACAGAAAATGCAGATATAATATATACTAGCAATTCATTCTTTTTGAATAGAATGTTTTGGTATTCATATACCACTCTCAAAACAGTGGCCACTTAGTATTAATCTCTGTGTTTATCTAAGTTCCTGAAAGGGTGGAGCATTAGTTATTCTTCATTTTTAATATATATATTTATTTTTTATTGCTTTCAGAGAGGAATGGAGAGGGAGAGAGAGAGATAGGAACAACAATGATGAGAGAGAATCATTGATTGGCTGCCTCCTGCATGCCCCACACTGAGGATTGAGCCCACAACTTGGGCATGTGCCCTTGACTGGGAATCGAATTGTGACTTCCTGGCTCATAGGTCAATGCTCAACCATTGAGCCATGCTGGCTGGGCTATTTCTCCTCATTTTATCCCCTCACCTTAAGAAGGGACTAGGTCATAGCAAGAGAGTTAGTTGTCTGTGTTAATGTTTTGAGACCTTTTATTTTATCACTTGGGAAGAGTAATGAGATTAAGTAGAAGCTGGTTAGGACCTATTCTTCTTGCAAAGGGAAGTAGGAGTTTTTAGAAGGTATGTCTCCTTAGTGGGAGGGAGTGTAATGGGCGCTGCTTCTTATAAAGTCAGACAGACCAAGGAAGAGATCCTCCACCAGCTGATCAATCAATCCCTCAGGCCTCAGAGGATCTGGGAACCTCCAGAATTATATGCAAAGTACTGTTTTTATGACCATAAATGTATAGGTTGTATTAGATTCTCAAAAAAGATGAGGCACACACACACACACTCAAAAATACCCAATTTTTAAAGGGTTACACATAAAATAAGCAGTGGAAGGTTTTGGAGTGGGACTACTATTCAACTTTATAAATGTTTAAGCTTAGAGATGGATTCCATTATAGAGCAGCAGTACTTAAAGCAGTTAATAATGAAACAGATCTCTGATATGATGTTTATTGTCCTTTCTTCCCAAAATATTTCCTATTCAAATTGACATACAGTAATTAATGTTCAACTCATTTAATATTAGTATTTTACTAAAGAAACATGTTAATGGCAGGAAGACAGAGCCAAACAAAATGAGTAAAAAAGCAGCTAGTTTTGTCTCTGACACTCAGCAATATGTATCCTTTTTAAATCATTCATTCATGTGGACACTCTGATGAATAGTGGGAATGCAATCATGGGGGGAAAGATCTCTGCCTTTCATGGGATTAAAGTTTCTGGAGACATCTCCCAAACTGACAGTTAGAATGTGACATGGAGCTAAATGAAGAAGCATGGAGAATAGGAAACTTAAGCTGGTCTGGGATCCGAGGCAGGCTTCATAGAGGAAGTGACTCCCCTCAGTTACTGCTATAAGATAAACTTCAGACACTATTGAGGCACAGAGAGACCAAGTAAATGTCCAAAGTCACACAGCTAGAAGGGAACCGTGCCAGGACCATAGTCCAGGCCATCTGGCTCCTAATTCTCTATGCTAACCCCTCTACTCTAAGGCCACCTGTGCCTCAGGTAGTGGTATTATAAATAGCAGCATGCCACCTAATAAAACATGGAGGGGGCGAAGGAAGTTAAATGTTTTCTGACTTCAAATTCAGATTCATTAACTGTTAGGAGGCTCAGCTTCCCCTGTAATCCTCTCTCTAACCTCTCACCACCCAGCCAGAAGAGGTGTTCTGACATCCGTGAGGAATCTAAATTTCCATATCTTCATCATGTGTTGGGTTGCATTTTCACTCAACCTCAAAGGTAACAACTTTATCCTTTTAATCATTTATTCACTCATTTATTTACTCAACTTCTCTAACATTTTTACCCTGACTGTTTTGAGTGGTACCTATGGAAGCTTCCTCAAAAGAGATAAAAAAAACAATTCAGTTTTTAAAACTAAGGGGGAACTATTTCTTTTTATTTTATCTTATTGGTTTTTTTACAGAGAGGAAGGGAGAGGGATAGAAAGCTAGAAACATCGATGAGGGAGAAACTGACCAGCTGCCTCCTGCACACCCCCTACTGGGGATATGCTAGCAACCAAGGTACATGCCCCTGACTGGAATGAAACCCAGGACCCTTCAGTCCGCAGGCCAACACTCTATCCACTGAGCCAAACCGGTCAGGGCTATTTATCTTAGTTTTACCTCAGATGCTTCCCTAGTCATTTAAATTTGAAAAATAAGTTATAGAAAATAATGCTGGAGAAAAGAGGAAAGAAACAGCTTCCATTTCTTCGTGGTGTTTGTGTTTTCATGGTGCTTGTATGTGTTCCTTCCCCTGCTACCTGGGCCCGAGGCAGTTGCTTAGGAAGGCACAGTGCTCCTTCAGGCCACTGCAAAGCTAGTGTGCTCCCAGGTCCCACCTCTCAGGAAGTGACTTGGGTGCTGGCAAAAAAATGCTGCTTATTTTTTTGTTCCTATGCGGTCCCTCTGGAACAAATATATTCCATTTGGGTTATGTCATGAATTTCATCTGAAATAATGAGACTCTCAGTACCTTTTGTGTGTCACCTCTCTTTCACATCACTTGTCTGGTGGCACCAAGAATACTTCCTTACTGGAAATAGATCCTTTCACATTCAATAATAGGGTGGCTAGTGTTCATTTTTCTTGGGAAAACAAAAATGTGCACCTTTTATCCTATTATACTGATCCACCAGCTTCAGATTATCTGACTTTCTAGCTTCTCATTTTCTCCTGTATCTTAATGCTATTATTAACAAGAATTCTGTTGCTAATGGTTTTGAAAAATAATATGTGTGCTTTCAGCTACTGCCTCTATTTTTATGGTTTGTCTGATTTAGCTGGACTTTGATAATTATTCCAAATGCTGCTTTGTTGTGAGGAGCCCTAATACCCTTCTAGATTTATTTTCAAAGTCCTTACTTTTTCTATAAGAGAATGGAGTTAATATTTTAACTATTAGCCAGTAGGTGAAAAATACCTCTAAGTACATATTCTGTAGTTTATATCATATTTTTTAGTTTATATTCTCTATGTGATATAACATATTTTTCCCTCTCTCTCTCTCTCTCTCTCTCTCTCTCTCTCTCTCTCTCTCTCTCCCTCTCCCTCTCCCTCTTCCTCTCCCTCTCTCTCTCTCTCTCTCTTTCTCTCTCTTTCTCTCTCTCTCCCTCTCTCTCTCTCCCTCTCTCTTTCTCCCCCTCACTTTTATGTATTTACATAGGACAATAGTTTCAATGAATATCTGTGCATATTTTTTTCATGGTGAAATTTTATAAGAGCATAATCCTGAGCAGTTTTCCCTGCTCAGGATTATGCTCAAAAATAAAATTTTTGTTTTATTTTAGGAAATCCAAGGTGTTTATGGTTATAAGTTTGTTATAAAAATTTTAAAGGTTATGAGTTATCCATAAAATTGCTACATTATTGGAATCTTCCTTCTAAAATCCATATGATGAAGGTAACCAATTTTTACATGGCATCACCAGAACTTACATAATTTCTAAGTAACGCTCTTATTTTTTTCTCTCCAAAGGAACTTGATGCTTATTTTATAGTAGTACTCAACATTTTCAGTTTGTAATTAAGGGTTTTTTTTTTTGTGTGTGTGTGTTTTTTTTAATGGCAATAATAAAGGATTCTGTAAATATTTGAAAACTTGGTCCCAGGTTTCATTTGGTGAGGTCAATCTTAGACTCCATATTCTTAAAAAGTTTAAGATATTTTTCTACCATATTAAATTTGTAGTGTGACTTGAAAGTAGCATAGTTATAAAAGTAAAATAATCAATTTTGTTTATTTTAAGGTGTATTGTTCTTTAGAAAGCAATATATATTACAATTATTTATACAGGTTATTTTTGAAAACATGATTTCATGAATTATATAGTCTAGCTTCAACTACTAAGTTAATTTGCTTGTTGTTGGTGATAGAGTAATGACACTTCTAAAATCTTAAAGATTTATGTATTTTATCTAGTCTTTAAAAAATAATTGTTTTAATTTCAGACTACAAAAATATACAGATTCCTTAAATGTTACTTTTTGCCACATTTTCACATTTGCATTCTCTTTCTCTTAAAACTATTATTGTTCCATGAACTGAGAATAGGCTACAGACATTTGCCTTCATATACTTTAATGACTATGTCTTAAACAAAAGGGTATTCTCTTTCATAACCACATTATAGTTGTCTAAATCAGAAAATTAACAGTCATGCAATAATAGCATTGAATTGTTGACATTATCAGATTTCACCAATTTACCCCAATAAAGTCCTTTATAATAAAATAAAATACTAACGTGTACTAGTATTAACTTTTTTATTGATTTGATAGAGAGAAACATGGACTTGTTGTTCCACTTATTTATGCATTTATTGTTTGCTTCATGTATGTGCCTGATTGGGGATGGACACCCAACCCTGGTGTAGCAGGACAACATTCTAGCCGACTGAGCTCCCAGCCAGGGCCTGATTATGTGTTAATTTCAATTGTCATGTCGTTTTAGACTTCTTTGACTAGATCACGTGTTTAGTCAAAACCTAGTCTTTGTTTCTGGACATAATACTTTTGAAGAGTTTAGATTAGCTATTTTGTAGAATGTCCATCAACTTGGATTTGTCTTAAGTTTCCTTGTGACTATATTAAAGTTGTGCCAGACTTTTTAAAAAATAAAATTTTATAAGATATGATTTTACAACAACAAATCACATTTCTGTTTATAGCTCTGAGAATAAATACAATTATTTGTCATATTTGCATTAAAGAGAATACTCATCTCCAGCTTCCCAGAAGAGAAGACTCTCCTAGAAGATTTTATATATATATTTCTTAAAAAGCAAACTTGATTTATTTATTGAAGATATAATTAGTTTTGATTGTTTATGTAATCACATAGATTATTATAGTATTTACTTAAAAAAATACAATGTACTATAGTGTTGATCTTCTCTTTTCACAGTTACTTCTGAATGCCCAGAGAAAGGACAAAATTTTTTTATTTCCTTAGATGAACTTGAATTCTTATCACAGCTCATAAAATCCTTTTTGAAGCTGGAAAAAAATGTTCAAGAATTGTTTGAAGAAATTTTTTTATCACTCAAGATACCAAGGAACAATAAATCAGGTAACATGTCCTTTTGTTTAAATTGTAAATCTATTATTCTCCCTATTTTTGCTTCCTGCCACTGAATCTATTCCATTACTTGAAAAAAAAATTTATAGAATCCTTTAAAGAAACATAAAGCCCAAGAGAAACATTAAGTAAAGAAAATTCTATTAAACCATAGAATTACATTTTTATCCTTTACACATGGCAAATTCCATAATTCTAGTTGACAAAGCATCATAAGTCAATTTCAGATAATTGCCTTTAACTAAAATCAGATCTTTTTTTTTTTTTTTTTTTTTTTTTTTTTTAATTCAAAGAAGCACAGCCTGGCCTATGAAAAAAAGAAGCAGACTTAATGATCTTGTAGCTCCTCTTCTACTAGCAGCTGGATGACCTTGAGCAAAAACATTTAGCATCCTTAGACCTCAGTTTTCTCATCTTCCCAATGATAGTGTAGGACTAAAATAAATTTCTCTTTGTTTCCTTTTACGATTAGATGCTTTAGATTGCAATATATTATGTAGGGCTGTGAGAATTAAATGATTTATTGAATGTGAATACTTTAAAAGAAACTCTAGCATTTCATAAACAATAAATGTGTTCTAATAGTAATTAGAATTATATAATATGTTACTTTAAGTTTAGTATAATAAAGTCCTTTTGAAGAAAGCAGTGCCATTTATGTTGGAAGAATGTTTCTAAAATTAAAGGTAGAATTCAAAGCCATAATATGTTTTCTGTGTTCATATCTATATTTATACAGATTTTCACCTACATCAGAAAGAGCAATACAAAATTCTCTTTTACATGGTATCATATGTCATTTTAAGGAATAAAAATAGATAGTGGCTGCATTTCTAAAACAAAGTTAGGCAAGAAGTGAATCTGAAATTTCAAAAGCTGATATCTTAGAAACAAATTACATTTGCTTTAATATATTTACTTTTTATATTTTTAAATTTGCTTTGCCTGGGTAAATAATGTTAGAAAAGTTACAGGGTTAAAGTTTGTTTTATATTAAGCATAGCTTACCAGCCTTCTATGTTTCAAGTTAAGTTTAAGTAATATATTAAATTATAAAGTAACTAATGTAGAGCACTTTTCCAAATTTGGAAATAATTTGGAAAAGTGGAAGTGAATTGTAGAATTTGGATGCCGGCAAAGAAAATCAATGGAAAAATAAAAATATGACACAAAATATTAAAGTTAAAAGACAGAATAAAAAAGTAGATTTAATTAGGAGATAATGTGAGCCCTAGAGGGTTTTCTAAAAGGAACTGACTTGGCCATGGAGAGATCTGAGTAAAGAAATATGACATCTTAATATTTTATTGCAAAATGTTGATTCCTTGAGCAGTTGACACTTGGGATAGGTACTCATACATTATTCCTGGCTAAGATTTGGCATCCCTCATCCACATCTGTAGCAGATCTTTTCTGAGGTGGATAAAGAAACAGTGTATTTCAACCAACCTGTACCCTACCCATTTGGTCTCATCTTGTATTGGTCTTAGGCCAGACCTTAGAAAATTTAGGTCAATTCTGAGAACTTGATTTCCCTTAAGAGCAACATAAATTGAAAATTAGAATCGCGTTAGAAAGTTACTGTAAAGATGTAAAACTGACATGGCTAAGAATTGAAGCAAAAAATTGTCATAGTGATTTTTTAAAAAAGAAGAAAAAGTGTGTTTGACGTCATTAGATTAAAATTAAGCAATGTTGAGATTTGGCAAATGCTGTATATTTCAGAATAGTAGTTCCCATTATTGAATAACTCAACAGAGAAAATATATTATTATTCCACAATATTACTGTCTTATTTCAAATTTATTATCATATAAGCAGCATGCCAGATAAAATCAACTTCAGCCCTAGATGGTTTGGCTCGATGGAAGAGCATCAGTCCTCAGACTGAAGGGTGTTGGTTCGATTCCTGGTCAAAGGCATGTACCTCAGTTGCAGGCTCGATCCCTGGCTCTATTCACGGGGTGTGTGGGAGGCAAAAAATCGATGTCTCTCTCACATGGATGTTTTGCTGTCTGTGTTTCTCCCCCTCCCTTCCACTCTCTCTAAAAATCAAAGGAAAAATATCCTCAGGTGAAGATTTACAAAAAATAAAATAAAAAATAAATAAATAAGAGCAACTTCGATTGTACTATAGAAATATATTTGTGGATTATTGAACATAATATGGAATGAATTTTGAAGGACAGGTATAAGAAATGTCTAAGTACTAGAGCACCCTTTCTGATATATATCTTCTTTATTGTTAAAATTTATATATTTTTGTAACAAAGCCAAGATTGATTTAATCTGGCATAACTTTACAGATCCCTGAAAAGAATGATCTTGGGGGAAATTGTCAAGAAAAATCTTAAATGTTTTATTGTGTGTAAGCCAAGCTAATCAATTTTTATCAAAAACCTTTGTTTTGTAAATCAGAAAGGAAAAGATTCCTTGAAATGGATGATTAAAGAAACCAAACGTATCTTAAGTTATCCTGATAGTTAATCTTTTGCTTAAAAATCTTGTGTGGGAGAGAATGGGGGAAAAAATCAAGTCATTTGGTTTCCTGTGTATTTCCTTTGATTGGAGCATATTTTGCTAATAAAGATCTTGGAAAGAGTTACCTACTATGTCTATGTAACCAAAACAGTGTGATGAAAGGTAGGTTTGTGTGCGTATGTTTTTATTGTCCAGATGTTTTAAAAATACCCAGGTGCTTAACATCACATAAAGAAAATATAAAGATGCTTAGCCAAATAATTTACTTTTTACTTTGATGTTTCCTACTATGTTATCAAGTTAGTCAAATTGGCAGAGTTCTTAGTAATTTGAATATGATTCAATAGATTTTATAGAGACACAAATTTGTTTTTGAGAAATAAGTAGTATTTAGTTACATTTATTTGCTTTTATGGGTCATAATTTGATGGTTTTCTTTTTTTGGTCATTTCAGGAAAAGATAGGACATTATTTGATGGTTACTGTATTTCTTTTAGGTGATTATATCTTATGAAGTAGCTTCAGGTTTGATTCTTTCAAAATAAAGTTGTTCTTCGGGCAGTTCCTCAAATTTTCCAAAGGTGGCATCTGAGATTTATCTAAACCAGGATTTCTTGGCCCTCATTTTTCTTTAGCCCCAGCAATGACAAAGAGCAATGGCTGCTTCAATTGGATGTAAGAAGAACACTTAGGGTTTGTCTCAGAAGAATCAAAGATTTCAGATCTTCTGAAAGATTGTTTGTACTCTTAGGGGGTCTTAAGAGGGGTCAAATGGCTTCTAAGAGTTCCTTAGCTAGATGGTTAAGGGATTGTATTAGGGAGGTGTATGTAGTTAAGGTAAAGAGGCTCCTAGGGTTTGTAAAGCTCATTACACTAGGACTTTAGCTGTTTCTTGGGCAGAGAGGTCGAAGGCTTCCACATTGGAAATTTGCAAGGTGGCCACCTGGGCCTCTCTTCATACTTTTTCATAGTGTTATCTCTTGGATGTAGTCTCCTCTACAGATTCAGCTTTTGGTGGGAGGTTGCTTGTGAGCCAGAAAAGAACAGTGAAGAAAAGAAAGACTTGTAGTTCCCACTTAGAGCTGCCAACAAGGCAAGTTGCTTTGTAGTACCCACAATGGGAGCCTATGAAGACCAATTTGGGTGTGAAAGTGGATGTCACAGGGAAGTACTGCCAACCTCTACTCTCCATGAAAGAGAGCAACAGTGTGGGAACTAACCAGAAGTGTAAAATGAACCACAGTGAACTCTGTGGGGGAGGCTGCTCAGCAACTAGCATTCCTGTGACGCTCTGCACTCTACTGAGGCCCTTTATCTGGGCATGCTACTAAAGAAATCAGTGTTGATTGCATGCGAATAACCTGTGTTTTAGACCATTGAGTCCAAAATGGGCTACCTTCTCTAGACGATGTGAATAAGTGTATAGGATTTTCAGTATATTTTTAAATATGTGAAATAATATGTCACATGTTCACAGAATTTACGAAGTTTGACAATGTGGGATTTTAAAGTTGACCATTTTGAATTGCCAACAAATATAAAATGCCACAATTTGTTAAAACCATGACATATTTTACTAGTGTAGAGTCAATGTTATGAATCTTCTCTTAAAATTATTCCTTTTGCTTCTCTATGTAGGATTAAGTTTTTTAAATCATTTTTTAATTTGGAGGGAGACTACATTATAAAGATTATCAAAATTGTTTGATAATTCATTTTCTGTCTTACTATAGAATTGCCCATCAGCAAAAAGGCTTGGGAAGCTTATCCTTTTATTTACTAATCTTGAAAATACGCAGATGGCTTATGTAAATATCAAAGCATGTTGAATGAATGAATAAGCATATTGTATTTAGAGTGTAACAGCAAATATAAGATAATTAACTTTTTTCATAATCTTAAATTATAGGTACGCAATGGCAGATAGTTATTTCCAGATATAGATTTGCAAGCTTATACTTCAAACTAGTGTTATTATTCCAGAGTAGATACCTTTTAAATTGGCTGGTTTTGTGAGCTCTCTGTAGAAAAGTAAAGTGACATTAAGAATTCAGGTGTTGCTCCTTTATGTCATTAACTTGATCATCATTTTTTCTTCTTTAAAAATGTTTTTTGAATAATAGTTCTTCATATGGTAAAGAAGAAAAAAAAAGAATGTATGCTGAAAAGTAGTCTATTTCTATTCCAGTTGTCTAGATTCACTCTCCAGATGCAACTACTTCCATATATATCCCTATGTTAAAATAAAACAAAATCTATACACACGATGTAGATTCTTTTCCACTAATAGTTATGTAGAAACACCTCATTCTAACAGCTGAATAGTTTTCCACTGGTGCATTTAACCAGGTACTAACTGATGGACATTTAGGGTTTTACTTTCCTATTTATTTGCGACCACAAACAATGATATGATAATTTTTTGAACAATATCTTAATATTGCACATGCATATCTGAATGATAAATTTCTAAAGTGGAATTGTCAAGTGAAAAGATCATTAAGAGGATGAAAATACTAACCATAGACTGAGAAAACTATTTGCAAAACACATATCTGATCAAGGACTTGTATCCAAAATATAAAAAATAAAAACTTTAAAAATTCAACAAGGAAACAAAATACTCAATTTAAAAGTGAGGGGAGCTGAAACCGGTATGGCTCAGTGGATAGAGCGTCGGCCTGCAGACTAAAAGGTCCCAGGTTTGATTCCGGTCAAGTGCATGTACCTTGTTTGCTGGCACATCTTCAGTAGGGGGTGTGCAGGAGGCAGCTGATCTATGTTGCTCTCTCATCGATGTTTCTAACTCTCTATTCCTCTCTCTCACTCTCTGTAAAAAAATCAATAAAATAAAATAAAATAAAAAACACATAAAAGTGAGGGGGAAAAAGTGAGCCAAATATTTGAACAGACACCTCACCAAAGAAGATATATAGATGGCAAGGAAGCATATGAAAAGATGCCCCACATCATATGTCATCAGGGCATGCAGATTTAAACAGGAGGGCACACTACACACCAATTAAAATGCCTAATGTTAGAAACACTAACAGTACCAGTTCTGGCAAGGATGCGAAACAACAGGAACTCTCATTCATTGTTGATAGGGATGTAAAATAGTACAGCCTCTTGGAAGTCAATTTGGTTGTATTTTCCAAAGCTAAACATTGTCTTACAACATGATCCAATAGTCATGTTCCTAGCTATATACAAAAATGGGTAGAAAACTAATGTCTACACAAAAATCTGCACACAAATGTTTATAGCACTTTATTAATAATTGCCAAAGCTTGGAAGCAACCAAAATAACTTTCCTTAGGTAAGGTACATCAATACAATGAATATTATTCAGTGATAAAAAGAAATGGATATCAAGCCATGAGAAAACATGGAAAAATCTTAAATGCACATTGCTAAGTGAAAGAAGCCAGTCTGAAAAGCTTACATATTATATGATTTCCACTATATGACATATATGGCATTGTGGAAAAAACAGAAGTATAGGGACATGAAAAGAAATAGAGGAAGATGCAAACAAAGGGAACCATATACCATGTTCATGGATTGGAGAATTATCATCATTAAAATGTCCATGTTACCCAAAGCAATCTATAGATTCAAAGTAATCCCTATTAAAATGCCAATGGCATACTTCACAGAACTAAAACAAATATAAAAATTTTTGTGGAAACAAAAATGACTCTGAATAGCTGCAGCAATCTTGAGAAAGATCAACAAAGTTGGAGGATTCACAATACTGAATATCAAACTATAATACAAAGCCATTGTAATCAAAACAGCCTGGTAGTGGCACAAGAACAGGCATATAGACCAATGGAATAGAACAGAGACCCCAGAAATTGACCCACACCATTACAGTCAATTAATATTTGACAAAGGAGGCAGGAACATACAATAAAGACAGTCTCTTCAATAAATTATGTTGGCAAAAAGATAAATTAGACCACTAACTTACACCATACACAAGAATAAAATCAAAATGGATGAAAGACTTAAATGAAACCATAAAAATCCTGGAAGAAAACATAGACAGTAAAATCTCAGACATCTCACATAGAATTTTTATGGATGCATCTCCTTTTTCTTTATTAAAAATATTTGATTAATCTGGATTTTATTTTAATGTTAGAATTGATCCTTATTAATATGTATTATCTTCTTAAAAATACATAAAAATACATAGAGAAAACATTTTAGGTTAATTGGAATAACACTGATCTAAAACCTTCTTATCTCTGTTGAGATATTTGTTGAGAAATGAAGTAGGATTCCTAAACTGTAGTCCATGGGTCCTTGAGGTTCATGATTGCACTTTTCAAGGAGCATTAATTGTGTGTATCTGTGTGTCTGTGTGTAGTTCCCATGGAGTCATATTGTGCATTTTGGATGGAGTTTTCACTCACTTTTATTCAAAGGTGTTCATAAATCCAAAATGATTAAAAAACACTAGAGTAAGGAAAATGTTTCCTCAGAATAGGTAAATACTGATAAGTTTTCCAAAGGGGATGTTATCACTATCAAATAATCCTTCTAGGGAATGTTTCAGTCAACTGTGTTATCTGGGAATCACTCATGATTAAGTTCATAGAACCATATTTAGAAAAACAAAAACCACAAAAATTTTCAGATGGATATTTTGGTCAGAAGCCTTACTGAGAAATATCAGTAAGGTTTTCAAAAATTGTTTGCTCAGGACATAAGGAGAAATTGACTATTTTATATGAAATTATATAATTTATATCAAATTAAACTAATTAATAGAACCTTAAAGGAAAAGTGGAATACTTCTCTTTTTTTTTTGGCATATGTATTCATTTTTTCCCCCAGGTAAAAGATTTTCTTAATTATAAAAACTGAGAAACTTAATTATAAAAGTTGAGAAAATTTTTCCATTTCAGGAGTTAGAGATTATTGTGTTTTTTAAATTTATTTATTGATTTAAGAGAGAGAGAGAGAGAGAGAGAGAGAGAGAGAGAGAGAGAGAGAGAATAATTTGTTGTTCTATTTACTTGTGCATTCATTGGTTGATTCTTGTATGTGCCCTGACTCAGGATTGAACCCACAACCTCGGTGTATCAGGACAATGCTCTAACCAATTGAATTACCTAAACAGAGCTACAGATTATTTCTTACCTGTTTCAGTGTTTGCATATTTCCTATGAATTATTGATATACTTATTAAGAGTGTAATTTTTCCTGATATGTTGATGTTCACCTATGTACTTTTGTTCTTCCTTGTTTTAAGAAATGAAGTATTGAAGTGCTAAGGGATTCCACCAGTTTTAAAATGCAGTACTTTAGAATTTAACTTTTTGCATGAGCAAGGAAATTAATATTTACTTTGTATTCTCAACTTACTCTACCTTATCAAGATGAAAATGAATTAATAACAAAAAGATTTGTATTTAACATTATAGTATATGTATGCAAATCAAATATGAATGTAAGTAAGACAAAAATTTTATAAGTTGAATGTCTGGAAGGACTCAGTATATTTTGATACTATCATCATTGTATGGTGACATCACCCTATATCTTATGAACTATATTCTCAGCATCTTGATATGCATGTATGTGTGTATATAGTATGAATAGAGTTTTTCTACATAATTAATTTAAACCTGACTCCATTAATTACATCTAATATCATTTGCTTGTATAAATGCATGTTTGTATGTTTTCTTTTTTATCTATTGCATAGGAATTTTGGGCACATCCAATAGAGAGACTGTAATGGAGAAACCTAGAGCAAATGAAACCAATATTTCTTCAGAGCAATTGCTACTAGGAAAAGAGGTGAGGGGGAAATGGGAGGTGTTTATTTATATACTAGAGACCCAGTGCACAAATTCATTCACCAGTGGGTTCTTTAGCCTGGCCTGCAAGGATCAAGCTGAAATCAGCCTTACAACATCCCCCTAAGAGTCCCAAATTGCAAGAGGGCACTCTGCAAAGTTGCTGTCGCTTGGCAGCCCCTGTGTTGAGTATCTGCCCCCTGGTGGTCAGTGTACATAATAGCTACTGGCCAGTCAGCCTGGCACTTAGGCTTTTATATATACAAATAAAAGCATCATCATATGTCTGTGAATTCATTAAAAATAAAAATGTCTTGTGCTTTAACACTAAAAGAAATAATTCTTGGTTGAAAATTGGTTTATACATTTTGATGAAACCCGAATTGAATAGATACACTGCTCTCTTGCACAGTCTACTCCATGGACAGCTTGCGAGGAGGGAGCTGGAAGTGAGGAGGTCTTTGTTCTCATCCCAACTCAGGATCTATACTTTGAGAATTTGGACTGTAGATAATTGCTGAAAAGGGAGAAAATGGAGATTCAGAAGGAAAGGAAAGAGGAAGTAATAGTTTGAACTGGCCTTTTAGTTTAGTGTGTCCTATTTGTGCTCAGATCCATTACCACTCTTCCCCTGCTCTGCTCTGTATTATAGAGAATTACATCTGCCAGGTTTCCTCGGATACTGGAAAAGGTTAGCCAATGAAAGGCAGTGATGGAAGACCTGGATGGTAGATATTAGAGAAAAACCCGAGTATGTTTTCCCCTCCCTTGTTTTAGGGAATATCTCTAGTAGTAGTATCTGTGACACCTTCATTTTCTTCATGGGCTCTGCTCCCACCACACAACCCTCCTCCATGATTCAAGTTCCAGCTAGCAGTCTTACCTTTAGCTTTGACTGGTGGCCCCACAAATTGGATTCCCATAGATAGTCCCTTTTCTTTGTTTCTCCAGACCTGGGAGTAATAGTGGCTTCCTGCTGAATTATTATCTGTCTGGCTTCACAACCCATGATTTGGCTCCATACCATTTCATCACCTTCGTAAACTACATTAACTTTTTTTTTCCTGTTGAAATACCTAGAATGGTTTCTATTTTCTCAGTGGACTTTGATTAATAGTAGGTAAACATTTAAAAAGGTAAAAGGACATAGGATTTTAATAGGTGCAATTTAGAAAGCAAGAATAATATTCAGGAAACTGCAAAGTTGTATGTTATGCTTTAACCAAAAGTCAGAGTAAGTATTAAGAAATTAGCATTAGTTAATGGAAGAAAGGGATTCAACAGGCACTTACTTTGTGCACAGAACAAAAAGTCACATTATTTCTTCTTTCTTCTTGGATCAACTAGTAAATGTTCTCGATTTTAAATGAAATATTTTTGACCAAACATCAGATCAGAAGAGTAGAAGAAAGCAAACAATATTTTATTATAACAAATAGACTTCTAGGAGGGCATCTGAGTACTAAAGATTTTCATTTTTGTTTTTAAGAGCAGCTATTAATGTGCTTGGTTTTCTATATTTTGAAAAGAGAATTTAGAATGGCCAAGGTATTATAATCACATACAAATTATCATGGACTAAGCTAATCATCATTGTACACACACACACACACACACACACACACACACACCAAATTATCACTGCAACCGGGACAATTACTAGCAATTTTCACCAGAATATATTTTCTTGGGTGAATGAATGAATGAATTAATGGATTTAATGAACTGATATGACCTCATTGAGAAAACAAAAACCAGAGTTGTTTTGTTGTTGTTTTTAATTTTCATGGAGGTGTTTTTTTGTTTTGTTTTTTGCATTTTTGTCATACATTTGTGCCAGGAAATACTATTTTAGTACAAGATTATACCCATGGTACTTATAAAATTTCACTTGTTAGAAAAGAGATTATATGAGCTGAGTAGATTAAAATATTGAGTAATTTTGTGTAAAATAAGATGAGAAATGTGTTCTAAGGCTCTCTGATGTTAAAGGCCCAAATAAACTTTAGAAAGTTCAATTACAACTTAATTATAAGCATTATGAGAATGAAAGCCATTTTTTTTCTGATTATAGAATCATGGAATAATAGAATTTTTACTCTAGAAGAAGAATCATCTTTATTACTTTGTACAGTATATACAAAAAGCATTGAATTAATTCTGAATGGGATGTGTGTGCAAGAAAATGAAGCTAATGACAATAATCTTAGTAATTTTAGACTGAAAGAGACCATAGAAGTCATTGAATTCAGCTCTTACATTTTCTAACAAAAAAGTTGAGACCTAGGAAAATAAGTAATGTAGTCAGTGATATTGAATCTTCAGGTCTTCTGAAGTTGGAGTAGGTAAATTATTATTATTAACAAGATTACATTAAACAGGGTGTTTAATTCTAAGCATAGGTTCAGCCTACTACCCATAAAGCTTTTAGAGAATATTATAGTACTACAGAGAATATTCGAGGACTTGGAGGAGATATACATTCATTAATATATTGCCATATGAGACAAAGACCAAAATAAAAATAAAAACAAAAAGCACCAGTGTCCACTCCAACCTCGCTGTCTCCTAACACACAGAGTAATGCAGATCATTTTAATTTTTCATTTTCTGAAACAAAGTAGTTCCATGTGCCAGTCTGTGAGTGGGAAACTAAAATTCTAAAGATATAAAAATCTGGAAAGGTACAGTGGTGTATTTTCTGTGAGAAATTTGTATTTCTTATTGCTATTTTTTTCACTTGTCTGGATTTCTGAGAGTGAAAAAGAAATAAAAGATTGAACATAAAATGCTGTCTTATGTTGCAATACTTGTTAACAATAAACTATAAAAAAGACTATAAAAATCTAATTTAGACTTTATTAAATATATTGAATTTAAAGTTTGCTTTATGTGATAAATAGTAAGAGTAACTTTCAGCTCTCATAAATATGGTTTTATTGAACTATATTTAAGAGATTAAATTTTGAAAAAAGTTTTTTATTAAATCCACTGATGAATTAAAATGAAATGTCAGTATATTACCGTGTGTAAAGAATGCACATGTTTTTCTATATTGCTTTATTCACTGGGTAATATTTTTTAGGTTGTAAGAGTGGATTTTACAGTTTATCAAAGCATACCTATATTCAACATGCTAAATGAAAATAACAACTTTATATATATAACAGTAGAAACACTCGTTGGATTAAGATGAATATGACTTCATATACATCTATATTTCAGACTACTCTACTCGATTTTGGCTGGAGAAGTGCATTTAAAGAAGTGTCTGTTCCCATGGCACACTGCATAACAACAGCAATCGAAGATTTTTCCATAAAAATTCTCCAACAGGAGCACAATGAGAGGTCTTCCACTGCGACCTTTGCTATGAACCTTATAAATGTCCAACAACTTTGGCAAGACAGCTGGGTGGTTCCTGAGGAGGACCAACCAAAGAAAATTGCAAAGGCAAGAATCAAATCAAATCCTTTCAAAACTGTAGATCGGCATTCTAAGTTTTGTTGTTGTTTGTTTGTTTTTTAATATAAGCCATTGCAAAGGGGAAAATGGTGGAGCCTCTTGGCAAGTACTTAGCACTGGACCCAATACCAGTTGTTTTCTCTGGTATCATGGGCCACTGCTGGTGACAACGACTTAACCCTGTTACTACCTTGTTGTTCCATGAGTCCTGGGCAGCTAAAGAGGGGGCCTCTGTGACTTCCTGGGGAGCTGGGAAAATGCTTGCTTAGGCTTATTTATTTTTTTAATCATTATTATTTTAAATCTTTACTGTAGAGAGTATTACTGATTTCCCCCCTTTCCCTTCTCCCTTTTGTCCGCCTCCACCTGGTTTCCGCCCTGCCCCAGGCCTTCACCACCCTACTGACGGTGTCCATAGGTAATGCACGTGTGCATATAAAATCTTTGGTTAATATGTTCTCACTCCCCTCCCCTTTTTGAATGACTTCACTAGATGTTTAGAAGGTTGAAGGAGTTACTGTCTTTTATTGGTTTAGCAACTTTCAAATCTTTGTATATCCCTAATGAGCAGTGCATTTCATTAAAATCAGTCTGACATGTTTACTAGTACATGTGCTTTGAGAGTCACAGAACTTAATGAGAAAACACAAAGTCATCATGCAAATAGATAAATACAGTTACTCAGTAAGAAGCCCACACTGAGTTAAGCAACCTATAATTTAAATGTTTTTTAAAAGAGAAGTCTTAGAGATGGCCTCCTATTCTGCTACTGCCACCCTGAGGCTCCAGAACATTCCGCAGGGAACACTATTGGCTAATCTGGAGTGGAGGCAAGTTTTGACTTCTTATCAACCACACCTTCTCTGCCATTAAGAAGTAGATTCATAATAACTAGTGAAAAGTTACACATATTACTTCTAAAAGTTGCTGACTCCTTACTAATAAGAGGATGCTACATGAGGTTATTTCTGGTGCTTCTAGATTTAGTTAAACTGATATAACTCTATTTTAATGTGATGATTAATAAGCGCATTTTATGAAAATTTAGCAAGAGAAAATTAAAATAAATTTTTAAAAATCCAGGCATATTAATATCAAGGGTACATTTTTTTTTTTGCCCTATTCACTGCAAATAAAACTGTTGTTATGTAAAGTTACTTCGGGAATTTTTCATGATGTCTGCAAGATAAGCTTAAGGTTTGAAGGTTATATATGGAGAAGTATCTTTTTGGTATTTCTTTATCTGACATTTAACTTTCTACAATCAATTACTATAAAATTGTGTGATTATATTTATGTTTGATGCCAAATTCATTGTTTAGGAATTTGGCTCCCCTGTACATAAATTACACGGTGCTGTCAGAGTACCAATAACTCAGTGCTGCATTCATTTCTCCTTAGTTTTGTTCTGACATCATGGAAAAACTTGACACAATGCTTCCACTGGCTCTGGCATGCAGAGATGATTCTTTCCAGGAAATTAGAGCACACTTTGTGGAGGCCTGTTGCAAAGTGGCAACAGCTGTCCTGGCGAGACTGCAAGAGAGGGGCCAGGAGTTTCCTTCGCAAGCTCCCCTGAAAACCTTGCACACACTGCTCTCCACGGCGGTATATATCTTCCAGCATTTTACTCGATATGATAATTTGATGAAAGAAAATACTAACAAGTAAGTGCCATTTATATTAAGTGGATGGCCATGTTTACAGTAGGGTGTCACCCTTGAATATCACAGGAGTGAAATTTTGATGATGATCTTTGAGGAGAAAATAATAATTAACATGGTGAATTATTTTCATTTGTCTTGACTAGGAAATGTCAAAAAGGTGGAGCATAGGATATATTAAACCAGATGCATAGATTCTAAGATAGGTATTTTTCTAAAGGTTCATTCAAAAGATCCATGCATTTTCCACATTCTACTCAGCAGCAATGATTTCCTGCATGCTTTTCTGACATGACCAAACACGTTTTACCTTGTGAGGCACAATGTACTGCCTACACTGAAAAGGAAAAAATAAACTTCATGTCCCATGTATACACAGTTGCAAAATATGCACACCTCTCTTTTGTTTCAAAGTCAATAGGATGTTAGGAGCTGACATAGAAAATAAATGCATTTCAATCTATTCTATTGACTAATGTAAACATATTTCAGAACATCAATTTAGTGATAAACTACCTTTAATATTTGAGAAGAAAGCATCTGGAGTCTTAGTAATTCTCATGTATTAGTAGCCTAAAAGGATTATATATATATATATATATATATATATATATATATATATATATATATATATAATCACAGGTATTATCACATGACCTTCCTAGCTATCCTTGTACTTACTCTCTAGAAGATAGCATGGCCTGTTGCGAAGATAGCATGTGGACTTGGCAGTTCCCAGGACTCTATTCTACATTACTTACTCAACCTTTGCAGTTCCTTAGTTATAAGAGAAAGCTTACTATATACAAATAGCTAAAGATAAAAGTAACATGAATTTGGCTTGATGTAGATTCTAGAATATAACTGTGGTATTTCTTTAATTCTCATAGTCAGATGTTGTGATTCATACTTGAATTCATAAACAAAATGTGCCAGAAATCACTTTTTTTCCTGTAGAATATTTTAAAACAGTTTATGAGATAATTGACATCTACAAAATTACAATTTTTAGAATAAAAAGAGTATGTTTGTGGGACGTGTGATAGCTTTATAAAAGTTGGTTCTGACAAATGCCTCTGTTCTTTATAATAATGATAACCTAATGCCTAAATAATGCACTGATCTCTAATAATAGGCTTACAAAGAATACTTTTATTTTTGAATGATGTATTGACAATGCAGTTTGTCTCAAGTTGAAGTGCATATTTGTGGAACAGCAGATGTACATTTTCAAAAGACTTGCAAAACAAAGACCAGCTTTTTTTTTTTTTTTTTTTTTTTTTTGCTTCCCCCCGCACCCCCCCCCTCCCCTTTGGAAAGTGAATGTGGATGCAGACTTCAGCATTAGGAGGAAATGAATGATTGATATCTAATAATCAAAACCATTTGTAGTACTGGAGATTGTTACCTCCTACTACACAGGCCTTAAATCTCTGTCTCTTTGATCATTGCCTCTGAACAGACCCGTATTCCTGGTGCCTGTCCAGCGATATCAGGAATTCATCAACACTCTCCAGTTTCAGGTTACGGACTACTGCGTCAGAGTTTGTGTTACAAGCATTTTACAGGATGCTGAGAGCCACCACTGGGATGACTACAAAGCTTTTTATGAGGTGTGAAGTTAAGTTTACTATCCCTCCTTTTTACACAAATATGTTTTACTGCCTACCTGTTTTCTGGCTAATTAGAAACATGAGCTCAGCATTACTAACACACGAAGGCTGTTAGGATAATATTTTTTAAATATTGAATTTGTACTTAGGAAAAACAGTTTGTTTTTTTTTAAAAAAAAAACAAAAACAAAAAACAAAAAAAAAACAACCCTGAAATAATTAGACATCAGAACTCTCCTTCTGCTTAGAAATAAAAATAGTAGCTTCATTTGAGTTACAGTGTCTGAGTGTGATATAGTAAGTTGAAATATAATGGGATGCAATGAAAACTGGAAGAGATAACAATGCCAAAATGCCACAACCTTGTACTTTTCCCCAAAGGGAACAGTTATAGATATCCTTGATTTTTTTTCCTTGTTATATATTTCCATCTGTGTTTGATGAATATATTTTATTAAGCAGTTTTATTCTTTATACTTATTTTTTCCTTCTCAAAGAATGTTCTTATGAGTATGTTTTAAGGCCCATCTGATCATTTATAGCTTACCTATTTTCAATTAGCCCATGTTTTAAAATCCCAAGTTTCTACTGAATTCTTCCTAATAATTCCCAGTATAACCAAACCTAGGTTCAATTAAAATTATTCAGCATCAGGCTTCATTTGTTTCAATTCCCCTAAATTACATTGATTATGCATAAGCCACAATATTTGAAATTTTTTGAAGTTGATTCCAGGGCAGGATGAAACATTTATAATATCTTAATAAAAAATAAGATAAATCAGAGTTTTAAAATAATTTATCAGTCAAGCCCAGCTTCACTAGCTTTTCCCATTTACCCTTTCCTCTGGATTGAAGCTTATGATTTTTGATTTGCTTGATTGTTCTAATCACTATGGAGTACTGAGAAGAACAGAGTGGAGTGTTATTCAATGGAGTCACTCTCATCGCCTTCATGACACTGAAGGTTCCTGTGGCTCCATTTATGGCTGAGTTATTATCATAATGTTGCCACAGCAGAGAAAAGCAAATACTAAGAAGCTCTTTTAAGGGACTTTCCACTTTTTCTAAGGACATTTCATCTCTCCTTTAGAGTACCTTCCCAGGTAGTTTTTCTTTTTTTGCAAGAACATCCATACAGACTTTTCCAAACCTGTCATACTTCACACAGCAGTGAGCAGAATGAAAACGAGAAGGTGCTATAGTGCAGCTGGTAGTCTGAGAAAATACTGTCTTCTCTCCTGGAAGCATTGAAGCTTCCTTATTTGCAGAAGTTGAAAAACGAATCTATCTCATGTTTCGAACTATTTCAATATGTCACTGTACTAAAGAGCAATTTTATTGCTCTGTTAGTACAGAGTATTTCCTCTGTTAGTACAGAGGAAAGGGTAAATGGGAAAAGCTAGTGAAGCTGGGCTTGACTGATAAATTATTTTAAAACTCTGATTTCATTGAAAAACAGGTATTATCTCACTATTTGCTCAACATAGAGATATTATGTTTCCTCTTATGCAAATTGGGAACTAGAAGAAGTATACGGTAAAAATAATGAGTGGATGCATTTCAAACCTGTTATTGAAGTTACCAACCATTTAAAAAACACACAACAAATTACCATGTAACATGCAGCTCTTAGATCTTATGACAATGCTTTAACTTCAGAGACAGAAATAACAAGATAGTTACCCTGTGATTACATGGTAGCTTCCATATACTTACATGGTCAGTAGTTACAGTTTAATTGCAGAGTGGTGGTTATTTCTGCTCAGAAAAATAAAGTGACACTGCTTTTCTATTTACCAAAAAATAAGAACCCTCTAAAAATAGCCCAGATTTTAAACTGTTTTGATAATGGAGTACCTGACATGGTTTTATCACGCTTACCGCACCCTCTTTCCTCCTCTCCCTATTATTCCATCTGATTTGTGAAACAGGACTAGTTTTTGGCAAGGCTGCTTTGGGAGGAAAGAAGATGAAATCTGCCAGACTCCAGGCAAAGAGGAGGATAGAGATCGCAGGGGAACCTGCTGCCATGTGCAAGCGTGTAGTAAAGAAAGAGTGAAGTCATTTACAAGATACTGAACGATATTTGCTCATGTTTTGCGAAATCAAGTGAGCCCTCGACACATTATTTCCATTTTCTAAGCTGTCAGGTTGAGAGAGTCAAAAGAGTTGTTCCGTATCTCTCTGATGAGGTGCTGGTCAGATGGCACAGTGGGTATTCAGATTACATGTTTAAAACTGAGCATTTAGTATAGTTGACATCTGCTCAATTTTAGCAACTTGTGTTTTCCAACAGTCAAAGAATAAAGAATTGTCTGCTCAAAGATAATATTGAGTGGCTTATATAATAAAGCCCAGCTGCTTGTTTCCTGATATATAATCTAAATAAAAGCTCACATCTGTTTACATTGTAGTGGGCCTGCAAAAATAACAGATGTTTACTAGCAGAATACTTTTGAAACGATGACAAATAGAGAAACAGGTCAGAAAAATAAATGAATCACATTTAGCTTAATGAAAACCCTTGCATACGTTGAAGTTATACACATTTTGAAGAGAATTGTGTGAATGATGACCAGTTTGGAATGTGAAGTTGACATTTGTGTTTTAAAAAGTCTTAAAAATAAGTGCTTGGTTTTTTTACTTTTAAGAGAAGAAATCTGTGTACTTGAAGTTATTTTAATTTTTCTCATTTATTGCTTAAATGTAGCTATTAAGGAATTTTTTTTTTATATTTAAAAAAATAGAAAAATCACGTTGGCCACATTATTATAAACATCTATATCTATTGCCATGAAAAATATTAGTGTAAGTTATTCAGATATCAGCTGGGGTCAGTTTTGCTTTAATTAACATACTATACCATAAAAATAAGAAAGTCTAGCTTTAAAACTTTGTTCTTACTTTAGAAATTTTAAAACGCATTTTTTTTTATTGCAGAACAAGACAAAGAAAGCATAAAGAACTATAATTGTGTTACTTCTGCATTAATTTTGTAATTTTTTTTCTTAATAGTTTTGATATACATCTAGTCAGAAAGTCAGGAACCAGTGGTTAAAGTCCCCCGCCCCAGTTTGAACTTGACTCTTTGACTTTTGATGCCCGTTTTCCACCTAAGGATAACAATTCCATTCATTTGTAAACTTCATCTGAAAGTCAGTAGATAATAACTATACATTATTATTATGTAATGAATAGAAAAGATTTTAGTACTTTAGTATTTTCCGGCGTATAAGACGACCCCCTAATTTTATAGTTAAAACATAGGTTTAGACCTTTATTCGCTGTATAAGACTACCCCCCACTTCAAAGAAAAGACTTACTTTGCCGCCAAGACCTGCAGGTAATTTTTGTGCAATTTTGGTCTTTTGCCCCCGATTTTCGGTTGACTTTTTTTCCTTTTCAAAAGTCGTCTTATACGCCGGAAAATACGGTAATCAAAGAAACTACCAGAAGAATAATATGTATGGAAAACACTAATAGTAGCGTATACGTAAGAAGCTATCACCTTTTGGTATACGAGAACGTATTTTTTTTTTTTTTAGATGACATTTGTTTGAGAAATATAAGCAGTGGGTAAGACAAATTTTAAGTCAGTGAGGATTGCTTAGAGATAAAATGGGAAGTTTTACTAGCTTCACTTTTGGTATAGTAACATAATCAGTATAATGTTTGAAGAATGCATTCTACTCTTTTTCTATTTTAAATAATCTTTTGATCTGTTTTGAAGAAAATGAGGTCAAACTACTAGCAAACCTTCCTAAGAGCAAGTTAACTAATTAATGCTTGTAAATCACTTGAGGCTACCTTCTCATTTC
This sequence comes from Pipistrellus hanaki, assembly GCF_964339955.1. NCBI lineage: Eukaryota > Metazoa > Chordata > Mammalia > Chiroptera > Vespertilionidae > Pipistrellus > Pipistrellus hanaki. Next base: position 47,379,895 of record NC_140506.1, on the reverse strand, counting down.
TGCCTGTTCCCCTTGGCCTTGGCGACTGTTGGGTCTCCCTCTGTGGTCAGGGAAAATTTGTCACACAAGAGATCTATAAGGGGATATAGAAGGGAATGAGACTCTGGCCCCTTGGAAATATAAAGTGCTGTAAAAATACTAAGAAATAATGAGATCCGCCTAGGCTTTATAACAAAACAAAACAAAAAAAAAATCAGACTGTTATAGTATTTGTTTCTAGTATTGTTATTAAAACACCATGAATAAAGGAGCCTAATGTAATCATCTTCAGTAGTTACCCACCCCCTTGGTTTCATGCATGTTGATAAGTATACAGTATGTAAGTTAATTTTTGCTCCTGTCATTTCATTATAACGTGAAATCTGAAACATTTGTAAAATGATCTCAGAGATGCTAATCCTCAGTTTAAATAATTAAATTTTAATTGTAGAAGAATCAGCCCACTATCTTAAACTAGCATGACATGTTTAGCAACTGTAAAGCCTATTGTTTAAAAGCCAATTTTAAACTGCAGGCCAGGAGTAGGTAAGTCAAGGATATGCTAGGTGAATTGCTTGCAGGCTGGATTTTCCTTAGAATATCTAGTCTTGTGATTGAAATAAAACACATGTTCCTTTGTCAGGAAGGATGTTTTACATCTTGTCAAAAATCTTTCTTGGTCATCTAGTGTGTCAAGCTCTCCAGCTATTTCCTTTCAGCCTGAACTAATTAGGTTCATAGAAAGCAAACTGACATTTTGGAAGATGTGATTCCATTGTTTAACGTGTGGTGTTTTTGCCAGGGGGAAAGATGCTCCTTCTCACTCCAGATGTGGCATTATTTCTTCTGGGCTCTTCATCATGATCTCTGGACCATTCTACCCCCCAAGCTAGCCCAGGAGATTCTCACAGAAGTTCTGGAGAAGTCTTTGGGTCTCCTGGCCTCCAGATATGCTAGGGCCAGTCCCAGTTACAAGAGAACTCCACAGATAAGGTACCTGACCCTGTGAAAACCATTGCCTTTCAAGAAAACCTTTTCCCCATTTAATATAAAGTAGAAGGTAATTCTGAATCTCAGGAAAAGACTCCTTGTATCCTTGACATGTTTTTAACATCCGAAAGGAAGGAAATAATATTCAATTATCTTGAGATATTTAAGAGGAAATATGAAACTTGAGCCAAATCATTTTGCTCTTTTTTCTTCTTAAAAATCATGTGTAGAAACCACTTGTTTCTAAAAAAAAAAAAGATTGAAGATGTATCTTGAAATATATCTTTATTTTATAACCTTCATAAAAGGTTAAAAAATAAGGTGAGAATATTAAGGTACTAATGTGGAGAAAAAAAAGCAGCATTATGATAGAGCAGTGGATTTGACTGAAATTCTAAGCCACCAGGGGATTTTAGTTTCTTAGGGTTTTTATTTTTTAAAGCTTTTAAGTAGTGTAGTGAATCTTCATTAAGGAAACTCCTTTGTCATTTCCCCCCCCCCTTAATGTATTATAATTACTTATTCCCTTTTTTCCTTTATTTTATTTCTTCCTTTTCATTATGTATTACTAAAAGCCAGTTCAATAGTAAGTGAAATCACAGAATATAAGAGACACAGTCACTGGGTATTAAATTAAAGAATGAATTATAGTGCAATTCCACAACTTATCTAGGTGATGAATATTACAAAAATATGCTTACATGACAAGTCTATATGAACAGAAGGCTTTGTTTTATAAATATTCTGACTAATGTGATAAAGACCTGCCTTTTAAGTATAGGTATAGGTATATACAAATATATTTTAAGAGGAACCTGCAGACCTCAGAAGCTTTTTCTTTTATTTGGCAGTAGGAATCATTTCCTGATCATGTTCTTGTAAAGCAGGCTGCATTTGAGGGGCGTTATGTCCTGTTACAGTGTTTCATAAATATGGTATTTTGCTCAGGCTGTTTTAAATTACTGACCAAACTTTTTTTTTTAATGAACTCCAAAGAATAGATGGAAAATTCCTTTTGAGAGCAAAGAATACTTTCATTCTTTTTCCTTATGTAGAATATATCACTTTTGACTATGAGGTGACAAGTCATTATATGATGTTCACTATTAACTCATGAAATAGGTAGTATATTTAATTAAATAATTGTACTGTATACACTTTTGGTTTTTATTTTCTGGGCGGTTACATAATAATGCCATTCAGAACTAGATTTTTTTTTTTTTTTTTTTTTACTTTTCTACATAAAATAAATATATTTATTTGTATGTTTGATCCTAAACTACCATTCATTTGGAAATCAAATGTGTGTGTATGTGTGTATTGTTTAGATTTGAATTAAGTAATCAGCAAGTAGAGTAAATAGATGCAAATACAATTAAACTTTCCTAAAGGTGATTATTGATGTGTTTAGTATCCCAGTAGCCTCCAACTGTCAAATACCACAACCATAAATAAGATTTATATATAATATGTAATATATCATTAATATACTAGAGGCCTGGTGCATGAAATTTGTGTCTGGCTAGGGTCCCTAGGCCTGGCCAGCGATCAGGGCAAATCAGGGCCTTCTTTCCTCTGGCTGCCAGATGGCAGCCAAGGCCTTCCTCCATTCTGAGCCAGCCTCTGGGGGTCATCTCATGTCATAGCCAGTGGTCAAACTCCTGTTAGGTGGAACTCCTGAGGGGACAGTTTGCATATTAGCCTTTTATTATAAAGGATGTTTATTTCTTCAACACTGAATATAATAGAAAAAATGAAAAAATTAAATGAAGTCTATAAAATTTAATTGTACACTAAAATAATCTTTGTGTCCCTATTAAAACTCAACAAAGATAAAAACAAAGAAATTAATTTATGAATAAGATAAATAATATTTGCCAAAAAATTATGTATTATTGGAAATTTCTGATACTACATTAGTGCTTCTGGTAGCATTTCTTTCCATCTCCCACTTGCTTGGAAAACATGTGACCCACCTATGTAACTTTCTTTTGACAACTTGTACTTGGATGAGGAGAATTGTTCTGCTATCAATTTTTTTCCTAATATATATATATATATATATATATATATATATATATATATATATTAGCAAATTTTCTTTTAACCTGACTTTTCTTTTTACTGAATGTGATTTCAAGGAAAATCTCCTGAACTTCTTGAATAGTATCCTGATAATGCAAAATAAAAACATGGTTTTTTTTTTTTAAAAGCACCCCTAAAACTCTTTAGACCTCACAATCCCTAAAGATAATAGTATTATGGAAACTCAGAATCTAGTTTTGAAGCCTTTTGTCTTTGATCTCTGAAGCTCTGATATCTAACCAAATATTTATATTCTTATATATGTTTAATACAAGAAATATAAAAGATAGTGTATATACCAAGTAGAAAGATGCTTTTGTTTAACTTAATTTTCTTCTTTTTCTTTCTAATAGACTTGATGTCACAACAATTTTAATATGCACTGAGAACATGTTATGGTCAGTTTGCACATCTGTACAGAAACTTTTGAATCCTCATGAATATATAGATGATAAAATTTTTAAAATTTATATCCATTGTAATAATCTGTTGACAACATTAGTCATTTTGACTTCACCATTAACTGACTTATATCAGTAAGTATCAAATATATTTTCTTTTTAGCTATTGCAATATCGAAAATAATGGGATTTAGCAGTTATTTTCATTCTACGTATTGAATTGTATAAATAGTAAGTAGACATTTTTTGAAATACGTTTTTTATATTGTGAATTGGGCTGTTGTATAATACAAAACTAACACTAACCAACAGGGGTTTCTTCATTCCTAAAGCAAGTTAGTCTGAATAAATACTATGTTATGTCTCTATTGGTAAATTTCATTCAGTTGATAAAGCTCCAAAACAGTCAGGACCATTTTAAGCTTCACTCTTTGAGTTATTTAAATGATCAAATCATATTAATGGATTGATTATTTCAGTCATAGCTTAAAACTCTATGTAAAAATAAAATTATATCTAATGGGTTTTTAAAAATATTTTTAGCTTTTAATTTTATATAGATTGGTTTGCTCTAATAAAAAAATTAACATTAAAAATGGTTCTAAAATATGCCTAAATTTGGAAGAGACTTCATAGTTCCACACTGTCAGTTAATCTACCATAGATTTTCATTTTTAGTATTAGGTTCTAGTGTCTGAACTAGTAATGGCAAGTGAAAATAGGACTAAGCAATTACATTTTTTAAATGTTGATTTAGTTTACTTAGGTAAATAAATAACATTTAGGGAAATTAAAATTTCTGAACTACTTTTCTGGTTTATTTTATTCAAATTAGTTATAGAGAAAAGGTTGGAGGAGATTTTCTAATAGAGTAATATAATTTGTTTAAATTCTCCTCCAACATAGTCACTTTATCTTGAAAGACTGGGTAATTTCATATTCTTATTTCTTGGATAGTAAAAATTAGACATACAGTATTTCTATTTCTTAGGAGAAACTAGGTAAAGTATTATTTTCTTAACACTCAGATAAGGGCAATATATGAATCTTGATTTTCATGAAATTTTGAGGATTTTTTTTTGTTAGAATTTCTGAGTAAATAACAACTTTGATTTCAATTTCCCATCATTTTCACCTTCTGTTTGACTTTCAACTAACCCACTGCTTATAGATTGTTCCTTTTGGCATTGAAAATTAATTTTAGAAATGGAGAATTCTTTCCGAAAGGGGGAGACACAGTGAGATAAACTGTTAAACATTTGGAATTAAATATTTAATTCATAATAATAAAAAACTCAATGTCTGAAATCCATAGTAAATCCTAGTAAACTAAACTGATTTACCATAGATGAAAAAATTGTTGTGTTCTTAGTTAAATGGTTCATTTCATCTAAGAGGAAGGCCCTGTGAAAATCAGGAACAAAGTTGACAAATTTCATGGATTGGTCATGGTAAGCAATATTGAATTTCATGGTTAGTCACAAATGAACAGAAAAATTTTAATCCTTAATTCATTAGTAAAACAAAAAAATTATTATCAAAGATTGCATATTTTAATAATAATATAATATACATTTATTATTGTTAACCTATAACCTTTTAATACATTTTTAAACAACCAAGCAAGTACTCAAACCTCTGTGATTTGTGCATTAGATATTTCACTGTAACCTCATTCAACAAATTTAAATTGCTAATTTCAATCAGGATTATAGAAAATTTTATACCATGCACTGCCTCTGGTTTTTCCTTATAAAAAAGATAGCTATATTGCTTTGAAGTATGAACAAAAATCTATATATACTTTAATTCCTTTTTAATCTCACTTTATAAAAATTTTCTCAAATCTTATATATTCATGTCAGTTTAAATTTTATGTTTGTCTTCCAAGAGTATTAATCCAATCTTTGAAATATATTTTGCTTTTGTCTTGGCAAATAAATCTACAGGGCAGCATGTTCTCACCAATTACAAAAAAAATCTATAGACATTGCAAGAACCCTATTAACTTACTTAGCTTCCCTTCATATATAGGATATGAAGTTGTTATAAGTATTTTAGAAAAAAAACTGTATTTCCACCTCACATAAAAAAATTAAACTATATGCTTTGATGAAGTGGTGAAAAGTAACAATAAGATGTTGATAGTATTGATTTTTTTTTTGTAAACTATACCTAGCGTTTGTCACTCTATGTAATATTCCTTTTTAGAAGGTGACTGCCTTTATTCCAAGCGGTTCTGACAGATAAACTGAATGCATTTTCCTTTCTGAGCTCAGTGTAGGACCACTAAATCCCAGGGCAGGAATATATGATTTTAAAATCTTTTCAGGAAGAATGAAACCTGTTTGCAAAAACGTGTGTTCTTTTTTACTCTCCTTGGTAGATTTCTTTTAGAATGTTGTAAAAGGAATACTTCAGGTTTGCCCTCTAGGGAAAGAGACCTGCTGAAACATAAAATATTCACCAGGCATTTTCCAAAGTGCTTACAACTTGTAGTTCTTTCATAAAGGCTTAAACTACATGTTCAGAAGTGTAGTCGATGTACATTTATACACACACTCAAGACAATGGTTTCATATCATATTGTGCCTTCATAGAATGCTAGTTTTAATTTGTACATAACAAATTAACACATTCTTAGAATTTTATAATTTAATTTCACCTCAACTGATTTAATTTCGCCTCCCTTGCCCCTGTGATTAGCACAAGGAATACAACGCTGAACAAGAGGAAATAACCTGTCCTTAATAATTTCGGGAAGTCTGATAAAAGTTTTAATGATAAAAAATATTTTGATATATTGTTATTAGTGGAAACTTTTTGAAGGTTTACTATCGCAAATGTTTTAACATTTAATAACATGAAAGAATATACAATGTACCAGGCAAAGGCCGAAGTCATTACAAATAGTTCAGAAGAGAGATCACTAAGCCAAAAGCAGCAGACCTGTCTTGGAGTTCACTTGGTGTCACTCATTTGGCTTTTGAATGACTACATTCCAAGGTATTTCAATGTTGTGTCTCTAGTTTCAAACTCAAGGTAGATCTTTTGAAGTTATGTTTTTCTTATGTTATTATTTATTTATAAATATATTTTTATTGATTTCAGAGAGGAAGGAAAAGGGAGAGAGATAGAAACATCAATGATGAAAGAGAATCATAGATCAGCTGCCTTCTGCACACCCCACACTGGGGATCGAGCCCACAACCCAGTCATGTGCCCTGACAGGAAATTGAATTGTGACCTACTGGTTCACAGGTCAACGGTCAATCCCTGAGCCATGCCAGCAGGGGTGTTATTTATTTATTATTATTTTTAAAATAAATTTTTATTGTTCAGATTATTACAAATGTTCCTCTTTTCCCCATCCCCCCCCAGAAGCTCCCCTCCACCCAGTTCCCACCCCACACCATATCATTAACTCCCCCTTACTGTCTTCATCCATAGGTGTAAGATTTTTGTCTAGTCTCTTCCCGCACTCCCCACACCTCCTTTCCTCCAAGAATTGTCGGTTCACTCCCTTTCTACGCCCCTGATTCTATTATATTCACCAGGTTATTCTGTTCATCAGATTTTTTATTCACTTGATTTTTAGATTCACTTGTTGATAGATATGTGTTTGTTGTCACTTTGTTGTTCATAATTTTTTTATCTCTACCTTTCTCTTCTTAAAGGAAACCCTTCAGCATTTTATATAATACTGGTTTGGTGGTGATGAACTCCTTTAGCTTTTTCTTGTCTGTGAAGCTCTTTATCTGGCCTTCAATTCTAAATGATAGCTTTGCTGGATAGAGTAATCTTGGTTGTAGGTTCTTGCTATTCATCACTGAGTATTTCTTGCCACTCCTCTCTGGCCTGCATCATTTCTGTTGAGAAATAAACTGACAGTCATATGGGTACACCATTATAGGTAGCTAACTGGTTTTTTCTTGCTGCATTTAAGATTCTCTCTTTGTCTTTTGCCCTTGGCATTTTAATTATGATGTGTCTTGGTAAAGTCCTCTTTGGATTCCTCTTGTTTGGAGTTCTCTGCACTTCCTGGACTTGTAATTCTATCTTTCACCAGGTAGGAGAAGTTTTCTATCATTATTTCTTCAAATATGTTTTTAATATCTTGCTCTCTCTCTTCTTCTGGCAACCCCATAATTCAGATGTTGGTATGCTTGAAGTTATACCAGAAGGTCCTTACACTATCTTCATATTTTTGGATTCATTTCTTTTTGCTCTTCCAGATGGGTGTTTTTTGCTTCCTTGTATTTAAAATCTTTGACTTAATTCTTGGGATCTTCTAGTCTACTGTTGAATTTCTGTATATTATTCTTTATTTCAGTCAGTGTATGCTTAATTTCTGACTGGCCCTTTTCCATATTTTTTGTCATTTTCACTAAGATCCTTGAAGGTCTTATTAAGTTCCTTAGAGGTTTCTAGAAGATTCTTGAGTAACCTTTGAATTCTATATCCAGTAGTTTGTTTTCCTCCATTTCTTTCATTTGTAACATGATTCTTTGTCTCCGCATTTTGGCTGCTTCCTTTTGTTGATAGAGTGGCTTTGTGTGTTAGGTGTCCTATAGGGTCCAGTGACTCAGCCTCCCCTGTTACCTGAAGTGGACTCTCTTGGTGCACTCCTCTGTGGGCTGTGTGCAGTCTTTTAGAAGTTAAGCCTTAATTGTTGCTGGTATCACTGGGAGGAATTGACCTTCAGGTCTATTGGCTGTGAGGACCAGCTGTGTCTACAATAGAAGAACTACTGTGCTGCAGACCCCTTATGGGGTAGGACTTGTTTCAGTGGGTCTTTGTTGTTCACTGACTCTGCTTCTTGAGTGTGTCGCTTATGGATGTGAAGAGTTGTAATCTGGTATGGTCTCACACTGACCACTGGGTATACTGGCTCTTGGATCTCCAAAGAGGTGCAAAGTTAGCCACTGCCTGAGTCCAACCAGCAGGAGCTACAGAAATCTGTAGATTCCTCCTCTTGGTTTGGGATTTAGAAGTGCCCAGATGAGGCCCAGCTGTGAAGCAAGCCCAGATGCTGCTGCTGAGCCTTGGTCCTTCTTTTGGAAGCTTTGGATCTCTCTGACCTAGCTGCAGTTTGTTAGGTTAGACTGCGAAAGGACAGGCCATTCATATGCAAAAGACGCTGTGCACAGCTTGAGAGGGGTTGTAAACTAACTGGGGCAGGGTCTCAGGGAATCCCCATGGCAGAACCATCAGCAATGGCGTCTAGTCAGCCCTGCATTGGAGAGATCCCCACATCTCCATATCCCACGCTCCCGTGCAGGAACAATGATTGCTGCAAGCAGCTCTGAGAGTAAGCTGCTCTCATGTTCAGGCCGATGCCAGACAGTCCAGTTTCTCCCCATATGAGTCTGGGTCTCCAGAGTCTTGCGGAACTGGAGTTCAGAGCAGTCAGGAGCTTGTATCTCCTTCTCGATTGAAAAAAGCAACAGTGCACCCAGTTGCCAGCCTGTTCTGTGCTTGCCTCCATACCTCCACATCTCCTACCAGTCTCAATACGCTTTTTTCTTTCCTTCTAGTTGTAGAACTTCCACTCAGCCAGCTTTCCCATGGTTTTGGATTATCGGTGTTTTGTCTTTTAGTTGTAGTTTTGAAGTAGGTTGTGAGAGGCAGAAAGTATAGGTGTTTACCTATTCTGCCTTCTTGGTTCCCTTGTTATTTATTTTTAAAAACTATTTCACAGTCCCTCACAAAACAAAATATATTGGTCTAAAACTTTGCTTTTTATACCTCCAAAGTCTGTAAATTTTTGGAAAACATGTAGTTCCTCAAAATGGGAAGCATAGAATATGCATAAATAAATGTTGAGCATATGGGCATATGACCCAGCAATTTTACTACAGTTTTATACCTAAAAGAAATAAAAACATATGTTTACACAAAGATTTTTACACAAATGTTCACAGCAACATTTTTCATAATATAATAAAGCGGAGCAAACCCAAATGTCCATCAATTGATGATGAATGGAAAAACAAAATGTGGCATATTCATGTAGTAGAATATTATTCAGCAATAAAAAGAAATAGAATACTACTGATAGATAGTAATACAGAGATGAAGTAAAACACATGCTAACTGAAGAAATCCAGACATAAGAGCACACAAGTTTACTAGAAATGTCCAGAATAGGCAAATCCAGAGAAACAGAAAGTAGATTATTGGTTGCTCAGGGGAGAAAGGGAAATGGTCAGTAGCTGCTAATGGATGCAGGGGTTTCTTTTTAGGCTAATCAAAATGTTCTAAAATTAGATAGAGGTGAAGGTTAAATATATTAGAATCCATTTTATTAAACACTTAAAATGGGCAAATTTTATGGTATGTGAATTATATCACTCGGTAAGCTGTTAAAAATGAGTAAAGGCTGAATGGAAATAAAAATAAAAAATACTTAAAATGTAGACAAAAAATGATGTCTGCAGGATGCAAAACGATCCAGAAAGTGCAGTTTCTTGTCTTTGCCATTTTGTTTCAGATTAAATGACTGACTCCCTTTGTTCCCATTCCCTCTAAACATTATTTTAAGGGAATATTTCTATTGAAAAAAAAATCCCACAACACTGAAATAAAACAGCTTTATGTGTGGTCCTAATAGGATAGAAACACTGGAAAAAGGATAATGATTAACTTTTGAGAAGGCCTTTGTCCTGAATCTTTGACTAGCTGGTTTCTGCTCTGTTCTCAGGGGTCAATCTTATTCTATCTTTCTACCATATGTTTTCTCTCAACCTGCCCCTTGGCTGTGTACCACCCAGGACTGCTCTTCACAGATGGCCCCAAAATTCAACCCCCTTTCTGCTAAGCAGGATCTGAAAATACCTTTTATTCATATTTCTTTTTTTTATTTAACCATTAATTACTATGGTTGACCTTTACTATGGTAGACTATAGGCCAAGCATTGTGATAGTCATTTTCTAACTTTAAGTCATAATTTTCTAACCTCAAAGAATTATTTTCATCATGAGAAACACAAGCCAAGGGGGCAAGAGAAATATGGTGAACCATGTTTTACTTCAAGTGTATCCTTATTTCTCTCATTTAATGAAATTTAGGCAACTACTTACAGTCCCAAGGGTAGCACTGGCTTATGAAAGCAAAGCAGTGACTTAATATTATGTCTAAAATAGTAAAGTAAATTGAATTTGGCTGTCTCTTAGGATTCATGATTAGTTGCTTGTGATTTTAAGGCAATCCGAAAGGCTTACATGGCCTCAGTTATCTCAAGTATTCCAGAGCTTTCTCAATAGTTTAGTTTCAAATCAGTTCAACTTCTTGATATTTTTATTTACTGAGCACCTCTAATGGCTCAGGCACTGTGGTAGGCACAGATGACACAAGACATCTGACCTGACCCTTGGGCTGCCTTGTTTCCATCTTGGAGGTTTATTTCATTAACATTATACTGTATATTGAGACACAATTCTACTAGCGGGGCAGCCAAAAGCAGGGTGGCATAAGAGAAGCATAAAACCCAGCCAGCTCTTTAGTTTATCACTTGTTCTCACTTTTTATGTGTGTTGGATTTATTTCATTCTAGCAGCTGGCTGCATAAGTCCAAGGAATAAATCAATTTACTAATGCAATAAGGGATGGAAGATAGCATAATTGTAGATCTGAGGACCAGGAGGCTGGTTCTGGGGTAGAGTGCTCAAGTGGTGAGGTGTGATGAGCCCAGAGGCTTTATGGTATTAATGGGAGGGAAGGGGCCTGATGCTGGGAAAAGGGCAAAGGCAAAGAATTTCTCCATATTCATTCTATTCCCTTAACAAAGCCATCGTTACAATATGCTAATTTGGGGATGTGAGTACATGTATTCTGCTTCAACCAATAGACAATTACTTATTTTAAAATGAGTATTTAAGTTTGCTATGTCGAAATTCTTTTATGTCTGCTGAAAAATATAATTCTGTAGCTCATACAATTATATTTTCCTCTTCACTATGAATTATTTAGAGCATCCTCTCTTTTAACTGCATACCAAAATATCATTAGAGGTTATCTAATAGCTAGCTCATCATTTCATTCTCCCATTGAGGCTTGTGGGCCAATTTTCACCCTGTTATACTCTCCAGAATAATGAAACTAATTTGGGATCTTGCTGTGGAATTAAATGCTCATACAGATCCCACCCCCTCTGAGACTATAAACATCTGCCATAACATTTCTTATAGCCAAATATTCTCACTATTACCAGTACATCTGAGAAACCATCAGTGAAGTAAAAGAGGTTAGGTACTGGCAGAAATGTTCTGGGAAGTATTGGATTGCCAGTGATTTGTAGTCTAAGAAAATTTGGCACCAATAACCATTCCATTATCATTAGATACTCCATTATTTTTCTAAACTTGAGGATAAAACTGTAACTAGGCAACCATTTAGACTTTTGGAATTTCACATCCATTTTGAGATAGTCATAGACCAGACCGTTAGGAGTATTTACAACTGTCATTATACCAATAACTAGAGACCCAGTGCACAAAATTCATGCATGAGGGGATGGTCCCCTCAGCCCAGTCTGCACCCTCTCCAATTCAGGACCCCTTGGGGGATGTCTGACTGCTAGTTTAAATTGGCAGTCATATATCCCTCTCACAATCCTGGACTGCTGGCATCTAATTGGTCACTTGCCTGCCTGCCTGATTGCCCTTAACTGCCCCCCCTGCCAACCTAGTTGCCCCCAACTGCATCCCCCCTGCCAGCCTGGTTGCCCCTAACTGCTCTTCCCCTCCTTCCCCCGTCAGCCTGGTCACCCCTAACTGCCCCCCTTGCTGGCCTCATTGTCCCCAACTGCCCTCCCTCCACAGGCCTGGTTGCCCTACGCAGCCTGCTGTTCAGTCATTTAGTCGGCCCTTACTAACCCTCCCTGCTGGCCTGTTTGCCCCATGCAGCCTGCTGTTCAATCATTTGGTTTCCCTCACTAACTCCCCTGTCAACCTGGTCATAGGCAGCCATCTTTTGAGGGCATGAGGGTCAATTTGCATATTACCTCTTTATTATATAGGATACCTACATACATTGAGTCCTTATTATATACAACGTACTTGGCTAAGTCCATATATGCATTGTCTGAATCATCACACTGAGGTGATTGTGATTATTATCCCCATTTTACAAATGAGAAAACTGAAGCAAAACAAATTAAAAAACAACATTACACATGTAATAAAAAGCACACTCTTGATGCAAACCCAGGTTGTCTGGCTCCAGATCTCCTACATGTGCCTATGTACTGCCTTTAATGATCTACAGTGGCTAGCCGAAAATAACAGCACACTGTAGGAAAGGTATTTATTCTTAGAGAACTAGGGTGGCCCCAAGATAACTGGACACATGGGAATTCATGCAAAGAGCTCAAAGAGGTAGGAAAAGTAGGCAGAGGCTGTGATCCTACCATCTCCAGTTCCTCCTGCTCTCTCACCAAGCCCCTTCTTTTTTGTCCCATGCTTCCCCCTGTCTGTCACTTCCTTTGAGACTCTCTTTCCAGACCACTTGCTGCATCTCCTCTCATTTTTATACCAAGCCCCTCCTTTTTCTAGCCTTCTGGCTATTGCGTGTTCCTGCTCTGCACCTCTCTTTCTTGGCCTCTCTACCAAAGACTCTAGAACACTGCTGGCAAAAAAACAACAACAACACTCAGCTGTTCTTTTATATCTTTTGACAACATAAAATACCTTTTTGTCCAAACTTTAAAGAGCTACCTATTCCATCACCTACTTTGGTCAAACCCCCTACGAAGCCCCCATCCCACTATTTGTTAGCAGATGGCCTTGCCCTTGTACTTTTCTGAGAAAACCCAGACCATCATAAATGCACTTCATTTTATCTCCATTCTTAATAATTATCTTGATCCCTACTCACCTTGATATTCTTTGACAGGAGATCAATGTATTTCTTTTCCCAACCAATGCCAATATTTTCATCTAACCACATTCACATCCTATTCCACAATGTCAGAATATTCTTTCCACTCTGGTTCTTCCCCCAACTTCTCCTGCATTAAAATGTATCCCTTCTTGACTACTGTTTTTCCCTCCTAAAATACAGTTTGTGCTCATTGTCTCCACTTTGACACCTACCATTTACTCAATACATTCATCATTTAGATTTTTAATAGAATCACATCACTGCAATTGCCCTCATATTGCTAAACAAACAACATGGGTCAGGTTATCCATGCATACCCAATCACTAATTCCAATTTTTGTTTTTCCGTTTCCTTACTCTCTCTGCACCTTTTGACACTATTAGCCATTTGTCTTCCGTTGGCTTTCCTTTTGTCACTGTCTCCTGGTTCTTTGCCTACTTCTCTGATTATTCCTTCTTAGTTGCATTTGAGTGCTTTTTTTTCTCACCTCACCCTTTAAATATCATTGTGTTCTGGAGTTCTTTCCTTGGCCATCTTTTCATTTTATACTCTTTCTTTGGGTGATTTCACCCATTCCTATGGCTTCACTGTCAAGCTAATAATGCCCCTATCAGTATCTTCAACCCAGATGTCTCTTGTATAGGTTAGATCAATAAACCCAAATTCCTATTGTATGTCTCTCTTTGAATGTATTTCAACTGTCTGCAGCTCCCTCAACATATCTATAACTTAAAATATATGCAAGTCATCTTACACATCTTCTTTTCCCTCAATTCTTTTCACTTCTGCTTTTCCCTCATGCCATCTCCAACCACATGTCATTAGGGGATGAATATTGTTAACCATATTAATTTAATTTATATTGACATTTGTCTCCTATTCACTCTCCCTTTGTTTCTAACCTTAGGACCAAATAGGTGGTGTCACTCTCATGTTATAAACTCTTCAGTGAATCCTCATTGCTGAATCAAAATCCAGACTCCCTAGAAAAGTATATTCTGGTTTCCTGACTAGCTTCTGCTTATCTCTCTAGTTCACACAATGGAATGCATGGAGTGGATATATGACTACCTGATTTTGAAACCTATTTAAGGAGTTTTGTTCTATTTTGAAAATTAGTGAGAAAAATGGCTTTCAAAGAGGAGATGATATATTAAAAGTATAAAAAAAGTCTTAAGTATCCTTAATCAGAAGATGTTTTACTTAATAGGACAAATAGGAAAGAGGTCAAATTTAGAAAATGCAAAGGCACAAAAAGCAGGATGTGAAATGAAAAGACAGTGACTAAAATGAAATTCTGTCCTACATATTACCTAAAAGATGTTATTGCTCCTATAATTTAGAGAAAGAGAAATAGTTACACTTCAAACAATTCTATTTCTAAAGTGGTCCCATTGTTGCTTTTAACTCCAAGTGGGCAAATACAGCCTCCTGTTACTATAAATTTTTTATTAAACTGACTATCTACTAAAGATTTTATGTAGCAAATTCTTTCGCATTTCCTCAAGATTTATTGTTGAATTTGGGCCAATCTAAAAAAATGTTAAAGTCAATTCTCCAAAGATAGTTGGAGACCAGGGAGTCTGGCCAAATTGCTCACATTTTGAAGTAATAAGCAAATATTTTACACTTAAATTCTTATTTACAAGCTCTCTGTGGGCCTTTAAGAAAATACAAAATTAATTATAAATGTTCATTAATTGTTTAGTTTTTTGTAAATCTCTTTAAAGAGTAAAAAGAGGAAACTTTATACTAAACATTTTTACATTAATGAAACAAATGTGACAAAATATTGCCACTTATTGGATCTAAGTTGAGGAGAGAAGATAAGTGGTATTCATTGTACTATTATTCTTTATATGTTTATTTTTGACAAATTTTATAATGTGAGTTTTTCATTTTTTTTTAATATATATTTTATTGATTTTTTACAGATAGGAAGAGAGAGGGATAGAGAATTAGAAACATTGATGAGAGAGAATCATTGATCAGCTGCCTCTTGCACACCCCCTACTGGGGATGTGCCCGCAACCAAGGTACATGCCCTTGACCGGAATTGAACCTGGGACCTTTTAGTCCGCAGGCCGACGTTCTATCCACTGAGTCAAACCGGTTTTGGCTATAATGTGAGTTTTTAAAAAATTAAATGATAATGGTATTGTCATAACCTTCCCAAGTGTAAGGATTGTTATACAGAGGCCTGTGACTCACCTACTGGCATAAATCCCAAGTGGATGGTATGGATGCATTGTTCATTCTAGCACAATACAAAAAAATCATTACCGTAGAATACTATGTAAAAATAAAAACTGTCAATGGTCAAATAAAAACTGTTCATGCTTCCTCTGTACACTGAAATAATTATTTTTATTTCCCTAGGGCCTTTCAGCATGACATAGATGATTCTGCTTCACATTCCTTAAAGCCACTTTTTAAGCAACCATTACATTGGCTTTCTTGCATATCACATTTCCACCCTTCTTTACTCCGGTGAGAACCTCTAAATGCTATGGTTATGATTCTATGTTTTTAAACTTTAATGGAAACTTTTATCCACAGAAATAAATGCATCTTACAAATTTTTATAATACATCACAGTAAGTAGAGTATTGTTTTATCTTTTTTTTTTTTAGCTCAAGAATCCAACGTACAGGCCTCCAAGTTATTCTACGAACTTCTAGCTTTACTGATATAGCAGGAAAATGTGATTTTTTGAAGTTTAATTCTATTATAGCTAATCTCCTAGTCACTTAAAAATTCATCCTTCTTGACCCATGACTGGGGATTTGGCAGTTCTCCAACTAATTGTAAAAAATAAAAAAAAAAAGACAGCAAAACTGATTAATTCGTGTAACTAACTCAGAACCTTGGTAAAAGTAGAAGAGTAACTTTTAAAATTATTGATAGGATAACTCACTTTTATTATTTTATTAGCAGTATTTAAATATAAGTCATTTAAAGCATGAAATGTACTTCCAGAGTAATCTAATGACATTTTGGGGCATCTTGTAGAAAATTAGTTTGATTCTTTGCTAAATATATCATTAGAAAGTATCTTTCCTAGGTATCTGTAACTATATTATTGTAGCTAAAGATCATATTGTTAATCCCCATACATTCTTGATTCATCTATGAAATACACTCTCAGTGATTTCATCATCTAATTGACTGACTGTATCTTTCTCTTGAGTCCTACCCATAAATAGAGGATTATGAGAATCTTATACACAAAGTCATTGTGGACATAGCAGGCATATATTATTTATAATACCTATTACATGCCTATCCTCACATAGTTAACAGGGATGACAAGATCAATGAGACACAGACCTTAGTTTCAAAGACCCCAATATATTGTTGTTACTTCACTTAAATATAAAACTTTTTCAGCATCTCTGATTAACTCCTTATGATTGATTCTTAGAAGTGGAATGCCCTTAGTACTCTGTCCACTTGCATGTAAATACAAACTTAAGACATTGAGAATTAAATAGCCAATATTTTAATATTCCTTATTGGAAAAGTAACAAATTAAACAACTGGATCTTTTACTGTATCGGTTAGCAAACAGCCTGGTCATTTTGATGAATTCCCAGACTTCTAAACATGTTTGTTCTCCAATGTTATTTTCACATTTTCTTTAATCCATTTGTATTATCTGCTTTTATCTTAATCTATAAGACTTCCACCTCTAGGCTTGCTCTGTGCAGTCCAACTAGAGGCCTGGGAAGTCAACATAGAAATGGGTTTTCTACATTTTAAGTAGCTACTTCTTATAATTAAGTTCTTTCTCTTGTCTATAACTAAAGCCAGCATAAATGTAGTAAGTAAGACCTTTCTTTTTGCTCTGTGTAGCAACCGATCTCCAGTATTATCCTAACAGAAGGATTAAAACATGGGATGGCTAGTCAGACCATAGTAGAAATGTAATTTGATACAAGCTTCTGGGGGACATTTTACAATAGTAAGCTGTATCAAAAACCTTAGAAATATTTATGCCCCTTTATTCAGCAAGTCCATTTCCTGGAATCAATCCAATTATAAAGAATCATAAAGAATTAACCAGACTGTTGACAAAACTATATATGTAAGAATGTTCAAGGGAGGATTATTTGTGAGTGAATAAAATGGAAATAAATATCCCGCACTATGGAATTAGATAAATCAATTATGAGATAGCCATATGATTGACTAATGTGGATTAATTATAAAAATTGATTTAAAAAATATTACATGACAAATCATTGTGATTTATAGTTAAGAGCAAACTGCAGGTTAGTAATTATGACATCATCAAATCTGTCCCAGTTTTTAGAGTGAACTGAATTCCATAAAAATAGAGACTGATTTTTGCTTACCATTCTGCCTCCATGGCCTACCACATAGAAATTGCCCAACAAATATTAGTTGAGGAATGAGTGAAGGAATAAGTATGTTCAAAGTAGTATTTTATTAGATACTAGAGGCCCAATGCACAAAATTTGTGCAAGGGTAGGCCTTCGCAGCCCCAGCTGCTGTGGCCATTGCAGCCCCACCCCCACCCGCACTCACTTTGGCCTGGTGCTGCCAGCATCCACTGCCCACCCTCCTAGTTCCCCGGTTCTGCAGAGCCCCCTGATCAATCACCCATAGAGGTTGGCCTGGGCCTCCCTTTGTGGAGTGATCATGGAGCGATGGTGGCCCCCCCAACCAAATGCATCACACCCCTCTTGGCTGGCCTGGCACCAGCGTGTGCCACAGTGTGGTTGTCGAGATGGTGGTTCTGCTGTTTGGCCGTTTGGTCAATTTGCATATTATACTTTCATTATTGTAGATTACCATATTAATTGGTATATTTAGCTATTTTCACACATTTGATCTGAGTGGTTAAGCTCAGTCATGGGAAGCACGGTCTTATTGAGGAGGTGGCTTCTAGTATCCTGAAGAGAGAACATCTGGGAGGAGGATGAAAAAAGAGCTTTGCTCTCCCAGCTGCTGCTGACAGCTGTTCCCCAGGACTGAGGAAAGGAGCTTAGAGAGCTTACAGTCTGATGAGGTGCCAAGCTTTGACATGGAGCCAACAGGCAGGGGAGAAGTAATGAGAGCTTTTTAACACCCAGGCTCTTAAGTGGCTGTTCCTGACTGTGGATGGACAAGCAGCTGGATCTTTGAAAGATTTTCAGAGAGAAAGTCATGTGCTTATGGAGCAGTTATTAAAAGAAGTGAATATGTCAAATGAACTAGATACTGAATGCTTAGATATCCTAGGGTTTATATGTATTCATATCTTTTTTCTATTATGGTTTAGAAGTTTTATGTAAATAAGGACACAGCAAAGGAACCAACAATAAGATAATAGAAGACAACTATAGGTTTTCCCATGAAATAGATGTGGTTTGTAGATGCATAGTTTTGTAGTCTTGGAAAGTGGGTTAACCTCTGTGAGCTTTAGTTTTCATGTATTATGTGAAACTTTATATTTTGGTGAGGAAGTTGAAACATAAATACAATACAATCTTGTTGATATATTTAAAAACAGAAAGTGATATCATCATGTGCTTCTTGCATCTTGAAACATCTTATTTCTTTAACTTCTGAGATACTCTCATGGCAGAGTCATGAGGATTAAGTGAACTAATGTGCCTACATAGCACTCATCACATAGGTACTTACTAAACAATCAATCAGTATATCGTTTTAATGAAGAGCTGTATGTTTCAGGAAGTTGCAGATTTTATCAATTATCTAAACATGTTTAAAAGGACCCACTACAAGTGTGCTAAAGTGTAAAAAATATTGAACTGCTTTCTCATGGGCTCTCTGCACTTATCCCAAGTGTGATGCCAGGAGAGATCTTTCATATATATATATATATATATATATATATATTCATATTTTTGTATATATATTCATATTTTCGTATATATATATATACATACATATATATGGATATGATTTTTTTATTGATTTCAGAGAGGAAGGGAGAGAGAGAGAGAGGTAGAAACATCAATGATGAGAGAGAATCATTGATCAGCTGCCTCCTGCACATCCCACACTGGGGATCGAGCCCAAAACCCAGGCATGTGCCCTTGACGAGAATTAAACCTAGGACCCTTCAGTCTGCAGACTGACGCTTTAGCTACTAAGCCAAACCAGCTAGGGCAAGGAGAGATCTTTCTTGATCTCCCTGTAACAGGCTATTAATTACCAATAGTTGGAGACCAATAATATTAAAAGCTCTAGCCAAATAACTCTGCTCCTCACAAGGAGAGGCTAAGATAGTCATTAGTGTCCAGGGTCTCAGATGCTAGATTAGCCTTCAGACAGAGTCCAAAACTGATACCTGAAATGCAATATTATTTTAAAAATTAAAATTGGATTTTTAGAAATAGGATATGCTAACTTGTTTAACATTAAAGTATGGAGCTACGGCTATGACTTTTAAGTACTAATATCTTTGGGTGATTTGGGGGAAATGGGGTCATCTCAAGTGAAAAAGATTAATTTACTAGAACCAAGAAATACCCTAAGTCTCATAGGTTGAATGCCTACCCTCAAAGTTGTACACTAAATAGTGTAGATACAACCAACTCTGAAAAAAAATGATACTCTTTGAGTGTTAGTCTACCTTATTGAACAAAGTTATTTAAAACCAAGTCATATCCTCTGTATAAACATTCAAGTGATTTTCTGTTTAATTTCTGTTTATTGAATCATCTTTAATTATAAAACTCAGAGAGACATGTCTATACCCATTATAGAGATTAAAATATATTCAAACATTTTCAATGCTATAACCACATATAATTTACCCAATCTTGGTTAAAGTGATAAAAAAATATTTTGGGTTTTTCCCCATTAACTTTTTTCTGGGGTACTAAAGTTATTTTCTTGAAAAAAAAAAAGATGACAAATTTGCTTTAAAGATCTGTCTTTACTTACTTCCCTAGAAAGATTCTAAAGAATCAGTTTTGGAAAGCCAAGAGTAGTAATAGTAATTCCTGGGTTTCTCCTCCGCTTTTATTTTCCCACTTTAGGGCTTTTACTCTAAGTTTATCTTTAGTTATGCCCTTGCCTTTGTTCTCTGAATCATGTAACTTATGGTCTCTGGTATAAATTTGGCCCAGTAATCCTTGACAGGAACCATCTGGTTGAAATCAGTCCCTAGATACCTTGAATAATATGTCTCCAATTTGGGAATAAGCCTTGAGACCACAAACTTGATTTTGGGTCAAAAACATGGTATCTTCAATCAGAAGATGAAATAGCGCCAAACATCCTCAATGCTGGAAAATACAACTGACCCATCAAATAACAACCAGGTTGAATGGACAGAAACCTGGAGCAGTGGAATGAGCGTAAGTTTTAAAGTCAGAAAGACCTGGGTTCAAAGTCCAGCAGCCACATTTATTAGCTAAATGAACTTGAACTCATTTCTCAAAGATCCTGAAACAAGGATTAAGTAAGATGAATACTAAGTGTCTCCACTCATGTGGATTTCCCCAAGAAATGGACCCTGACATACGCATTTAAGAGGCAGTAATTTATCTTCGAAGTGGAGAAAACACTGGAAGGGGAGTGAGTAAATGAAACAAAGGGAGAGAGGAAAGAAAGATTAGTATAATCAAAGCCAACTACCAAGGAGTAACCAGAACTTAAACCTTCTGGGGAAATTCTTGAAACCGGTGGGAAATTCACGTCTCAGAGTCATCCCACCAAAGAAGCAAGGATGCTGAGATACTTATGCAACAATTTTCATATGTTTTTGGTTGAGAGTTGCCCTGGGGTGTTAATTTTCTGTTTTTTCCAGCTGTTTTCCTGGAAGGTAGAGAAATACAGGTTCTTATAGTCAGAAGTTAGGCCAGTGTCTGTAGTAGTCAAGGCAAGAGAATGTGGGGAAATTGACCTCTGCTTTGGTCTCCCCCATGCACCATGGAAATCCACCCATTCCCCATGTTGAGTTCACTCAGTCCTATCATTGATTCTTCTCAGTGATAGCTGGTTAAAATGTCTTTAAAAAAATTATTAGAGTTAGTGGGACAAGCTAGGCAGGGGTCTTCAAACTACGGCCCGCGGGCCACATGCGGCCCGCAGAGGAGTCTGATCCGGCCCGCCAGGTTTTTTGGCAGTGAGCGCAGCCGAGGTGTTACAGTAGGAATTAGTAGTTCATATAGTCCGGCCCTCGAGCTCTCTGAGGGACCGTGATCTGGCCCCCACTTTAAAAAGTTTGAGGATCCCTGAGCTAGAGTGTCCCCTGCTGCAATAATTTCAGGATTTGCAGATGATATTCATTATTACAGTTCTCTACCTCTTATTTCAACTTCCCTTTACCATCAGCTAATTTGTTTTGTTGCCCAGTGGAGTCACTGAGACCTTACCTATCAGAATATAGTCACTTCAGTCACCTATTTATAGTGATTATCAGTCATGAAAGCAAAAGGGAGAATCCCTTGAATTACAGACATTCTCCTTCCTAATCACCTTATGATAGCTTATCATGACAATTAGGGTTAATCTAGTTTCTCATGATAATTAATCACCCTTGCCGGTATAGTAACTCCTTTCTTTGCCCCATAGACTGCTGGCATGGGGAGCCAACAATGCCTAAATGGCAACTATAATTTAAGTGTAGTGGAATCATCAATGTCCCCCTCATAGAGGACCACCACAGAAGCAGGACCTCCACTCCTGCAATGCCGACAGGGCTTACACACATTCCCCAAGTGGGTCAGCAGGAGCACTGGTGAGAGTTGCCTCTTCTACTTTCACCTGTTGGCTCCCTGACAGTTTATCTATTGGGAACATAGTATCATATATTGGCTTATGGTTCGAAGTAAATATCAAATCCGGAAGCAGAGTGCCCTAATACCACAGGATGCCATCCGCAAGCTGTGCATTTCAAAGTGCATTCCAATGTTCTACTAGTTTAGCAGCTTCTGTGTGATATATATATAGGATCAATGAATCGAATGGTCATGTGATCTGAACAGTAAGCCTTCTCATCTTGCAGTGGGAACTCAGGCTAGTGTGCACTAATAGAACTAAGATTTTTTAAAACCTTTCTATTGTAGTATGAATACATATTTTTAAATTGCAGAAATTACAAGTAAACACACCTGAAGACAACTAATATTTTCCTTGATGTTTCTGTAAAAGTAATTTGTTATTTTCATAAACCAATAATGATTGAATCTCATTATTGTATCACTGCTTACTACCTGGATTTGAAAAATTCTTTAGGTTAATTCATTCCCTAGAAATGTTGTACTTATTAGAATATAAGTTTAATATAACCAAGCCATAAATTCATCCTGTCTCCCAATACAAGATTTATACATTCCAGTGGATTTATACATTTTTGTTCTCTTTTTTATATTATAGTAAAATCCAGCATGTACACATTTGATACATATATAAATATATATAAAATTCCTCTTTCTGTCATTTTTTTGTGAGGCTAATCTCACTTTCACAGCTCCACCAGCTCAAAGGATGAGGGAACATATGCTTCTCCATATGCCCAACACAGACTCCTCAATGCATTTATTACTCAGAGCTTGGAGATTGAGGAATCTTTGTAATATTTTATTTTTTCTCATAGTGAGTCATTTTACTGTACATTTCAAAATCTGTGATAAGTTGAAAGATACCAGAATTAAGGTACATTTCAACAAACAGCTTCCCATATGCCAAATGAGAGGTTTTATTTATAACCAGGTATTCAAATACAGTGAAGTGAAATTACACGCAAATTATTTTGCTTTATTACATGTTTAAAGAGCTGAGCATAAACACTAACCCCTCTAATCTATTCTCCACACGGCAGTCAGATCAGGAAACTCATCTGCCTCAAACTCTTCAGTGGGTTCCAATTGCCCACAAATGAGGCCCTCTATTATCTGGCTCCAATCTCTTATCTTCAGATTGTCTCTCAAAGACCCCCTCCCCCTTTCTACACTTCATTAAACTGGATCTTTCAATTCTTTAAGTGTATTCTTAAATTGGCACTCAACTCAAATAAGATGTGTAGGAAATGTTCAAAAACTAAGTCCATTTTAATACAGCACTTACAACCAACTAGTTGCTTTACATCTACTGAACCCCAAGCAAGTTTCCAGAAGTTAGCACTTGGGATTTAGTAGAGAAATAGGGACAATGATTGTAAGGATCTGCTTCAGTGTTTCTGTCTGAAGGACTCTCCTAGTGGATTCTTCGCTTGGGACCATATTTGAACTACTGCAAGAGGCAGACCAATTTGGGAACACCCAGGTAATTCAGAGCACCAGAACTGGTGGGCTTGGTTCCTCTGCATCAGAGTTAAGTAGATAACTCCCCGCTTCTCTCTTCCCCACCCACCCAGAGCAGGAGTTCCCATAGCTAACATTGCCCACCAGTTGTCCAAGGAGTTTCCCTGTTTCCAGGCATGTTTATCTGAATCTCACATGGGAAGTCTGAGTTGGCCCAAAGTTCAGATGCAGGCTGAAGGATTTTGCGCATCATAAGGTTGTGTAATGATCCAAATGCCAAGCCAAGCCAAAGAGTAGGTGCTCTGAAACTTCTTCATTTTTATCTTTGCATCCTCTCACTTTCGCTTAAACCAGCTTTTTGGCAGAGCATCAAAAAAAAAGTTGCTTTGCCATTTATAAGCCTACTTTTCAATCAGCTAGGTTCACTAGTAGATTTGGAGCTAGAAAACAAATTCTTGTGTCCTCACAAGACTTGAATCTGGTAGAGAGAAAAGTTTTACTTGATTAAATAATAAAGTGTTAAAATGTGTATATTTGTCATAAATGCTATAATTCACAGCAAGGGAGACCTCTGTGGAGAGAAGTGTTTAGTGAAGACTTTACAGAGAAAGCAACATTTTTGCTGTAGATTGAAAGATGGGTAGAGTTTAGTAAAGGATTATTGCAGGGCTGGCAGCCACAGTGGACCCGAATGGACACAAAGGCTCAGAGTCAGGAAAGGGGATGCCAGGTGGGTCTCTCTTTACAAACTTGCACCAGAAAGCACCTCTTACCACCGTGGTTCTCAAATTTTAGCATACATCAGAATCTCCTGCAGAGGGCTGGTTAAAGCACACATTTCTGGAACCCATCTCCAGAATTCAGATGGATGAGGCCTGGGAATTTGCATTTTTACAATTTCACAGGTAATGCTCACACTGCTGGTCCAGTTCCCAGGCATGAAAACTAATGGTTTACCAGTGTTTCCCAAAGTGTGATACGTGTACCCCCAGGGGTACGGGAAGAGTTTGGTGGGGGTACGCGTTGCACTGGAGTTAGTTTGGGGGGGATATGCACTGCACCGTGCTTAGCTGCGCCTAATTCTATGTTCTCATGAGTACGAGGGGTACTCAGCGTTACGAAAATTATAGAAGGGGTACAACATATGTCAAAAGTTTGGGAAACACTGGTTATTCTATGTTGATAACTGGATGGTTCACCATTCACCACTCTATAAATTTCATGTTGAAATGATCCCATAAATTGTTACTCTTAGCAATACCCTTTGTTCTGTCTTTTTTCCACTGCAAAGTTGGGTCCTTTCACTCACATGCTCACATTGCCCAATCACACCTTTTCTTCCCAATGCCACCCTATTCCCACAGTCCTTATGGCTACAACCAGATTGAGTTCGATCATTTCCTGCCTTTTTGTTGTGGTTGTAAACTGATTTTAGATGTTGTGACCTTTAGCCAATCTAAACTTGAAGATTTAGAAGGAAAACATGAATTATGTTATCAGTTTTCTGTTTCTACTTTACTTTCTTATCTCATGCAGACCCATTAATAAATGAACGTGGTGATATGGTAGACCTGACTTTGATTTTCTGTCCAACATTGATGATAATTTTCCAAATAGAAGCTTATTTGCCTTGGAATTATTTCTCTTTGATGAAACAATTACCCAAGTTGGTAGCAGTGTGATTGTTAGAGTGGTTCTGATAATTGCATGCTGATATAAGTCTTTACATATTAAATAATTAGATTATGGTTGACCCTTGACGGAAACTTTGAATTCCTTTAGTTTTATCAACGATCGTTGTACAAGACAAATTACAAAGCAGTAAAAACACATTGGAACTTCTTTCCATGAATAATGAAAGGAGTTTATAGCTCTTAGTAGGCACTCATATAGTTGGTATATGAACAAATAAATGCATTCTAAATAAATGCATAAGTGATTTTTATTTGCTTCGTGAAACTAAAACAGATATAGTTTTGTAGAACATAGGCATGGTGATTTTGTATCAGTTTTAAGTTTGGCAGGCTACCAAATGTTAATTTGCTTTTAGCTAGTTGAGATTAAATGTATTCCTTCCCTGAGCAACCCTAAAGTAAGCAAGCATGAAAGCATTTTCTGAGTAATCTTGGAGAAATTGACATTTAAGGGAGTTAGCATTACATCTGTACTTTAAGGCTATTAATTTCATAGATAAATTAACTTCATTATTCCGTCTTTATCTTGCATTTGAAAGGACTCCATCAGCTGGGCAACTGACAACTGAGGGTCAATTGAAACTGCTGTTAGCCCAGCCAGGTTGTAATTGGAACCTGCTTCTGGAAACTCTACTGCATCAGGATGGTTTTTTGCTGAAAATCTTGCTGAAGAGCTCAAGTGAGTATTTGGAATTATGAAAATGTCCTCAAAAAACCCAGTCATTGTTTGAATTGAATGAAAATGTTTTTCATACTTGAATGTTGGCAGAGGGATATAAACCAATTGCACCGTATCAACAGTCAGTGGCATTAGCAGTAGGCAAAATATTGAATTGCTTTATAAACCTTTGGAAAGTATTTTTTCAGGGACTCTAAAAGAGAGAAAACAATATTTTCATATACCGTGTTTTCCGGCGTATAAGACGACTTTTGAAACGAAAAAAAAGTCAACCGAAAATCGGGGGCAAAAGACCAAAATTGCACAAAAATTACCTGCAGATCTTGGCGGCAAAGTAAGTCTTTTCTTTGAAGTGGGGGGTAGTCTTTCAGCGAATATAGGCCTAAACCTGTGTTTTAACTGTAAAAT
Source organism: Pipistrellus hanaki (assembly GCF_964339955.1). NCBI lineage: Eukaryota > Metazoa > Chordata > Mammalia > Chiroptera > Vespertilionidae > Pipistrellus > Pipistrellus hanaki. The sequence goes on along the minus strand of NC_140506.1, from coordinate 47,353,549 downwards.
TAGGGGGTCCTCTTATACGCCGGAAAATACGGGTAATACTATTCTGTCATAACTATCATTATATAAAAGTATATAAATGTGTTGAATATCTGGGCTTTAAAATGCCTAAGTAAACTATAGAACACAGTTACATGTTCAAAACAGAAGTCTGAATTAGGCCTAAGAGAGAGAGAGAGAGAAATTACATTAGAACCACACTAGAAATTTCAGTGGTCTTGAAGAGTATATATATAAAGAACCAGGGTCATAACACCCATAACAACTGGAGGTTTGACCGTTTGCCAGGCTGCTTACCTTTTGGAGAGAGAGGCGGGTCTGATTAGCAATGGCAGTGGCTGCTGGCAAGGCTGGGAGAGAGAAGCAGGGTTAGTCTACTTGTATATGAGTGAGGCAGATGTCACCAGGCCCTTGGTACAGGAATGAAGCCTAACATTCCCCTGTCCAAATCACTCTAGTAATTTCAGGGAATTTTTTGATTTCTCAGATCTGCTCACCCATCTTGATGTTTGCTTCCCAAAAGCCACATAGGGGAGGTACCTCACTGCTGAGCCCTTGTGAGGATATTGCTTCTCTCCTGGTGCTCTCAAATCCTTAAAATTTGTGATATCAGTGTCACCACAGCATCTCAAGCTTCACTGTTTTTCACGCACAAGTTTGGAAATGACCTGAATCTGACCTTATTCCCTTACAATGACAAGCAATACTGTTTGGGGCTTACATTTCCCAGGTTCACTTGGAAAACATCTCTTTGGCTTCAGGCTGTTAACTCCACTCTCTTAAAGGGAAGACAGGTGCTTCCTCAAGTAGCCAACATTTACTGTTGACTTGTTTAGGCACTTTACATTTGTTATCTAATTTTATTCTTATCAATCCTAAATAATAAAAGGATAATATGCAAATTGTCCCCTCCACCAGGAGTTCCACCAGAGTTCGACCAGGGGGCAGGGCCAGCCCACCAACCACCTGGGTCCCTCCCGGAGTCATCCCTGCCCTCGACCGCCCCCTCCCATTGGAGGTGGGGATGGCCTGCCAACCTCTCACATCCTTCCTTCCCCATCCCCCTCTCCCTCGGCCTGCCCCAGTCGGGGCAGTCTGGCCGGCCCCCACTCAAGCACAAATTCGTGCCCTGGGCCTCTAGTAACCTTATAAACTATATACTATTGTTAAAAATAATGGCGATAGTGATTAAGATAATGTTACTTGCCCAGAGACACAGACAGCTGATAGATAAATGATGGATAAACCTGGATTTTGAACCAAGCCAGAGCTTTCTGCCCCCTGCCCTTCCTATACAAATACTTACACATATTAAATGCTGAAGTGGGCGAGGAGTACCAGGAATAACTGCAATCTGTCTGCTCTCAGGTTGGATCAGCCAGGACACTCTGACACATGTATATTTAACTGATCTTTCCAGCTAGAAAGTCAGGTCCACTCGGATATTTTTATATTCTTCCTCAAATAGTGCTTTTTATAAGGAAAGTCCAGTAATTGGCCAGTCAGTGACCAGTTAGGACATAAACTATGAAACAAGGTGGCTACATGACATGGATAGTCTCTGACACAGCTGGAGAGTTACTCTAATAAAATTGTTGAGACTTGTGGGCCTGGTCTCCTATTGATAGAGTTATATAGAAAATCAATTGAGATCAAACCTTTTCATTATACTGCTATAGCCACTAAGTAGAGGAAGAATGATTATAGTTATGAATATTTAACCATGTTTTCCTATAAATAAATCCCACCTTTACTTATCAAAAGTATTAGATCCACCTTCTGGTATGTATGAGAGACTTCAGTTATCAAACTTCAGTTTGGTTCTTATAGGGTACACATTTGTATTTACCCAATCTGCTCAAATACCCATCATTTTTAACAAATGCTATTGGGTGTTTGATTAGGATTACATAGCTGCTCTGGTATTGTCTTGTATTGAATTCATTAGCTACTTTAAATACTAAACGGATGAAGTGACAGAATTTACTAATCAATTGATTGACTGACTTATTAAGTTCTAGTGGAAGCCTTGTCACTTTAAGTTAGAAACAATATACTCATGGAATCTTGTTAACCAGACAAAGATGGAAATTATTATGTAATAAAAATGTGTTTGTGAAAATTTTCAGAAATTTTCTTTCATTTGCTTAGAAGTCTCCGAGTATTTCAAAACACCATTTGGTAATTTAAAAGTTTAATCATATTTTTAGGAAAGCAAAATTTTAGAATAAAATAAGCTGAACTTGGTGCTTAAGCATCCTAATTATCAGCTTTCTTTTCTTATGGGAGGGTTTTTCTTTATAAATAGTGACTTTTCAGTCTAAGTGATAAAATTTAACTTTGTGTTAAGTTGTTTCATGAATAAGGATAAAGAGATTTAAGGAAATTTTTATTATACATATTTTAAAGGTTCTTTTCATTCGCTAAACAGTTATTACATTCTGTTAGGTACAAAAAATTTTTGATGGACAACTATACAATAAAGATGAAAACAAGGGGTTTATCTTTTAGTCAAAGTGATATCTGTAGCGTTTGGAATGGCTCTATGAAAGTGACGTATCAGAATTCCTTTTTATTTTAAAAGAATCAGCAGAACATTTATGGAAAGACTATTTTATAATATGAGGTGCAACTCCACTGAGGATCAGAAAATTGCCAAATTAAATAAATGAATTGTGAAATTTTAATTTATAATATATGCTTCATAGGCAGCAGCTTTTAGGAAGAAGAATCATGTTTTTGCCATGGATAATAATTCCATGTGTAAATGCACTATTTTGAGGGAACGCTTACACTGCTAAAACTTGATAAAAATAAACTGATTTCACGTGGTAGGTGGTTTATAACATTGGTTGGCTACAGTTCAGTTGGCATGTGAAGGTAAATGTTAGTTTCATTTTTAAATTGGGGCCCCCTTAAATTTAAAGAGAAAATCTCTTAACTACAAATGTTTATAGAACACTTTAAAATTGTAAGACACTATTGTGGATTACTGACTTAAAAAACCCAGGGCAATTGTTTTGGTAATTGCCTCACTGAGGCCACATGGCTTAAGCAGTTTCTTACATGAGGCATCAAAGGAACAAATATTTGGCAAATTTCCCAATTGTTAGCAGGTGGCCTTTTCCTGTAAGTGACATTTGAATGAAGTGTGACTAACATTCTTTCCTTTGCCCATAGCCCCAAGAATGATTTCCAGTGAAAACTTCTTGGCTTCTTGTAATGTGCAGTTGTAATATAATAACAACAAACTAGCAAATACATAATATTTAACATGTTCCAGACATTGTTTCTAAGTGCCTTAAATGTGTTCACTCACTGAATCCTCACAACAATTCTGTGTAGTAGATTCAGTGGCCATTTCCATTTCACAGATGAGGAAACTGAGACACATAGAACTTAAGTCAGTTAACTAAGTCACAGAGCTCTTAAGTGGCATAGAAAGATGCAAACCAGACCACTGGCTTCCAGAGACTTCTTTCACCACCGCACCATGCAGCATCCAGGGAGAGCCACAGAACATTTCCCAAATCGCACGTTGTGCAATTCATGGGAGGTATCAGGAACCTCTATTATGGATCATTTTGATGGTACATTTTGTACTTTTAAACTTATAACAAAGTGCCTAAAAATAATCAAGAAACTGCAGAAGAAAATTCTTGATAAAGGGCTGCCATCCCTACCAAGCGGTGATTGATGTAAAATGAATAAATCAATTCAAATTCTCTTATGCTATAGTTAATATTTTCCTGATCTTTTGAGTCATGAGAGGCATGTTATGAATGAAGCTTGGTATTCTTGACTTTCAAGTATGTAAAAAGAGACCACCTGGGGGAGCTGGTTAAAATGAAAGATTCTGACCCAATAGGTGGGCCTGAGATTCTGCATTGCTAACAAGCTCCCAGGTGCGCTGCTCCTGCTGCTGTTGGTCCCTGGACCCCCTTTTGAGTAGCAAGGTCATCAAACAAAGTATCTGTTTCTATAAAAGGCAAAAGAATTGAGTATGTGTTTTGTCCTTCCGGTGTATTATAGACCTTTAGAGACACAATTTACTTAAGACTATTTCTAAATCATTTTATCAGGAAATTCACAGCAGTCAGAAAGCACAGTTTTATTCAAATACAGATCTGATTATGTCACTCCCCTGCTGAAATCCTTTTGATTTCAGCAGGGGAGTGCCCACTACTTATCCAATAAGAACCTTAATCCTTGAGGTAGGAGCAATGCCTGTGGTGCTCTGACCTTGGGAGATGTGTTCACCATATTGTGTCCTGTTGCCCCACCTTAGCATGCTCCGGCTCAAGCACATGGTGGTCTAGGTGCATTCTAGATGTACCAGTTAATAATGCGGATTTTTTCCCCCAATAGATGGAGTTACACATATGTTGATATATATATGCGATTTGATATGTATGCTATTTTGTTGTATTGACAGCAAGCTTCCAAACTTCATATGTCAAATTTGCTGAAGGTATTAACAACTTAGATATTTTTATGCTTAAAAATGTTGAATTTCATGCCAAAATAAAGAGCATTTGTGGGAAGTTTTAATTTATTACTTTATTTTGAAGAAAAAGTTATCATGTACTTCAAGAAGCTTATGGTGAACATGCTCCATCTCAAGATACTTGTGAGCTCTGGTTTAAACACTTAAAAAGTGATGATTTTTTATTTCAAAGACAAAGAATGTCCAGGTGAACCAAAAAAGTTTGAAGACCAACAATTACAAGCATTATTAGATGAAGATGCATGTCAAACTCAAAAACAACTTGCAGAAAGATTGAACGTTGCTCAGCAAACAATTTCCGATTGTTTATAAGCAATGGGAAAGATTTTAAAGGAAGGAAAAGGGGTGCCATATCAACTGAATGAGAGACAAATGGAAAACCGAAAAGTCATCAGAAAAATGTTGCGTCAATGGCACAAAAGTCTTTTTTGCAACGAATTTTGAATGGCTATGAAAAGTGGATTTATTTTGAGAATCCCAAATGCACAAAATCATGAGTTGGTCCAGGTAAACCATCAACATTGACTGCAAGGCCAAATCGCTTTGGAAAGAAGACAATGCTCTGCATTTGGTGGGATCAGAAAGATGTGGTGTATTAAGAGCTAAGACCAGATGAAACTGTTAATACTGATTGCTACCAACAACAAATAATCAATTTGAACCACGCTTTGAGCATAAAATGACCAGAGTGTGCCAGAAGACATGGCAAAGTAATTTTGCTTTATGATAATGCACCATTACACACTTGAAAACCAGTTAAAGATATGTTAAAAGATCTTGCCTGGGAAGTATTAACCCACCCACTGTGTTCACCAGACCTTCCCCCTTCAGATTACCACTCGTTCTGATCAATGGCACATGCACTTTCTGAGCAGCACTTCAAAACACACGAAGAAGTGGAAAATTGGGTCTCTGAATGGTTTGCCTCAAAACAAGAAAAGTTCTATTGGGATGGTATCCACAAATTACCTGAAAGATGGGGGAAATGTGTAGCTAACGATGGACATTACTTTGAATAATGTACTTTTGATGTTTCTCTTGAAATTATCATCTTTTCTTTGATTAAAAAATCCGCCATTATTAACCGGCACACCTATCTTTATATCAGCAATGTTCCTCAGAAATGTCTTGAGGAAAAAGGCAGCTGCTCCAGCACCAATGACCATTCAATTGTCCAACATATGTGCCAAATTCTTCCCAAGTGCAGATCATTTGAAATGTTGTGTAGGGGGGGTCTAGAATCTTCTCACCCACCATATTTTGGAGTAGCATGTCTCAAGACCCATCAGCTGTAGTCTATCTGAACTTTATTTAAGGACACTGAAATTTGAATTCACATGGCTTTTGCATGTCTCCAAGCATATTATATTTCGAATGTGTTTTTAACCATTTAAGAATCATTCTTAACTGTGGGCCATAAAAAAGCAGGTGTCAGGCCTGATTTGTTGACTGGGCTGTAGTTGCCAACCCCTGTTCTAGAGAATTGCCCAGCAGCCCAGATCCCAGGAGGCTTTCTCACTCCTCTGCAGTGCGGTCACTTGGAAAGGAGGCCTGCACACACCCCAGCATAGAGTTTTCCCTTCTCTCCCAAGGCCTGGGCAGACATTCCGCTAGACAGATAGGCTTGGTCTCTTCCTACAGAAGGGATTTCCCTTTGAAATAACTTTACCTCAAAACTCACCTCTTACTCTTTAGAGCTGCAGCTGTAGGATTTGGACCAATTAGTCTACCCATGCCTAGTGGTCATCAGGCATTGTCTGCAATACCATTGTCTTTCTTGGCACAAAGTGTTTACGAAGGTATTGCCCACTTAAGTGTCAACACAGACAAAAGTGATAAAGATATTAAGTAGAAATGAGGCCATACCTTGCTTGAGCAAACTAGGTATGTCTGACTTAGAGAAGAAAAGACTAGAAGAGGCAAGATAGCTGTCTTCAAATATTTAGTCTTCATGTAAAAAAAAAAAAAAAAGAAAAGAAAAAGAAAAGAAAAAAAGAAAAGAACAAAATAGGCTGTCCAATTCAGCAAATGGACGTACTTAGGAACAAGTTAGAAGGAAATGGATCTTGGCTGTCGGTTAGAAAACCTGAATTCTCACCCCTAATGATAAATAAGGAAGTCATTTACACTCTGTGTTTCTTTTCTTTTAGTGGTTTTTTGTTTTTGTTTTTGTTTTTGTTGTTTTTTGCTGTAGTTGTTGACAGTATTACAGATCCCCTCTCCCCTTAATTCCCCTTCACCCAGCCCCTATCTCATCCCATGTTCATGGGTTATGAATATATTTGTATATGTTCTTTAGTTAATCTCTTCTCACCCCTCCCTCTACCATCTACTAGTCTGTAACATGTATCCATGCCTCTGGACCTATTTTTTCATCAGTTTATTTTGTTCATTAGAATTCACATATGAGTGAGATCATGTGATATTTGTCTTTCTCTGACTGGTTTATTTTGCTTAGCATAATAATCTCCAGGTCCATCCATGGTGTCTTAAAGAGTAAGATAGTGTTCCATTTATAGTCAGATAGTATTCCATTGTGTAATTGTATCGATTTTTAATCCACTCATCTACTACTGGGCACCTGGGCTGTTTTCAGATCTTAGCTACTATAAATAATGCTGCTATGAACATAGAAGTACATATACCAGTACCTATTCTTTCTAATCAGTGTCAGGATTCTTATGATATACTAGAGGTCCAGTGCACAAAATTTATGCACTCAAGGGGGGTGCCCCTTAGCCCGATTGTAAGGAACCCCACTGATGCAAGATCTGGGCCAGAGAGGGACATGAGAGGTTGGCCAGTTGTGGAGGGACAGTTGGAGGGCTCCAGGGTGTGTCCAGCCCATCTCACTCAGTCTGGATCAGCTGGACCCCAGCAGCAAGCTCATCTACTGGTCAGAGCATCCAGCCCCTGGTGGTCAGTGCATGTCAAAGGGACTGGTCCACCAGTCAACTGTCTGCCCTCCGGTTGTCAGTGCACATCATAGCAAGTGGTTGAGTGGCCTTAGCATATCATTAGCATATAACACTTTGATTGGTTGATTGGCTGACCGGACAGCCAGACACTTAGCATATTAGGCTTTTATTATATAGGATTATATGGGATTCCCAGAAGTGGGATTGCTGGGTCAAACGGCAGTTCCATTTTTAAGAGGAAACTCCATACTGTTTTTCACAGTAGCTGTACCAGTCTGCATTCCCAGCAGCAATGTATGAGGGTTTCCTTTTCTGTATACCATTGTCAACATTGTTTGTTAATTTATTGACGGTAGCCATTCTGGCAGGTGTGAGGTGATACCTCATTTTAGATAGCCAATAAGCATATGAAAAAATGTGCTTCTTTTCTTTATCCACTAAAGAGACTAGTCTATATTTTGGTAGTCCTTTCTGGTAAGAACGATGTTTGCTAACTTGTGCTATCTAGCAGTGGGTCTGGCTACCTTGAATGTCAGTGGCTATCCCAGCACTGAAAGATTTTAAAAAGAAGGTAGGCCACTATTTCACAGGTGCTAGAAGAATTTCATTTACTCATTCAACAAACATTTATTCATTTATTGACCAGACACTTACCTCTCAGTGTAAGGCATCTCTGCCCATCATATACAGTAATCTCATTATGTTTCTTAACCAGATAGAACTTAGTAGAATCTGTGGGTTTAGGAGGCAAAGTTTTTAAACACCTGCTTTGGCTGTGCTTTGTTATTCTTGCCAGTGCATATTGCTAAAGCAAAATCCCTCTGTGCCCCACAAATAATTCAGTTGAATTAAAATAAAATCCAACATTGGTGACCTGATTAGCAATCGTTTCTTTTCCCAATGACTCTCTTAAGTAGAATACTCTTTGTGTTCCCACCTTGCTTTTTTACCATTAGAACTGCTTACCTAAAGGACTTGCAGTTAATTTGAGTCCATTTGCAAACATTAGAGCCTTAATTCCTAGGTTCAATTTTATAGTAGTCCTGCTTGATGCAATACTAGAAAAGGGTTTCATGGTAAAAAATACTGTAGAAACACTGCTTACTATATGTTAAAATTCTTCTTGGAGGTTTACAGGGCACGAATAACTAAAGGCTCTGAGAAATACTGCAGAAAAAAACACAACCACATTTAATATCGTTGAAGCCAGCATATCCAAAACATAAGTACTACTCATTAACATCCCATGAAATGCACTTTGAAAATCTCACCTTATAAAAACTGTAGGGGAAAACTCTAGTAGATATAAGCAGATACAGCCAAAACTGTTTCAAAAAGGTCTGCCTATGTACATTTATAAACATGTAAATAATACAAAATAATTTTTAAGCATATAGAATTCTATATAGATCAGTTTATCAGTTTTCAAGGAATTGGAATCAATTGCCCAAGTATAAACTTTTACTGAAGATAGCTATTTTCTTGATGATTGAGAGTGCTTTTCTACTTTATTGTGACAGACTCTTTAAGACTCAGTTTCTTCATCTGTTAAAAAAAAATGGAGGTGACATTCGCCTCATCAAGTTTTTGTGAGGTTCAAGACAAATTGAAAAATGTATGTAAAACACTTTATTTAATGCTTGTACCATTGTGGGCATTCAGTAAAGACCTGTGTCTCATCTCACTACAATCATAGTGCTGAATTAAGACAGTGGGTATTCAAGAGAAATCTGATGTTCAGTATCTATTTGGGTACTGAAGAAAACAGCATAGAATAAGTTGTTAGTGCTGCATTTTAATTTGTAGATGAGCATTTTAGGATAAAACTTGGGAAAGAGGATCCCTAAAAAGGATGATTATTTTTGTCTTTATGTTTAAGACCCATTACATGGGTGTGTTTTTTTTAATTTCAAAATTTTCCAAAATAAGAAAAGTTTTAGGGAAAAAAGTAATAATGGAGTACTGTTTAATTGAAAACAAGTAAATGGTAGGTCTTTATATAGATTGTTAGGCTTTTATAACAAAAAAACAACAACTACAAGATTTTCAAAACTGTTTTTCAAGACAGGTTTCAATTTTATTTTTGTTAATTTCTTGAATGTACTAGTGCTTCCCTAAAGCGATTTTCATGTGATACTCCACCCCCTTTTCCTCAGGTATTAATTTATTGGTCTAGTGTTATAGGTTTGGAGTCCTTGTGTTATACGCTATACTTACTATTCTTGCACTTTCTTTCTCATACCTGCCTAACGTGAGTCTCTGACTCCCTTTGGTTAGGGATGCCTGTTAGGGCCTGGCTAACTTAGCATCCCTAAGCTCATGGCACACTCTTCCACAGCATCGCTGCCAAATCCATTTCAGTGACTCAGCAGGGGCTTGTCATTAACAGCATTCTCTAGGAAGAAAACATTAAGCAGTCTTGGAAAGCAAAGTGCTAGCGCACCATGTATGGTAAATCTTTGGTGGCAATAAACAGAGTCCCCTGGTGGGTTGTGGTGGAGTTCCTTGCCTGACACCACCCTTCCTTTGAAGCACTAACAAGTTCATTTTTCAAAAGGAGTTTAAAATAATGACTGCAGTGAAAGGGCCCTCCAGTGTGTTATTGAAAAGACAATCTGTTTCCAAATCTTGCGTTTGTTTATATAATGTATAAGCCATTTGGTAGATAAAGGAGAAGGCAGAAGGAATTCAAAATAGCAGCTTTATTATTGGTTAACCTTGGGTCAGAGAATATGGCTTTAAATATGTGGCTTGTCAACATTGCTCTCCAGTCTAAACTCATCCCTCCACCCCTCCAGCTGCCCTAACTCCCCCCTCTCCTCCCACTAAACCACCAGCAGAGGCAAAATAGATGTTAGGAAAGCGAGAACAAGAAATTTTCTTTACATAAAGTCTATGGTGCTATTTCTTAGTTTGCAGATAACATTTAGTTCTAGATCATGAAAATCAAATTACAGAAATAAAATCCTGATGAGGAGGAAACAAAGTGATGAGCTTCTAAATGAACAAGAAAAAGAAATGTACTCATTACAAAATAATCTAGATTATATTTATTTATTTGTTATTTAAGTATAAGAGATAAGATATGAGTCATCTTTAAATAAATGGCTTACATTATGATACTGAGTATATGATACTAATTATCTAAGCAAAATATAAATTATTATTTCACTTTTCCAGTCCAACCTATAGCTACAAAAGTATAGGAATTTCTTTTTAATATATTTTTATTGACTTTAGAGAGGAAGAGAGAGGAAGAAAGAGACAGAAACATCAGTGATGAGAGAGAATGATTCATCAGCTGCCTCCTGTGCATCCCACGCTGGGGTTAGGGCCCACACCTGGGCATGTGTCCCAAGGGAATCAAACCATGATCTCCTGGTTCTTAGGTTGCCACTCAACCACTGAGTCACACTGGCTGGGCTGAACCACTCTTTTTATTTTTATTTTTATTTACTTATTTGTATTGCTGAAAGTATTATATATGTTCTCCTCTTCTCTCCCATTGACCCCCATTTCCCCCCAGGCCTTCCCATATTGTTGTCTGTGCCCATGGGTTATTACATATGTGCATATAAGTTCTTGATTGCTGATTTTTGAGGAAGTTATAATAAAACCAGAGGAAGGCCTTAAAGGGGAATTACGGTAGCTGTAACTTTGTGAGAATTCCTAAAATAGTTTTATTGAGAAATCAGTTGATGAACCTGTAGGCCCTATCATTCTTAAATGATAGGGCCTACAGGTTTGAAAAACAAATTTAAATTTACTTGTATAATTGGTAGCATAATTCTGAGAACACTATAAATGTAAATTTTCCATGAATTTAATGTTCTCAATAAAGAATATAGTACTATTCAGAACACAAATTGCAAAAAAGAGATACAAAGATTTAACTAGTTTTAAATAGATTTTAATAGCAAATGGGTATATATGAATAATTATATTTTTCATTTAAGTTATACATACCTATATTCATTTATTTATATTTGTATGTAATATTAATAAATACTATACCAAATATAATGAATATCACTTATGAGTAGAATTTTAGTTTCCTTAATAGGTTTTTTATGATTTCTAGAATGAATGTGAATTACTTTTAAATGAAATAAAGGAATTGAAATATTTTCTTAAAGAGAGAAAAGCATTTTTGACATAAAAGCAAACTAGGGATGCTTATCAAAGGATTAGTGATGTCATTGTGGTCCTTCTCACAATTTTTCTTCCACATATATCCATGAATATTTCAGAAACAATGCTGAGTTAGATGAGCCATTGCTCTCAAAGAAAGTGGCATTTCTCTTACTATTAATCAAATGCATTTTTACAGCATTATTTCAGGGTAAGTTATAAAAAGGTAATCACATTTGCAGATACCTATCTTACTAAGTCATTTTTATTCTTTCCAAGAACACACCTTTCAAGAACAAGGTCCTGATACAGAAAATACTATGAACCAAGTATCCAGCTTGGTGGAAGCCATCTTTAAAATACTATACTATTGCAGTTTTTCTCCACAAACATTTGGGAATGTTTTTGTGAGCTACATGGAAGAAGAACAATTATGGGACTTTTTATATAACATTCCAGGTATGAGAAATCTATAATTTTAAAAGAAGCATTCTAATGATACCTAAATGTATATTTAAAGGTGTTTTAAAAGTTGTAATGATATCAGTTTTTCTGGATCTGTTATTTGTAAAATGTTATTATTATTTTTGGTTTGTTTTCAGTATAAAGGCATTTTTTGCAAGTCATTAGCCATTAGTTCCTATCAAAATTAAGTATACTTGAGACAAGGTGAGGGGAGGAGAGAGGGAAAATTATGTGATGCAGATTATTAGAAAGTGTTCTCTCATAAAAATTTAATTTAATATCTGCCAGAGATTATGTTTTGCTATTTAAGATATAAGACCCTAGTAAGATGTGAAAAAATATCTTGTGGCTTTAGGGTGCTTTTGTTCAATGAACTGATGGATAAAATTAATGGTCAATTTTCTTCAAATGTAAAAGGCACATATTATGATGACAATGGTAATCTATATATATAAAAGGCTAATATGCAAAGTGTCCCCTCAGGACTTCAACCAGGAGGCCAGGAGTTTGATCTCTCACTATGATGTGTGCTGACCACCAGGGGACAGCATGGAATGAAGGAAGGTGCTGACCAGCAGCTAGAAGGCCCCAATCAGCCCTGATCACCGGCCACGCCTAGGGACCTTACCTGTGCATGAATTTTGTGCACCAGGCCTCTAGTAAGAAATAAGTCAGGGTAGCAGAAAGAAGGAAGAAAGAAAGGCAGCGGTAGAGGGAAAAAGAGAGGGAAGTAAGGCCAAAAATTTAAAAGAAGAAGTAATGAAAGAGGAAAATCATTATTAACATTGCAAAGTATATATTTTAATTTTTATGTGTGTATGTAGATATGTATTTTTAATAAAATTATGTCATATTCTAATCTGGTTTTATTTTTATACTAAACAATACATGGCTTTATTGTGTAGTAGATTTACCTTGGCTAATTAAATAAATTACCAATTATTGGACATTTAGGTTTTTTCCAATTTTTATATTCTTTCTATAACCATACTTAATTTATGAGAATAAAGTTATAGAGAAGGAGTAAGTGAATTAACAGATAAGTGAAGGTTAGAGTTTTTTTATATTATTGCCAAATTGTCATCTAAGAAGGTCATTTATATTTGCAGTAGTCGAGTTCCAAACTACCAGGAAATATAGTTATTCAGTGTTATTTTAATTTCTATTCACTTTATTGTCAGAAATTTTTTTTAATGATTTTTAGATTAAAAGATGCTTTTTTTTCCTATATTTATATTAGATCATTGAGAAACTGAATTCTCAATTGAATAAGGCACAAAATATTGCATATTCTGCTAACTATAATATGCTATCTGGTTTTAAAGTCTCAACGAGCATGGAGTCCGAGCAAGAGGTCATCCGATGCTTGAGATTGGCACTGACTGAGGCTGTCAAGGACATTGTACAGCAGATCATATCTGTGATGAGCTCTGGGAGAAACTGCAAGACAAACTTAAACAAGCATGGTGTTCCTGAACGTCTGCGTGAGAGCATTCCAAAAGAATGGAACTATATTCCAAAAGAAACAAAAAGGAAAGAATCGAACAAAGGTATATTTGTTTCTCTGTAAGAACACATCCCTAGAGGATCCATTTTCTAGGATATGAGGTCAAGTAAAGTGCTAAAAATAATAAGATTTATGAATGATATTAGTCTTATTCTTACCATGTATATTTGGGACCTGTTATTTTCTTTTCTGTGAATCATATGATCAAGGAAACTAGAAATGAAAATGACTCAAATGATCATTTTCTTTATTTAACTTTTAATTCTGAAATTTATGTAACATTTTGTGTCCATGCAGTATTAACAGATTAGTCGCATGATTTTGACTAATTTCCTTTAAATCTACTGAGTAATCCAAAATTCATACTCCCAGGAGGATTGCTATGATATTTAGCTTAGTTGTTCTTTCCTTGAATTTTCCCCCTCAACCACCAATTATAACTATCTTTCCTCTTGTTAACACATTTATATATGTGGCTTTTAAGTAAAAATAGCACCCAATTTAGTAACCACATATTTTTCTGATAGGGTATTTTTTCCTCTAATACCAAGAGTTCTGAATTTAGTTCATTGTTCCTATTCAAGGCAGTGCATCTACCAAATGTACGTAAGAACCATCAGTTACTTACGTTATTAATTGACTTTATTAAGTCCTCTATTTTTTAAATGGTTTATTCTTACCTAGATGTTTCTACTTTACAAGAAATTCACAAGATTCCTTTGACTATATATTATGTAACTATTTGTATTCATGAATTTTCTTTATGATTTTTTAAAATATAACTTTCCTTTTTATATTCATTTCTTGACAATTATTGAAGACTTTATTAACAGGTGCTTGCAGTTTGTTGACGTTTTTGAAAAAATCAAGTTATAAACTTTTATTGTAAATTAAAAATGGGGTCCTTAAAATTTTCAACTTGATTAGACAAGAAACAATTTTAAAACCTTTAAAGGTGTATTGAGAAAAAGCAGGCTTTAAAAAACACACGTTTGTCATTACCAAAAAAAGACAGCTTTAAGTAAAAATAAAAACCTCATGCTACAATAAATAATGCTGATAGTTCTAATTATCTGGTCAATGGGCAAAAAGCAAGCACTTATGGTCTTCAGCTCCAGTCTTTTGTTCATTTCTTGAGCAAATGAAAAGCAATATATTCGTCTTTTAAAAAGAATATTTTTTCACTAGCTCTAAAGTAACTGTCAACAGTAAAATATTCCAGCTGAACCCACTCAAGTCAATTGAAGGGACTAGCCTTTCATTCTTCTTCATGAAGATCCTAAATAATGTGGCTCTTATCCAACAACCTTGCATTAGAAACAAATCAATTATCTATCTGTGACCTTTCATAGTAATGTTTTAATTCTGTCTAAGCCCTATTAAACTGCCTTTGAATCTAGTAAAGCCATTTAATTGAAAATGGAAAATGTCACCTTTTCATTACTGAAGTTCTGCCTTATCTAAGTTCTTGCCATCACTCTTCATTCTAGCTTTTGGGTATTTCATAGATTTTTGAACAATTCAGGAAGCATGACCTATCACTAACATAGCACATCATAGGAGTGCCGCCATTTTGCCTGTGGCTTTCTGGTCATTCTATTCATGAACTATTTTGCTTTCTATAATAAAAACATTTTGAAATTCTTCCATAACAAATTAACAACCTCTGGTTCCAAAAGCTACTTACTTTGTAGATCCTAGTGTTTTGTTTTGTTTTTGTTTGTTTTTTTGTTTTGTTTTTTAACAAAATGATCTTTATAAAATGACCACTAAAGGTATAAGTATAGCACTTCTCCAATAGATAGCCATGAAGGAGTGTCAAGTCACATAATTATATAAAAAACTTTATAAAGCATTTTGTGCATTCCTGGTGGATATGACAATGGGAGAATACCACTGTTCTTCTTTTTTGCCCTCTTTTAGACTGAGAGTGTGCAATCTCTCTTTTCAGTACCATATACAAGAAAGATAGTATTTTACATGCCAGACATTGTCACTTATTCTTTCAGTAGATATTTACTATGTGAATTACTACTACTACTAGGCACTGGGGTGGAGCCCAGAGATAAACTTTAAATAAGATATCTCCTCTTGGTGCTTCAAAACTTGTATTACTATTTTCAAACAGGTACAAACATCTTGGGGGATGTACAAGACAATTCCTTGTTGTGTGAGCCAGTCATGTGTTGAGGACAATATTGTTGGATAGTGGATAGACAGGGTAACGTCACTCTTTCATTAGCTTTTAGCATACAGTAATGAATTAAGAATGTCCTTTGCCTTTCAGAATCTAGTTTTAACATGAGTCATCACAAAACATACCTGTAAACCAAAAAAATCAAATGCAGTTTAAAATTAATGCTGAGAAAGCAAGGAAGAGCAAACAAGGCCAAAGTGAAAAAGTTCACATATTTCTATCGTTCACTTGATCTTAGCAAAAAGGCCGAGAAGCAATCATTTATATTCTTAACACAAGCTCTTTTGCAGCCATAGTATAAGGAAAAACAATAATAATCTGATCAGATTTAGGGAGGGGGGGACAATAAAAAAGAAAATGTGTGGAAAAACCATTTAAAAAATAGCTTCCCTTACATTGGTGTTAAATATGAGACCTTCCTAAGTGAGTATTGTGCCTTGAGATGTTAAGTAGTAATAGTTTGAAGTCATCTTGATTAGCAAAAGATTTCAAAACCAAGCATTCAAAATGTGAAGACTAATCTCTAATAGTTTCCAGCAATGTTTTAAGTCAAATGTATTTAACCCAATGTTTGCATATTTTGTTGAAGTAAAGATAAATGTTTAGAGAGCTTTTTTGAAGATTGTGACTTATTAAGAGACAACTACTCACTAGTATAAGGGAACATTTGCTTGTCCTAACACGATTAAAATGACTGAACATGTAAACACTCTGGTGACAAACTAAAATGCACATCTTTATTTCTTTGTCAGCAAATACCACTGCATAGAAAACACCGAAGCTATAAAGAAATAAATATTACAATAAATTACACAAAGTAGGAGATTTATGGAAGAGTTGAATAAAAGTTCAGCTGTTTCTTATATAGATCAGCTTAGGTACTTGCTCCCTTATTTCAAGAGGCAAATCCACAAAGAACTAGTTTTATTTCTTTGTCAACAATTAAATGAAAAATATACTGGAGAACATATTTTCTTAGCAGTAAATTACTTTTTAAATAAATAGCAGCTTTATGGAAAACTGTTGGAGTAACTGCTTTAACTGAAACTGGATTCTGGAGAGAATACAGGTAGCACCGCAAGAAAAGTGTATGCATTATTCACATGCAGATAGTTGAGAAAGAAATCCATGGCAAAAAATATACAACATACTATCAGAAGTCATTAAGGGAGTTTATTTTATTAAAAAATGGAAATACTCATTTTATAAAAACCATCATTATTTATACAAATTTTATGCTGCACACTTAAGAACTTAGAAATAGAATTTTCTAACACGATTAAAACATCCTATCTAATAAAGAAAGGATATGCTAATTGACCGTTATGCTCTCACAAAGATGGTGGCACTCACAGCCAATAAGGAGAGGATATGCTAATTGACTGTCATGCCCTCAAAGATGGCGACATCCATAACTACAGAATGGTGGCACCCAGTCCCCTCAGCTCCGAGTGCCTGCCTTCGGAGTCCCCTAGTACCCCAGCCACCCAGGGGTGCCTGAGGCTCAGGTAACCAGGGCCAGCTGAGGCTTGTGCTGCTGGCAGGGGCAGCAGCAGAGGTGTGATGGGGGCACTGCCTTCCCCTGATCTCCAGGCCACTCCTGCTCCTGAGGACTCCCAGACTGTGAGAGGGGGCAGGCCTGGTGGAGGGACCCTTCCTCCAGTGCACTAGTTTTCATGCACCAGGCTGCTAGTTTCAAATAAGAGTTTAAGTGATTTTTAAGTCTTGCTTAAAATACAAAAACAAAATATTTTTCAATTTGTTTGCAAGAACAACTAAATGACATCCTGAATGATGAATAATTATGAGTCACATTTCAACAACAGCCTACACCTATTTGGTGGCTGAGATTGAAAAGCAAGTGCCAGGTGGTTCTATGTATATTCAGGTAGTGGTTTTCCCCCTGAGACAGTCATTGAAACCAAATATGGAAGCAAACCAAACTTTGAATCACTTTTCATAGAGTGTTAAATCTAGATTTAAAAGATAAGAAATCATATTAAATCATATTATCCTTACTCAATAAATTATTGTTGACATTTTATACTATTAGTAAAAATTTTTAATTAAATTTAAGACATTATTTTGTCTTTATCTCATTCATTGCAAATTTTCCTTTTGCATTATTTTACAATACACAAAAATATTATTGTCAGGAATATATGCATTGGAAAAAAGAAATGACAAATACATAACTATAGATGTTACACTGCATTTATTCTAAGACAAATTTTTTTTGAACTTTATCAGCTTCAAAATCAGGATGACTCTTACCATATGTTATATATATGTGGCTAAGATAGAAGTCAGGTTATTTAAATAAAGACAGAAAAATAAGTGTGTGGCATTCTTAAAAGATCCCTCCTTGATGTGTTGTTAACATCATCATAGACTAAGCGCTCCTGTGACTAGTAGAATGGATTTATTAATTTGTTATCAGCCTAAAGGTTTTGGTACTGGAATTTCCTTTAAGCTTTAATGAAATAGTTGGGGATTTGAGTACCTGGAGTGCTCAGATTTTATAAAATATAAGAAATTCGGATGAGAAGAGGATTGTAATTTGTACCTGAAATCTACTTAGAAGGTCAAATGTTCCCTTGGTGTCTATGGTTAAACCCTCTCTAGGATAAGCAGAATATAAGATACTAGAGGCTCAATGTAAGAAATTTGTGCAAGGGCCTTGACCCCAGCTCCTTTGTCTGGAAAGAAGGACATCCAGAAGGATATCCAGTCTAATTAGCATATTACACTTTTATTATATAGATAATCTTTTAACTAAAATAAATGACAGTAGAGTGGGGAGTATGAGACACAGATATATAAAACAGCATAAAAGTTAAAATAATTTAAGAACACAGAGAAGAGGGGTCACAAAGGAGTTTCTTAATTTGTTTTATTTATGTTTTAACCCTCATATAAGCATATACATATATTTGAATGAAAAGAAAATACTTATTGAGAAACTATTTCTCACCAAGTTTCTAAGTAGGTTCTTTCACATTTATTATTTTACTTAATTCAGCAGTTTTATAAGGTCATTCAAATATATGTTGGACCTAGTTTAAAAAGTTAAAAAAAACAAACACATGCTCTAGTTAATTTTTTAAATGATTCTGAATTTTTGAGACTGGATATATGTTTTCTAAGAGCTTGCACTTTATAGAGAAGATTGACTTCTTTAAATAAAAATAGAAAATACCTTGAAAATTATTTTTTGTTAAGTAAAAACAATAAATGTTTTACTGAAGGGCTCCAAACCATGATCTTTTGACTTCTTACTTAATACCAAGATTCAAATTAATTTATGTAGATAGTGGATTAAAACACTGCGCCCAGCTTTGTGGGTTATTCAGGAAGCAATGAATTTTCCCCATGCTTTTGAGGAACTTTTAGTCTACTGGTGAGGGCAACTCATGATAAAATAAGTAACAATGTAATGTAAACAATAATAGATGACAATAAAAAAATATGGTACACCATGGCACATTATGGATCTAATTCCCAATATAATCATATGAGCAACAAATATGTTCAAATAAATTTATAGGGGAGAGGACTTTGAAACAAGAGGTGAAGAATGTGGGTGACTCATGAAAAGAAAGAGCATTCCATGTGAGATTGAGGAGATATTCAGAAGCCTAAAGAGGGCCAAGCCATTTTGTGCGGAAAACAATGAATTTGGTTTTAGTTATACTGAGTTAATGATGACTAGGGCAGAGAAATTGGATACCTAACGAGGAGCTAAAGTTTTAGGATTGCTACCCTTGGAGAAAGGTCAAGATTAAAGATTCTGGAATCATCTAGAAAATGATTCTCAGCCAAGGAAGCTTTTGTCCCCAGGAGACATTTGGCAATACTTAGTCATCCCAACTGAGGTGGGTGCTGCTGGCATTTAGTGGATAGAGGCCAGGGATCCTGTTAAAACATCCAACAGTGTCAGGACAGCTCCTCATTATCCAGCCCAAAATGTCAATAGTGCCCAAGTGGAGAAGCTCTGATATAGAGAGAGAGCATCAGTTAAATCTTCAGAGAAATAACACGAAGTAAAGGATAGTGTGAAGAATCATCAGTTTATGAGCCTTCTTAGCAAATACCCACCTTTAAGAAGTGTTAGTAGAACATGTAACTACCCTGTTTCCCCAAAAATATGACAGTGTCTTATAGTAATTTTTGCTCCCAAAGATGCGCTAGGTCTTATTTTCAGGGGATGTCTTATTTTTCCAAGAAGAAGAATATGGTACACATTTATTGTTAAATGAAAATAAAGGAAATTTATTGTCTGTATATGGTATGGTAGTACGGTAGTTGTCAACACAAACCAGACAAACTGTGAAACCTACAGTATCAAGAAGTTACTCATTTATTCAATGACAATCATGTCATCATCTTCTGGAACATCATCATAACAATCCAATTCCTGAATTTCCTGGTGAATTTCTTGTGACTCCATTTCTTTCAGAATCAGTGGACCAAATCTCTCATGTTTAGCCTAGGGGGGGCCTTATTTTCGGGGGGATGCCTTATATTTCACTCAAAAGGAAACCTGTAAGTAGGTCTTATTTTCGGAGAATGTCTTATTTTCAGGGAAACATGGGTAGCATGAGACTCAAAGAAGCAGAGTAATAGAGGTAACCATGAAAGTTTGTTGACTCATTTACTCAACAAATATTTATTGAACAACTAGTATAAATGAGGTACTACTAGTAAGTGCTGGGGATGCAGCAGTGGCTTCATGGAGCTGAAATTCTAGTGAAGGGTGACAGATAATGAACAAATAGAGGAAACAACAATTAAGTGATACTAAGTGCTATCATAAAAGCAAGAAATTGGTGTCTAATGATAAGGAGGGACTTGGGCTGGGATAGGAAGGGCGTGAAGGGTCTGCTTTACATGGGATGCTGAGGCGGTGACATTTGGGCGAAGAACTAAAGGAAGTGGAGCCAGTCTTGACAAGAGATTAAATGATTCTGACATGGAGTCCGAGGGAGCAGGACAAAGGCCTGTGGGCGTGAAGAGCACAGAGTCCAGCAGCAGAACTCTGCATTGGTTATATTAGTTAGCTGAGGACATCAGGGCCCCCACATTCTTAATGGATAAAAAATATAACTAATAATTCTGAATTTTCTCATCTTTATTTATAGGAGAGAAAACTAAGTTTGACATTTGGGGAATTTTAGGCAGTGCTGCAGGGGACCCCAATAGAGTTCTGCTGGAATATGTCAAGCACTTGTTCTTCTCAGCAATTTTCTCCACAAAGATTAGACATCCCCACACAACACTCAAAACAACTCAGCGATGGAACGCAAACGCTAATATTAATCATGCCTTTTCTTTCTCTTCTTCCCCAGGCTTCACAAGGCTTGCTGCTCAGGCAGTATCTATTGTAATCAGCAAGTTACCTACGGTGATTGCATGTTTGCCTCCCCCAATTAAATACTTCTTTTTTCTGTCTGAGAGAAAAATGTCAGAAAACTTTGTTGACTTGAAGAAAGCTAGCCTGCTTGTCTGGAACTTGATTGTAATTATATGTCGGATATTTGAGGATGGAAACACTGTGGAACTTTTAACAGGTGCTTCCCTTGACAGATGGAGTAAAGAGAAACTCAGTTTAATCTGTATGTGTTTGAAAGGCATCATGGGAGAGCAGACAAGTAGCCCTAATCAAATGACCCAAAAGGTCATACAGAGCATTGAGCAGCAAAAACCCAACTGGATTAAAGGCCAATTGCTGAAAGCCAGGAAATTGAGCACCAAATGGTAAAGCAATGTTTTTTGTTTTTGTTTTTTTCCCCACTAGCTTTTCATCAAATACGTTCACAATAACAAATTATCAATAAACAGCAACAACAAAATATTGTCAGACAGGCAGCAAAGGTAACTTCATGGGAATTTGATGAATATAAAAAAAAGATAAATATTCCATTGGAAACTGGGTTGTAAGACGTTCCTTGTCTTATTAAAATTTGAGACCCATTGATACACTGGAACATTATACCTGTTCAGTCACCATCTTAAGGTTTCTGATTAAAAGGGTGGTAGTTAAACCAGGAGAATCTGGTTTCACTCCTTTTCAGTGTGCAAACAGGTATCTAGTGGATAGCTTGGAGCATTTTGTAAATGGATTTGGCATGGAGATTAAATTAAGAAGGAATTAATGGATATAAAAGGCTTTTTATTGCTTTCTGTGTACCTGATTGTCAAAAAGGTACACATTTTTCATCTGGTAATGTAAGAATCCCAGAGGGCAACTGGGGCATATCACACTGGAGCCATAAACACACCCAGCTGTTTCTGTATGAAAATGTCAGCCTTCTCATAGGTTTGTCACCAAGAGCCAAATGATTTGTGGTATTGCTGACATTTTTAAGGGTCCCTGCTGAATTTAAATATGTACTTTGAGTCCTCCCTTCTTCAGTATAGAATTGCATGATATGGATAAAGGAATCACAGCTCATATGGCCTGCAGATCACTAAGTCAGCCCCACCTTTTCTTTTTCTTTTCTTTTCTTTTTTTTTACAGCACTCTCACACACACACTGTCCCCCATTCTTTTAACATATACTCATGCTGCCAGCAGATACAATTATAAATTTCTTCCTGAAACGACCACAAGCTGCTAATTTTCCTGGTACATGGTAGTGATAAAGAGCTTAGGTTTTGGAATCTGATGGACAAATACAAATCCCTTGTACTAGTAAGTGGGCCATCTTGTGCAAATTATGGAATCTTTCTCAAAGCCTCATTTTCAGGGATGATACCAACCTGACAGAGTTGTTTTGAGAAGTTAAATAACATCCATAAAGTTCTTAGCATCAAACTTAAAACTTGGCCCTGGCTGGATGGCTCAGTTGGTTGGAGCATTGTCCTGTACACCAAAAGGTTCAGGTTCAATTTTCAGGCTGTATGGGAGGCAACCTATTGATGTTTCTCTCTCTTCCTCTCCCTCTGAAATAGGGGTGTCGAACTCAATCAGAGAAGGGGCCAAAATCTAAAATCCAGCCTAAATCGCGGGCCGAATGGTTTACTGAACAGTCATAAACTGACAATGTCATAAACTGACAGCGGAGTGCAGTGATGACAGCGCGGTGAGGGCCACATTGCAAGGCCTGGCGGGCTGGATTTGGCCCGCGGGCCTTGTGTTTGACACATGTGCTCTAAAACAAAAAATGAAACAAAACAAAACTAGTAAGCATTTGTTATTTATAAGCTACTAAAATACATTGACCTCACTGGTTATTTTTATAACAAATTACTCTTTACTGGTTTATATTAATCTGTAAAACATTATAGTAGTATTAATCCAAATAGGGAAATCTCAATAATCATGATTTTCCTGGCTTTGTCATATTGATTTCTAGAAATTTAGTCCTAGGATGGTCTGCGGGTAAAAATAACAATAGCAGTCAGGCAAAAGCTTAATAACATTGACAATGATCTTCTTAATTTTTACATTTGCATTTGATACTGATTTATAGGCTTTAATCCAATGATTTAAAGATTAAGGCCTGATGTCATTCTCTATTGCAGCGGTTATGAAAGGAAGAGACTAAGAAGAGTAAAAATAGTGGAAGTGATTATAGTTCCGAAGTTAAATTGCTGATTTAGGAGGCCCTGTAGCAATAAGATCAGTTTAAAGTATGTCTCAGTCATACACCTGGGGCCACATACAGGAATCCATAAGTAAAATTGTTTCCTTAAAAGTCTATTTTAGTTTAAGCATTTTACAAACAACACCAACACATGTGGTACCTCCTATGTAAGGAGTTGTCTAGCGAATATTTGGCTGTTTAGCTATCTGTTGCAACATGCAACCAAAATGACTAGTGGCTGACTTTTAAAAATGTCTTACAGCCCTCAAAGATTCTGCATATATATTACATAATCATGTAATTAGCACAATGTTGTGTCTTTCTCAATTTCTCAAGTAATATCAATATTTTGAAAAAGCAAATTTTGAAGTTCTTTATTATTATTACTTTAAAGTTATTTAAAGTTACATTTATTTTTTTTTAAAGGTTCAATCTGGCCTATTCATTGACTTTAGGTAATTTCTTACAGGATTTGAGAGCTATAGAAATGTTTGTTCTTTGATTTGAAGTTGAGTATCTGGTATACAAGTACACTTTCAGCTCTACCTAGTTCTCATAAATCAATGATCATTTGTGTCATAGATCTATACCAGGAGGAAAATGTATTTTAAACAATGATGTCTGTGTATAGGTGGAAAGTTGCCTTGGCTTTACCATAATTATTTTTTAAGTATGAGAATGGAAGCATTTAAACGAAATAGTTCTTCTGTTAAGATCAATGAAATCTTAATTTTCCATGAAGCTTTTCTTGGAACTACACAATATCGTTTAGCTCGATTTCTTTCACTCGCATCCAGATTTAACTTTGATTTTATGGAAATGATGCAAATAACCACAGTGGAAAGGCGGCAGCTGTAAGCACTGCTTGTCTTGCATCCTGCCTGAAAGCATTACTATTCATTAAAATAACCTTCACTTTGTAGTAACACGCAAGCTGTAAACAGTCAACTTAGATTCTGGAGAACACACAGCCCCAAAAGTAAAGAAATGTCTGTCTTTGCAAAGTAATTTGTCGAGTTGAAGATTATTGTTTTTCATCATGGTGACCCTGACTTGGCTGGCTGGGTGCATATACAGATTAAGATTAATGCAGTTATTCCTTGGCTAAGGTCTGCCTCTTTCAGGGCACATTCTCCCTAATGACATGATTGATATGCAGTCCCAAATCCAGAGAGGAACTCATTAATCACAGCATTGACTGAATCCAATCATGTGCTTCACCTGCACAGTGATGGACAGGAAAGGATACAATTCCCGGGCTGACACTGAGGCACTCCTTTGTCAGAGGACCTCAACTTTTTCAATGTCAGCCTGTGCGAAACCTGATGAGAAATTTCGCTCCTATCCTATATCCTACAGGCAGTTTCAAAACATGGGCCAACTTCTTTTACTGAAACAATGTCGTTTTGTTTGTTTGTTTGTTTGTTTAAAGACTTACTCTAGCTAATGAAAATCTCTAAGAGTAGGGTTTGCTTTATTTTTTAGCAAGGCTGATATGAGCATAAAGTTTTTGGGGTGTGTGTGTGTTTTTTAAAGAAGGATGTTTTGCAGCTACATGTGGAAGCAATATAAAAGTTAATGTCCAGCAGCTGGGTATCATTTGGTTCAGTCTTCAGGTCAGCGGCACTGACTCTTAGCAGAACTAATTTTATAATCATGGCAAAATCTCAGTAATGAACTGCAGTATATAGCTGATTACACCACATTAAATTTCGTTTAGTCTGGGAAACAGTGGAAAACTATGCGTTTTCTTTAGAATATTTAGATTGCAAAGCCTAACATGATCCAAATAGAAATTGCAAGAAGAAAATTAGTGTGGAATATATATGATGTAAGTTGAATATCATGATTTATTTTGCACTTTTTTGTTTGGGAACTTAAAAAAAAATTATGCCATCCATTGTTACTATGTAAATAATGATTAAAATCAATAATAAGTATATGAGTCCTTATATAACAGAAATATTTCCCAAATATAACTTGAACATTCCTGGGGTAGTGATAATAGATCCTTTTTCCTAGAAGAATAATCAGGGTAGTGACTTATACTAAATATCTGTTACCAAGAAGAAACAGGAGAGGGAGGCACATATTTTAAAAAGGCAACAAGTGTCAAAAGGCCAATTTAAAATGCCCAGTGATAAGTAAGCACAGGGCCAGGAAGCACCCAACCTATATTTAGCATAATGGGCTCTCCCTTTGACACTTTAATTAGTCTCTAATGTATTCTAAGACAGGTGTAAAGAGGAATGGACCAAAGACAGAATACCAAAGCTATTTCTGGCATCAAAGATACTTTTTTTTATCCTCAAAGAGAAAATACTAATGATTTCATACATGTTCTTAAAAAGAAATGTTTTGTTTTCATCCCGTAATTATGGCAATCTCAACAATTGCAGTAATGGGAAAATGTTTTATAGGTAGGAGTGTAAATGCAATAAAGAAATGTTGTTGTTTTTTTTTTAATAAAGAAATGTTTTAAAAAGAAGCGATTCCATTTTTAAAAATGCTTTCAGGTGCTTAGTTCTAAGGCAGTGTGTATATGAGAAGCAGCGGTGTGGGAAGGCTTACCTACTTGAGCAAGGTCTTTATGGGGGCTTTGATAGGAGACTTGCATTGACTCTCCACACTCAACCTCTCTGATTACTTTCCATCTTTATAACTCTTCACCACTGATATGTCTATGCTGTCTTTGTATTTAGTGCCTTTACGACAATAGAGAAAAGCACAGCCTTAGAAGAAGGAGATATTGCTCTTGAACTGACTGAGCAGAAAATAAACATGATGGTCCTGGATATCTGCCACAAACCAGGTGGCAGCGAGTACCTGAGGCAAATTTATCACATCATGCGGCTCAATGAGGTAGGGAAACGGCCTTTTTACCGAGCAATTAGGTGTGTACTGGCCTGAGGCAGCGTCTGCTGGCAGCTAAGGGTTAGTCAAGGAGGCAATAATACTTCTTAAAGTCAATACCAAACTCAATATTGCATTATTAATAGAATATATTCAGCCCCGGCTGTTCTGCATTTGTACAGCAGAAGCTTCACCGAAACAATGTAGGTTTTATTTATACGGTTTAAACAATAACACGGCTCATAAACTCAGTTCAGTTCTGAATCCTATAGACTAGAGGTGTAGTTTGGGAATTGTGTGTTTGTGACTGTTAAGCCGATGCTAAACTCGTATTTGTGAAGAATTTTCTGCAGAGAATTTTTCTCTAGCTCTTCTCCTGTAGGCGTCATACTTGTGCCGGTGAAGTTGGAGACCTCTTACATAAAGAGAAAACTTCTGAAGAATATTGAGCCATATTCAAGAGCAACTACTTAACCCAAGAAAATGCATTAATGCACAGACACTGGTTAGAACCAATGTCATGCTTGTCCACCTCTCAGCAGGGTTAAGCCTCTGACCTTGCATGCTTCCGGCCGTTTTAGTGAAAATGCGAAAAGCAGCATCTCAGTTATTTACTTAAATGATATAAGTGTGCTCATCTAATCAGGTTTTTTATTTGACTATATATATATATATATATATATATGAATATATATATGAATTAGAACATGACATCTAATGTGAATAGAATTATGTTTTTATCTGCAAACAGATGAATGTATTTTTTGGGATATTAAAAATTGTATAATAGGAATTATGTGAGGATACACTGTTTTTCTCAATGAGATAAGCCTTCAAGACCCTAAGTTTCTAAGGAATTGAAACAAAAATGTGGGGTTGTTTGAGTTCGAGTTCATTGTCTCATGAAATCGAAGAATGAAGTCAGAGGACCAAAACTGTTAGTGGAACTGAAGTATATGGAAAGAAGCCAGTCCCGGAAAAGGTGCATCTGGAGTCCCAGGAACAGCCCAGTGTCCAGAGCAGCTTTCCACATTACAGCCGTGTGTTCAAGTCTATTAGTCCAAGTGTAGAGTCCTACATGGCCACAAACCACACGGGCACAGGGGAGCCTGTCTCCTATGGGGGCTAAAGGGGTGGAATCAAGTGCTTTTTAACCTAGGGGGTGGGTACAGCCTTGCTAGCTCCTGATTGGTCTTTTCAAAAAATTCTGCCATAGCAACCTCCTTGGGATTGGTTTATATCCCTCATTGTCTTATGACTGGTTATCTGCAAGCTGCCTGTCTTAGCAACATCCATACATTTTAAAGTTTGTCTCCTATATGCTTCTTTCCTCCCCTGCTCACCTGGGTTGCCTTAGTAACTCCGCCTAGTTGGATTCCTGTTCTACATCCTCCTCCCTCCCCCACCTCCCACATCAGGGTCCTGTTCCTGTCCACATAACTTCCCTCTGTCTCCTATGAATGAATTACATTCTAACACAGCATTTTATAACCGAGTCATTTAAATATTCTTCCCATTATTACCTATCTGAAAGTTACTTCAAGTAAATCTTGTTTCCTGGCTTTTCAACAGCTTATCAACCAGTTAATAAACAGGTGATGTAATTGTGTATTCAATAGTCACCTGAGAAGGAACTGCGGAATTTGTAGCTATGAAAGCATGGTCCTGTCCCCAGTGGACTTAAAGCTCAGTATGAAATTGTTACCAAGAAATATAACCTATTCACTCATGCTAATAATTGTTCACAGCTAGTTGTGGGTTTTTAGTTGGGGAACTTGGGAACTCTTTAACTCCTGACCTTGGCTAACTGAAAGACCTCCAGTTATTGGCATGCCCACCTTCCACCCAAACTGCTGATTTACTGAGGAACAGGTATTGCTGTAGGATTCACTCAGATCCCTGGTAAAATGGTGCTACCATAATTCTGAGGTCAGCAATGGCCAGTATAGATGGCTAAACTGAGAGGCTAGTCCTCTTTTTTAAAAGGCCTGTAATTCAAGGAAAATTAGTAATCACCAGTAAGTAAAATCAGCAAAAATTGAGTTGGATATTCAGGAAATTAAAGGCTGTTTCCCTGCAACACCCAGGGCAGTTGTTCTGAACAGGTAAGCCTTGAGGTCTAATGTATTAAGACTCTTTCCCAAGGTACCAACACATTTTGATTAAGTTCAAAGTTGTGATGTTTCTTTCATTACAACTGAATATACTTACCATTATGGCAAGATCTATCAGATGGGGTGGGAGGCGGGTAGAGCTAAGCACTTGGGGGTTTACAGCGCTCAGTGAGACTTGGTGCAGCTGGAAGGTAAGGTGAATATGTGAGGTGAGGAGGAATCAAAAAGTAGTGAGAATGTTTTCCTTGTTACCACTAAAACAATGCAGGCATTAAACCCAGATCACAACACAAGCATGATTAAGTGACTACTATAATACTGATGGGCCGCATTTATACTGTGAGGTATCCTTATGTTGTAAATGAATTTGCATTGTGATGTTGATTTGAGGAGTTGCACTGTGAATACAGTGTTTCACAAAGAATACAATGGGTGTACTCTATGCGTGAAGTTAGAGAGAAACAGAAGAAAAGCACAGTGGCCTGAGACCAGAGATGCGGCTTCCCTGAGTGACCTTGGTTTGTCCATGACGTTTCAGAGCTAACCACTGAATGTGTCGGGAGCTAGAGTTTCTCTAACTTTCCTGTGCCTGCCAGTCTCCTGGGAAATCGTAACAGTCAGATTCTGATTTGGTGGGATCTGAGGTACTGTTCTTTTTTTTTTTTTTTTTTTAAATATATTTTATTGATTTTGTACAGAGAGTGAGGGAGAGAGATAGAGAGCCAGAAACATCGATGAGAGAGAGTCATCGATCAGCTGCCTCTTGCACACCCCCTACTGGGGATATGCCCGCAACCAAGGTACATGCCCTTGACCGGAATCGAACCCTGGACCCTTCAGTCCCCAAGCCGACACTCTATCCATTGAGCCAAACCGGTCCCGGCTCTGAGGTTCTGTTCTAACTAGCTCCCTGATGAGGCTCATTAGGCTCACCTGTGCACGTGACTTAGCATAACAAGGGTTTTCTAGGTCAGTGTTTCCCAACCTTCTCTCATGATGAGAATCACCTGGTGGAGTTGTTAAAACACAGATTCCTGAATCCCAACTAAGAAGTGCTAAATTAGAATTTTTGGGAACATATAGGTAAAATTGTATACTTAACTAGTGCTCTAACACAGATGTTATATACAGAGCACTAAGTTAGGTATGCAATTTTACCTATATGTTCCCAAAAATTCTAATTTAGCACTTCTTAGTTGGGATTCAGGAATCTGTGTTTTAACAACTCCACCAGGTGATTCTCATCATGAGAGAAGGTTGGGAAACACTGTTCTAGGTAACTTCTGAAGTCCTTTCCAACTCTGAAATTCTGAACCTGGTCTTAATCCTGAACTTGGAGAAAAAAATTATATTGTGACATCCTAAAAATTAGGACAACAGTTATTTATTGCATGACTTGCTTATTAATAGCAAACATTTGATAGTTTATCGGAAACTTTCATTTTTATTTGTTTTCCAAAGAGTCCTATAAAACAGGATTCCCATCTTATTTATTTATGGATGGAAAATGTGGAATGATGCTTTAGATTGACTTTTTATTGTTGACCCTATTATAGATGTCTCCCCTCTCCCCACTTTGCCCACCTTTAGCAGACCCTGCCCTCCCCTCCCTTTAGCCCTCACCTATACTGTTGTCTGTGTCCATGGGCTTGAGTAAATGTTCTTTGGCTTTTCTCTTCACCTTTTTGCATTCGGTCTGCTTCACTCACCTCCCCCCTGAGACTGTCAGTCTGTACCATATATCCATGCCTTTGGTAGATTGACTATTTTTGCTCAGGCTAGTACTGGCAGTGAGGGGATTAGAATTACATATTTTGATTTTCTTTTGTGCCTTGGTATTTTTCAGGCCACAGCATGGGAATTGAGTTTAGGTGCATGCATTATAATCAGTTCTACGTAGAATGAGGCTGCTTGTCATGAAATATCAGAGTACTTAGCACTTCACTGAGCGTAGAGTAGATAGCAACGACACTTAATAAATAAATAAGCAATCTTGTCCTGTGAATAATCATGCACCTGAGTTAAGTTTTGGTAACCAGAGATGTTAACACATGAACCAATGACAAGACAATGCCTATTAAAAAGACTCTGATTTATCAAGCATACATTCCTTATGTGAGAATTTGCTAAAGGGTTTTCTAATCTATTCTATATATCAGGTGAACCTGTTTTTGATGGGTTTATTGCAAAACTGATTAGTACTCTGCTGTGTTTCTTCTGAAAATGTATTCTGTCCTGAGGCAAGTAATACACTGTAATCTGGCAAATGTGCTGAAAGAGTAGATTTGGATATTGATCGGTTTATTTTGAAAGAGAATATATGCTTCCCACCACAACGACTTGTAATTTTTTCCCCCCTTGAAGGAGTATTTAAAAGAACAGCTGTTTTCTATGAATGGTTCAGAGGAAAAGCCATTACCCGCCCGACCTTTAAAAACAACCTTGAGGAGTGTGGAAGATCAGCCTTCTGCCTTTAACCCTTTCCATGTGTGCAAGGCGTTTACTGAAAACATGCTAGATCAGGTATGTAATGGTAAATTTAATTTAAATGTGTGATTTCTTTACACTAATAAGAAAAGAAAATGGCTTGTGTTTGAATATTTATTCATGAGCCTTTTCTCTCTGAAGCAAAAGACCTTATATTTATTTGAATGGTCTGCAAAAATCGACATTGAAAAGTTGTTTTAACGTCTTTCTATTTGTCAAACTGATTCATATGTTTGGTCTGTAAAATTTAGCTTTTGACCAGGTCGGTTCACCCCGGGCAGAGGGAACATCTGTTTGGCTGTGTCTACAAAAAGACCGAAAAACGAGGCGTTTTATAACAGTCTTCTCTCCTTTGCTTCCCCCAACCCCTACACTGGTAATACTTACACTCACATAACACCTTGGAATCTTTATCAATTTATCTAATTTACCAGGGAAACCATAACATAGTTTCCAATTAATTCTAACTAGAGCATTGAGCTATTTTAAGCAGCATTTTGTAAATTAGCTTCTTTTTATATATAACCCCACACACAATCCTGAATTTAAAATGAATTTGCTAATGATCCTAAAGTTGGGATGTTTGGAAGAAAGTCAATGTGATAAACACCACACATTTGTTAATGTCGGATTATGCCATTGTTTAAGCTGAACGTCGCAGTAGTTATATGAAAAGCATCACCTTTATGCCAACATATTTGAAATCTGAAGTTGCTTTTGCTTTATTCATTCTTTTGGTGGCTTTTCTGAGAAGTTTCTTGACAGACTGTTTGAACTAACAGGGCAGAAGAGAAGGATTGCTTGACCTAGAGCTCTGACGAAAATAAGAATTAAAACAATGGCCTAATTCGGGATGCAGATAATATTTTTACCATGCCTGTTACAGCCCTAGTCTACACTCATCAATACTGTAGTAGAATAAGACCTTCAAATGCTGACAACCCGGGGCAGAATTCCGCTGCTCTATGACAGGACTGGAGTGCTCCATTAATCAGCAGGTGACAGGGCAGAGTTCTTGTTGGATTTTAAACATCAGCCTGGACTCTTATCATCAAAATTATCTAGTTAAAGGAGTATAAACTAAAGCCTAATATATGGTATAAGTTTGAGCTTATTGGCTGCTTTCCTGTATTGTACATTAGAATTCTCTAAGCCATAAATAATTATTGTGGCTGTTAAATTATCCTCACTTCATTTAAATAAATGGCATGTTTTATTCAATTCTGAAACATAAGATTATCTTTCACAGTAATTTTTCTCCTGTTCTGTTGTGAAATTACCTGTTAAATTAGAAAAAAAAAGAATCACTTATTTTATTTACATTTATAGGTCCTAATATTTTCCCCTTTAAAGCATTTTTTAATAAAAAAAAGATAGCATTAATACTAAGCTTTGACTTATAATTTATCATAGCACTTCCAATTTGTTTCTTTTTTTTAAATCCATCGATGAGAGAGAGAGAGAGAGAGAGAGAGAGAGAGAGAGAGAGAGAGAGAGAGAGAGAAGAAGAAGAAGAAGAAGAAGAAGAAGAAGAAGAAGAAGAAGAAGAAGGAGGAGGAGGAGGAGGAGGAGGAGGAGGAGGAGGAGGAGGAGGAGGAGGAGGAGGAGGAGGAGGAAGGGGAGGGGGAGGGGAAGGGGGAGGGGAAGGAGGAGGAGGGGGAGGGAGGAGAGAGAGAGAGAGAGAGAGAGAGAGAGAGAGAGAGAGAGAGAGAGAAACATCAATCTATTGTTCCACTTATTTATGTACTCATTGGTTGATTCTTGCCCTAACCAGGGATTTAACCTGTTCGGAACCTTGATGTATTAGGACAGTGCTTTAGCCGACAGAGCTATCCAGCCAGGGCCCCAAGTTTGTTTTCTTAATCAAACTTCTGAGTACTTAAAAAGTTTATAAATTGATGTGTGAAAAAGTTACCAATTTTTTTGTTCCTTTGCTTTGCAAAGAGTCACCCTCTCAGAGAAACTTGTTGGGCAAAAGCCATTAGCACTTGGAAGGAAAATGATTCAAGAAATTGATTTATGTTTTTATAAATAATGACTACATCTCCAAATGGATTTATAAATTAATTTCTGTCTTATTGGAATAAAAACCTTCTTCTGTGGACATGATTGATGTTATCTGCCTAAGTCCTTGTTCTGGACCCCCCTCCTCCTTAGTTAGTCTATCACAGCTGGAGCTTTAATTTACTGATCATATTAACTCTGATTAATAACTAACAATAGCATCTTCTCATTTATCAACAGTCAGCGATCACAAAATGGAACTGGAATTGGTCAAACTTGCTGCCAAATTATCTGGGACTGGATAAGATGACCTTCAGAGTACTGCTCAGAAACAGGTAAGATTGAAGATTTGAGGGATCTGGTTGGGGGTGAAGATACACACACACACACACACACACACATTATACATGTTATCTTTTTATATAGGTGTCTATAGGTATATATATCTTAAATTATATGAAACATACTTTCTAAATGTTGTTTCTATATAGTAAACATTTGTAAAAGGCAGTACTTACTTTCTAAAAATAAATTAGGTGATTTTAGTTTGAATTTTAAATATTTTGACTGTGTATATAAAGTCCAGTATTGTAAACACCAAAAGTTATTGACTTGCATATCGTTATAATGCTATGCCTTTGTTTACAACAACTTAAATGAATGCATACAAAATGCCAAGCCAAATCAACTACTCTAACCAGGGGAAACATATAAGTAAAACTGTCATGATTGAATTCTTGCTGTTCAGCCAGTTATTTTGGCCCTGTCTTGCTATTTGGCTCTCTTAGTTATATATTACTTACAAACACATGGGCATACATACACACACACACACACACCCCATAACTACCCAATGAAATAAAGTGTTTTCAGACTAGAAATCTAATTATGTAATTTATTTTGCATAAAAGTATAAACATTTTTCTTTATATTTTGGGTCCATTAATATAGTTTTTAAAAATACTTTTAAAGTTTTCAGTGAAAAGTATAAGGTATATGTTTAAAAAATTGGATTTCTCTATTAAGTATCACATTTTCAAAAAAAGTATTACATTTTCACGTAAGATAGATATGTGTGAGACACCTTTTATTGTTCTAGTGTGATCTATTTGTTTATAGTTAGATCTTTGTGACATAGAATGTATTTCTATATTTAAAAAATATATATGTTAAGTGACTTTTTTCTGAAAGACAGTAATGACAGTGACATAGTACAATTGTCAAATAATCCTTCAGAAATCTGGGTGCCCAAGAGAAAATATCTTGAGAGAGAAAATGAGAGAGAGACCAGTATTTCCCAGATGATTGTTACTATTGTTGTTTTCTAAAGGCAATTTTATTGTCAATAACAGCTAAAGCTTAGTTGTGTGATCACAGTGTTATTCCTAATATTTTACCCCTGAAAGAAGTTCACAAAGCTGAACATCTTGGACAAAGCTGAACAATCCAGAACAGTCCCCATCAAGGGCAGAGCCTTCTCCCATCGAGCTTACACCCTGGCAGGGTCCAGAATGCACCCTGTTCATCCACTAGCCCCCAGAGGGGTTCCTGTCCTGTCCCAAAGTGGCTTAGAGAGGTTGGAGGCTGGGATGGTGGAAGAGAAGCCAGGCCTTATGTTGAACCAGTGGTTACATGATGTTCATTCAATGTTGAGTGACTTTCTGGAAACAAACCAGGAAAGGTAAGTCCTTTGTTTCCTGCTATTTGGAGGGTTTGGGGTTTATGTATGTTAACTGCATTATAGTTTACTAAGTTTCTTCAGCAATGAATTGAGGCTTCCAATCCACTTTTCTCTGAAATATTAGATGGCAGGAGTGAGTGGAAGAAAAGAACTCCCAAAAATTTAGCCAGAAATAACAGGTCAAAAACAGTTCTCTTGGAAAAGGATCATAGATTTTTAAGAGAAACGGCTAGAATCTCCTCTTAATAAGAGTCTTAGATTTTTAAAGAATGGCATGCAAAGTATTCTGCTCCAAACTACTACACACCACAGCTACCATGAACATAATTTGATCTACTTTGGAAGGATGAAAGATACCTGAGAGTCTTTAATCTCTTTAGCACTTTCCTATCTATTTTCAGAACATTATTTATAAGACCGATTAATACAGAAATGGTAAGAAAATTGTTTCTAGTGTTTTCTCTAAGAGACTCCCTTGTTGAACTTATCTAAAAATAATTTAAAAAAAATATTGAGTTTTTGACAACATGGTTATCTGAAAATAGTTATTTGAAAGTAAAACTGCAGAAATTTGTATTTTAAAATGAGAGTTATATGTGCCATCTTACATCCTCTGCTCACTATCAGGCCTCATCTCAAAACGTTCCCCTCCAGTCCATGAGTCTGAAGTTCATTGCCTTCTTCCTGTTTAATGGATTCTCTAAACTCTTTCCCATTTTTGCCATCTTTATCCTTGCAGTTCCCTCAGCTCTTCCCATGGCCA
Source organism: Pipistrellus hanaki (assembly GCF_964339955.1). Classification (NCBI taxonomy): domain Eukaryota; kingdom Metazoa; phylum Chordata; class Mammalia; order Chiroptera; family Vespertilionidae; genus Pipistrellus; species Pipistrellus hanaki. The sequence goes on along the minus strand of NC_140506.1, from coordinate 47,318,336 downwards.
GTGCCAGGGCTTGTCCATGTGGGGCACGTTACCTCCTCAGAGAAGCCTTCCCTTCATCCTAACCCCCAGGGGAGAATAAAAACTGCATAAGAATAGCACAGAGCCTATCCTATTGTGTGTCTTTAGTACCTATAACATCTTTTAGGCATATAATAGGCTGTGAGTAATATTTGTTAAATTAATTAGCAAACGAATGAAGAATAAGAATGCAGAGAACAAGTCAGCTCCTGACAGGTGAGCTCAGAGTTGGCCTTCTCTAAATGTGATGTTTGTTCAATAATTATATAGGCACCAGTTGTATATCCTGGAATAATCTCAAGTAAAACATCATCTGCATGCATATTCATTCTCTTCATTTCCCAGATTTGGGTGAAAATCAGGTTAATTAAAGTCTGCATGGTTAAAATGCCTATTCTTATTATTATGTAAAGTTTGGCTCAGATTTAAAGCACAAAACACTTGTCTTTATTTTTAATTAATTGATCCAATTCAAGCCATGACCTCTTCAGCCACAGTCTGTTCTTCACTCCTTTTGGCATTTGCTTAATATAGGGTTAGTATTTGTTAAATGAAACTAAAAATGCAAGTTGAACATTTTAAGGTAGAGTTAACTGACAAAAGTTTTCAAGCAAGCCTTTGTAAATTTGTGACTTTTATTTTTAAGACATTTGAGGAAATATGCAGTTGCTGAGACCTCAGGAAAAAAAGATATATATTAATGATATATGTTTTTCAACTTAGAAAGTTTGCCATTGTTAAAAAAAAAAAAGGCTTCTTAGAGGTTCAGAAAATCAACATACACCTCAGCACCACACCTTTACATTTAATGCTACATAAGAATGTGCATTGATCTTTTGAAATTACAAAGGAACTTTTCTCAGTTTCATAATATTAGTTTCTTGCTTGCTTTCTCTCCCTCTTTCAAATCAGCCTTGTGAATGCAACAGTGATTGCATTTGCAGGAGCCTGCACCAAGAGGAACCTCTATCTTCCTTCACTTGGGCAAATCTCCAGATTGCCATTTCCATGTTGTTTTCTTGGTCACCAGAACAAATTCATGTTGTCCCTTTTCTTTTGCCTTATTTATTCCAGACTAATTCCCAAGAATTGTGGTGTTGAAAATAATCTGTGAATACAATGGAATGCTATGCTTTTTAACCATCCAAATATACTGCATATGAGTTTGTCTTCAAGTTGAGCAAACATAATTAAACATGATGGCAGGCACAGCAGAAGGGGTGGTGGTGGCAGATTCCTGGCCATCACTTTGGGGCCTTTCCAGGGGACAATAATCATACGTCAGAGAGGAAACAGGTTAGAAAGCATGTTTTAAAAGAGGCAATCTGTAGAGTTGTTTGCTTTTAATAGTAATAATTGTTAAGGTACCTTTATGCTCTCTCAGGTTGTAGTGTGTGCGCCCTGTGGTGTGTAGAGAGTAAAAGGGCTGCCTCTGGCCTGTGACTGCCCGCACAGCGCTCTCCAATGACCATTCTCAGGCAGTGCTGCCATAAGCACTGTGTTGCTCACAGCAGTGAATTCTTGATGTAGCAGAGGCTGCCAGTTATACAGAGGTGGGTTTCAGAAAAAGGGGAAGCTGACTTTATGAATACACACCTCGAGACCATTACATATGCCATGGCATTCACGCTTTCGCTCCTTAGAAAATCCTTTTCCCCTTCCACCAAAAGGCCTCAGATGAGTGACTCTCCCTCTTCACATCACCATCTTCTCAAGCAGGAGCAGGCTTCCCCTCCTGTCCTGAAGTCTTAGCGCAGCATGTGTTCTGCACAGAGATCATCCAAGGCTTATTTCAGATGTGTACACTTAACTCTCTGATCCTCGGGATTCCCGCAGGTGAGGGTGCTAGTACATGAACCAGACAAACTCACGCATGTGTATTGGCTTCTGTTTGAAAACTTGTCTGTGTCGTCCTTTATGGTGCATAAAGTACTTTCACTCAAATCCCCTTTGACCCTCAGTTCAGCTAGGTAAGAGAGACAGGTACCACAGGCTGCAAAACATTAAATGGCATGCCCAAGGTCACTGATCTCAAATGACATCTGGAACTCAAAATGAAGTCTCCTGACATCTGGAACTCAAAATGAAGTCAAATGACATCTGGAACTTAAAATGAAGTCTCTTTCTCTTTATCTACCTCATCATATTTCTAGTCAAGGCTCTCCCAACCCCTGCTTTAGTTAGATATAATTGACATGTCCATTAAAGATTGTGTTGATTTGACATATTGTACATATATTGCAAAACAATTACCACCATCTTGCTACCACCATACATCACATAATTGCCATTTATTTTTTGTGTTGAGAACATTTAAGATCTAGTCTCTTAGCAATTTTGAAATATAGATGATCCCCAACACACAATGATTTAACTGAGACTTTTTTCAACTTTATGAGGTGGTGCAAAATTGATATGCATTCAGTAGAAATTATACTTCAGATTTTGAATTTTGATCTTTTCCTGGGCTGGCGATATATGCTATAATATTCCCTCACGATGCTTAAAGCAGCAGTGAGCTGTAGCTCCCATCAGGTATATGATCATGAGGGTAAACAACCGATACTCATAGTGTATTCATTGATGATTTTTCCCAATCTATATGATTTTATAGGCTAATATAAGTGTTCTGAGTACATTTTAGGTGGCCTAGGTTAAGCTATGATATTTAGTAGGTTTTCCATTTGCAATGGGTTTAACAGAATGTAATCCCATCATAAGTTGAGTAATGTCTCTATTTCATACAGTCTTATTAGCTATAATTACCATGCTGTACCTCTTCATCTTAGAATTGGAAATTTGTACCCTTTTTTATTAGCTGTATATTCACTATAAAAATACTGATCATGAGGACAGCAAACAGAGAGAGCACTTGCCACGGCTGGTTTGATTTAATGAATTACATGCACGTGTTTAACTGTACCCTTATAAAATGAGTGCCATGTTACCATCCTTTTCCTGGTGAGGCGGAGTTCTAGGAGCTGCTGCTCAGCTTCGGGTTCGCATCCATTCTCTTAACCACATCTCTCTCCTGCTTCTCCGGAGCTTCGCTTACTGTATTCACTCAACAAGTATTTTGGAGCATTTACTTTGTGAAAGGCATTTATTTAGTATAAAGTAACAATCTGCTAGAGAATGTCATATAGCTCAAAGGGTCCTTGAGTGCTGCTTCACAAAATCCTAATTCATTTTTAATGTTTACTTTGGTTGTCACAATATCTGTCTCCTCTCTAACTCCCTGTATCTTCCTCAGGAACTGGCTTCCCACCACTACTTTATCAGGACAGTAAAGTCATCTAAGGCAGGGTGGGGCAAAAGTAGGTCTACAGTTGTATGAGAAACAGAGTTTATTTTTGTATTATTATTTATTAACTATGGTATTATTTTCCATATGAACAACTGTTAGCCTACTTTTGCCTCACCCCGTATAAATCTCCCAGCTTTCCTTCCCAAACCTCAGTTTTGTTTCTGTCATCTCCAGTCTTTTGTTGTTTGTATCTAAGTTTGAAGAAAGAGAGCTTTCTTCTAGTTGAAATTTGAGAGGTAAATTGACTTTTTAGATTGTGGAGGGCCTGAGGGCTAAGAAATTTGGACTTTACTAGATTTGAAGGAAACACCAAAGCCTTTGTACATAGGAATGAGAAGAATAGAGAGCTTCTTTAGGATATTAGTAACAGCTGGGGTAGAGAGTCAGCATAACTAAAAAGAGGGAAGGCTGGGTTAGAGACTATGGCTAGAGGCTCAGTTATAAAAGATGTTCCGAAGGAAGCTTAGCAGCTCAGCTAAATCTACCCCTAATTTGCACAAGGGTTAGGTATGATTCTTTCTCTTTGAAGACAGTGGCCCAGTTATTCTTTAGGTAGAAAGAGTGCCATGCTTACCATTTCTTCAAAGTGCATGAGTTGTTTCACATTCTCCAAGCCAGTGCAAAGATAGAGAGGTTTATTTATTTGTTTGTTTTGGGAGGAGATAAATAATAAAGAGTAGGAAGGGATAATAGGCCAAAAATGAACAAACGAATGAACAAACAAACAAAAACAACAACACCCTTCAGAACAAGTTACAGATCCTTACTGTGAAAGGGGGTGGGGGATTGGGTAGGAAGAGTTTCAGATAGCAGGGTAGTTCTAAAAAAAGTTTTGACAAGGCCAATGGGATGCCTTGAGCTAAAGTTACACACTGGAGGAGTCTCATATCCTGCAGGACTAGGCTGTCACTAGTACCTCCAACATACTCAAACACACAGTGATCATCTTGGGGGAGCATGGCCTGAGCATTAATGTCATGGGAAAAACAGAGGAATAACAGCGGGGGCCATTAGTCACCATGCTCTCTGCAGCAGATGTGCATGTTGCATTTCCATGGCTACCCTGGTGGGGATGCAGAGTGATTCTTAGATATGGAGAGACTTTATGTATTATATAAGTTAACAGGAGTGTGATTTAAATAAAGGTCTCTATTACTTCAGTGAGGTAGAAATCACACAACCTAAATAAATATTTTAAATGCTATTGACAGAAATGCAAAATTGGCAACATTTTGATGAAAGGAAGGTATATTAATTTTCTCAATAGCAGCCACCGGAGAATTATTGGCTTGTCAAATTAAACCAAAATTCACTTTGTAATGAATTTTCTTCTGCCTAATTATGCATTCATGTACTGGCACATTGAGGTTCTTGCAATGGATCAAAAGCTATTAAAAATTTGCTCATATGGAGTACATTCCTTTTTCAATAACTATTCTTTAATTTTTCCTCCTGTCAAATCTTATTCAGACCCCAAAGCATCTGTGATGTCTTTCTACAAAAGTTTTAGCAGGGGCTCCACCAAGAGTAGCTGTCATAGGTCCATTGATTCAGTTTGACTGAAGATGAAAAAGCCATTGATTGCTTTCATGTTTATAAGTCATCATGATATATCTCAATTTGTTTATGTGCCCATATCAACATAAAGAGAGGACATTATCTCTTTGAAGATATTTTTACTATGACAAAATTATAAAAGAAGTTAAAATGTCTATTAAATATAATTAAATATTATAACAAATCTGAGTAACTAATAATATTGTTCACTTTATATATTAATATTTATAACATTTTTGTTATTTATCACAGTACTTCCAGTGTCCTGTATACAAAATTATTCTGAATACCTATAGTATTTTCTTATACTGTAAATGAGACTCACCTTTATGTACATTGAGGATAAAATTCTAAATCTGATGATAATGTGAAATCTGAGGGGAAATTTTTAAAATCAAGATATTTTTGTATTCAGATTATCTGTATGAATATAATTTTGAAATTTATTTTATAATAATACACATGTATTATTTCAATTGGTACAGAAAGATAAGATATAAAATATAAAATATAAAAGTTCCCCTCTTCAGCTCCCAAGTCACATAAATCCCACTCTAAGTGTAATCATTTGAACCATTTCTGTTTTTATTTATTTTGGTTGGAAAATATAAGGGATATGCTGTACCACTAATTTTTAAAAATGTATCAACCTATCCATAGCCAGTGTGGCTCAGTTGGTTGGATTGTCATTCCTTACACAGAAAGGATGTGGGTCCTATTCCTGGTCAGGACACATACCAAGGTTGTGAGTTCGATACCTCATGCAGGAAGGCAACCAATTGATGTTTCTCACATGAATGTTTCTTTCTCTCCCTTTTCCTCCCCTTTCTCTAAAATCAATAAGCATGTCCCCAGGTGAGGATTAAAAAAGTTATCAACTTAATATTATTGATTCATTGCAATGAAAAATACCAGTAAGACTTTAATTTACGCTACTCCTACTCTCCCCTCTCCTTTTAGCTATGCTAGCAAAATTTTAATTTCACTTCTTCTATTGGTCACCTTTATGTGAAACATTATAACCCTTACTTTAATCAAGTTGGGTTTTTAAACATTTTATTCAGTTTATATAAAGTCAAATTCACTCTTCTTGATATATAGTTCTGAATTATGACAAATGAATGATGTTGTTTAACAATCCTCATAATCAAACTCACTCTAAAAGATCCCCTGTGCTAACCCTTTGTAGTCTAACTTTATAAAGAACAGTATCTTCCTGTGTTTTACGCTGCCTGTGAGGAATCTGATGCTGGGCTGATTCTTTTTTCCCCATGTCATCTCTCTGGATGCTTTTTAAAAATAACTTCTTTTCTCCAGGTTATTCTGAAATGAGGTTATGTATGTGTGTGTCTTTGGTTTCTCTTGGTACTGAGTAGAGCTCTTTAATATTGTGATTTTCTTCAGATTTGGAGATTTTCCCCCCCTTATAATATTGATTATTCTCTCTGCCCCCATTCCCAGTTACATTTATATAGTTTCTGGAACTCCTATTAAAGACAGATGTTCTGATTTATTGTTTCCTCAAATATTGCAGAGGTTTCCTTTGCCTTGGTACTCCATTCTCACACTCTCTATATCCTTCCCACCTCTTTTGCTGCAGCCAATTCACTCACTTCAGCAGCTTTAAGGGATTATTCCAGGGATCAAAATCAAATGCTGCTAGGGGCTGTACAAGTAAATATGTAACCACAAAGTATAATACAATAGGGTAAAAAGTGAGTACATACTTAGGTAAAAAAAAAAAAATCCAACTTCTATCTTTAAAAATGCTATGTTAGCAAGATAATGCATGTCTTCAGAATGGATTAGGCTCATCAATATGAACCTCTAAATCTATGCCAAGTCATCCATAGCTCTAGTTCTAATTGTTTAATAAGACTCCATACACTTGATTTTTCACTGTAATAATATTTTAATGTCATAACTCAATTTATAAGCCCTAACACCATAATTATCGTAATTAGAAACTGCCTCCTTTTTAGAGTTGTGAGATTTCAAATGTATGGCACTAACCTTTTTCTAGCTTCAACCTAGAAACCTTGAATTACTTTGCAGAGTTTCCATTTTTGGTCATTTATATACGGTTAGACACCAAACACCGTCTTAACATTTCTCCCAGCAATTAATTTTTATCTCCTAATGTCCACTCTCAAAATCCAGTGTCCTCATCCACTGATGCCTAGACATCCTGCTCATCCTTAACTTTTAATCATTTATCTCTGCTGGAGTAAGGGGTTTTTAGTTTTTAAATGTTCCATTGTTATGCAAACAAATAGAAATTAACACTAACATTTTAAAACACAGAAATGGTATGTTTATTATACAATTGAATCCTACCATCCCTTTCCAGCTCTTCATTTCTCCTCCTTCTCTTCAAATATACACAGCACACACCACCTTTTGCACAGTCACGATGAGGGGGTATCAATACCTACAATTGTGAGCTCTTCATTTCTCAGAAAACTAGCTTGCCATTCATCTGTGGGAAGGCATAATTTTTATTCTCAGTGACAGCATTATGCCAAATTAATGCAGCACAATTTAGCTAGCCTTTCCTCTATTACTTCCAGATTTTTCTTTGTTTTGTTTTTTCAAATCACACTCCATGAATGTGTAGATTACTTCCTGATGCTGATAGAATAAAGGTGGAACATAAAAAGACACAGGCAAACTTGTTTTACAAATTACCAAATAGTCCAAGGAATAAAAGAGTGATATAGAGATTTGTAAATATCTTCTGTGTGTGTGTGTGTGTGTGTGTGTGTGTGTGTGTGCACACGCGCGCGCGTGCGCGCGCCACTCTTCTGCTTCAAAACTGCAATGTGGTTCCATTGCCTGCAGCGCTAAATCCAAACTCCCCTCCAATTCCAAGGCCTCCTTCTTCTTCTCCCATTCACCAAATGCCTCCTTTATCACAGGTCCCTTTGCCCATTCTGGACCATAATAACCCATGCTTTAAAATCTTTCTCTACAGTTTACCTAAGACTCATCTTTCTTAGCTGTATAAGAGGTCATAGCAGCACCTTTATTTTTGTGAGTAGACAGGCCAAAAGGTTAACTCCCAGCAAATATTCAGCACAAGGTCTGGAATATAGAGAATAATATTATACAGAAGCTTTTGCCTGTTATTTAGTCCTCTCTTTTAGAATAGCTATAATGATAATCATGAGGCCATAGACAAAATAGGAAGACACAGCTCAAGCATCCTGATAATTGAAAAGTGGGAAAGGGAGGACAAAGGAGAAAAAGCAGATATGAGATTAAAAAAAAAATAAAAGACATCTAGGGCACTCTTTATCGCTTGTTGGCTGTGTGTGATGAATGGATTTAAGCCTGAAGTTGAATTTAGAAATGCCTGCTATTCCTGAGCCCAAGGCAGGGAAGGTGTGGTCAGAAGGGTCAATACTTGACATTTAATCAATAAACATAAAAAGTCTGTTTTCAGTTCTGGATTTTGAGTTACTCAGAAATTAGGATCTAGACATGGGATCTGAGTAGATGGTGCCAGCATTCATGATGAAACTTGATCATCCCTCAGACTGTCATCCCCCAAGTTGGCCTTCAAGACTGGTCAGGTTCACCATCAAGGTCCTCTCCAGTCCTTTAGCTCTCAAAAAGCCCACATTTTCCAGGTTCTCAGGGCATTTATAGACGGTTACACAGATTAATGTTCAGCATGTGTTCTCTTGTGATGTTCATTAATGTTTTTTGGTTGTCTCCTCAGACAGACTCTCAGCACAAGGAGAGCAACCATCTCAGGCTCTTTTTGCTTGACACTTAATCCACAAAACCCAGTGATGAAAGCATAGGGCTCTACAGGTTCATGCTGTTTGCCTCCCAGTCTAAATTTACTGTTTTAGAAGGATTTTCATTTGCTTTTAGACCTTTCTGAAGTATGGAAAGGATCACTAAGACAAAGAGGCTTTGTTAATTCATTTACTAAAAACTTTATTAAACTATTTTAAATTACATCTAGTGCTCATCAGAATTTAAACAATATGAACATTGTGTAAAGTAAAAGTTACTAATCTCCTGCTCTGCTTCACCATGTACCTTACGATTCTACCCACCTGAGGTCACAAAGCTGATTTTTTCTTTTCTCATTTAAACCTTCAAATATCCTTTGAGCATGAAGACATCATTCTGAATAGAATTTTTAAATAAAAAAATTATCAGGATAAGTGTTGTGATTTAAAAAAAATAACAGAAAATTGAATATTCAAGTTTTCTATAAAATAAAAAATTGTCTAAAGTTACAAAGAGATACAGGATTTAGCCATTGACCTGGAAGCTGGAGAATCTTTTATTGTCAAGCAATTGATATTCCAGGTTAATGAATTAGTCAATTAATAGAGCCCTAGGATAGAAGAATTGGTCTGTCTTCAGAACGGAGTCAGTAACCTGATTACGATTTTGTTGTTTACCTGTCTCATTTGCCCAGAAGGTTCTTTTCCTCAGGATCATGTCTCTTTTCCTCAGGATCATGTCTGTGCTGTATGTGTTCATCTAGCCCAAAGCGAGTCATAAACATCTACTTATCCGTTTCAGCAAATCAGATCTGTAAAGAAAGATAGTTAGGACTGCCTGGAAAAAGAAATCTTTGTGTAAAGGACAGTCCAGACTCTTGTAATTTTATTATATAGAGAACACACTTGCTAGCAGATGAAAGTAAAGTATTATGTAACCCACAAAATAGAGTGTAGCTTATAAGGATGCCTCCAAGACTTGGAGTAAATAGGAGGCTCTGTGACTGTTCATTCATCCATCCCTCAAACATTCCCTAGGCACAGCAGATAAAGAAATGAGCCAGACACAGCCCCTGCTGTCAAGAATACAAAATCTGGTAGAGGAGACAGATTAAAAAATCAGTGGTTATGATAGCTATCCTATAGGGTCATGCTAGTTACCATAGAAGTACAGTGGAAGATCACAGAGGAGGGAGAGCTAACTCCTCAATGCAGGGACAGTCAGGGAACATACCCAGGATATGGGGATACTTGAGCTGTGTGTTGGTTGAACATGACTCAGCCAGGTAGCCAAGGTGAGAGGTAGTCTAGACAGAGGGTTTGACACAACGTGAGAGAGATAGTATGTTGTATCCAGGTTATTTTGGCTAGAGTAATGATCTCTTTGTTGCATTTTTCACTGTGAAATCGGTTCTATTTGTAGCATAGAGACCCAGTGAATGGATATTAGTGTGCATAGGACAAAGTTGGATGCTGAACTGAGTGAGGGGTGGTGGGAGGAGAAGGGAACCACTGTCCTGTGTAGGCCTGTAAGTGGAAAATATTGAAAGAGCTACAGATTCTTCCTTTTGAATCCTTGGCCTCCTCTGAGCCTGAAGGTTTTCAGGCATGTGTAAGCAATTGCAGGGCTGTGAAATTCATAGACCAAATGGCCTTCTAGTCTGCCGCTAAAATTCTATTTGCCTTCTACGGCTCTGGATGGGATGTACCTTTATGAAAGCACTCTTGGTGCATGATTGATGGCTCTTCAGACAAGAAATGCTAGTTTAATACCAGTCTCGGTCAGGAGTGAGAGGTGCACCTGATTTGTCCTGCTCTTCATCTCTCAGTGTACTTGCAGCTTGTTCTGGAGCTGCACAGTCTGTTCTTCACTTTCTCTCTTGAGTGTTGTCACCTACAGAGGTGGGAATAGCCACAAGTGGTAACAGCACCTCCAGGTCAATGAGTTCATGTTTGTTGCTCTGAACTGGCTGGTCTGAGATGGCCCCAAACTAAACTTATAGGCCCCCACAGTCTCTGGAGAAGATAACGTGTGGACTGATATCTTAAAACTTGTTCATTTTTTCCCATTTTTTCAAATAATCTTAAGAATTTTAGGACTGAATTTTTATTTCAGCAAAAGTGCATACATTTCAGCTATAGACGTTTGTTCCTAACAGCTCCGAGAATGTGGATTATATGTGTGATTTCAGTGCCTTCGTTGGAAATAATGTTATTTTTCACAAAGTGGAAACATTCGTAATTTTGCTACGAGGAAGAATATTTGCGTCCTCTCACACATTTTATTTAATAATTTTACTTCTTTAAAAGCAAAACAGCACACAATTTGAAAATGAAATTTCCCCAAAGTGTTCAGTTTGCTAATATGTTTTTCATTTTCTTCATTATGCTATAGTGGAATGTTGCCATGCTTTGAAGTGTGCAGCTTAGCTCCCTGGAGGCAGCAGATGGTGTGACTAGCTGTCTTTTGGTACAGGATTTAGCATGAGATTGCATCTAGGGCTGGCTGAGACGGGGCCCTGCCCTCAAAGAGCATTGACTTTTGTCTTAATTCAATCATTATAACATTTATATGGATTATTATTTTTACATATGAAAAACCCTGCAAAACTGGAAAGGTTTTGTTATTTTTTTTTTAAAGCTCCCCCCTTTTTTTTTAAGTTTACATAAGGAAATATTTTATCTAAAACAATTGTATTTGCAAGTGTTTTTTCACCGTATGTATGCCTCATTGCTAAAGGACCAGCTGATCTTGTGGGTTGGACATGATTTTGCTGGCATTTCCACTCTAGTCTGTGATCCAGTCTTCAGCTTTGAAAGTCTGGCAATTTGGTTTCATATAGGAATGTTGACTCACAATAACCAAGCTCACAACAAACTTTTGCAAAATCAGAGTTTTATTTTACCAACTTATTGTGAAAAATACCACTTCAAGCAGATTGGTCATTCTCTCTCATGAGGTGCATTGACACTATAGGTTAGGTTATGGGAACAAAGTTTGTTTAGGAAGTAGGAGTAGACCCTCCCTCATTAGGACCTGATTCACTTGTTGCCAGTCATGGTGGCCTTGCTTCTGAACTGTGTTAATTTTTTATTCTTTCTGTGAATTTTTAGTCCTCTACTGACTAGCCTCTTATATCATCTCTTTAAATAGAACAGTGCAGGGGAGGAAAATCTTTCCCTCTACCCCCCTAGATTAGAAAACTGGATATATGAAAGATATGGACAACAGGCAGATTGATAGGAGAAAAAGTAATACAATACTTTTAAAAATATATTTGTATTGATTTCAGAGAGGAAAAGAGAGGGAGAGAGAAATAGAAACAATGATGCGAGAGAATCATTGAACGTCTGCCTCCTGCACAGCCCACGCTGGGGATTGAGCCCACAACCCGGGCGTGTGCTCTGTCTGACCAGGAATCGAACCAGGACCTCCTGGCTCATAGATCGATGCTCAACCACTAAGTCATGCCGGCCAGGCAGTAATACTTTTAATATACATGTACAGGGGCATTACAGGAAAAAAAAATTTAAACATTTCATAAAATAGTGAGATTTGAAAACTTACATACCATATTAATGAGGCAAAGGGAGAAAGGATATAGTAGGCCTCATAGGGAAAATAAATGATTTTTAGGAAAGATGAATGGGTCCTTGGAAAAATAATAGGAGGTGTGATGGTTTGTGACAAAGTTTGGATTGGTGTGGACATCTAATCTCTCCTGTGATGACTCAGCTTCCCTAGTGGTTGAAACTCTCAGGGTAGGGGATTTATGTAACTCCTGAGTTATTTTTGGAGCGCCTGTCTTTAGGCAGATAAAGGGAGTTCAGAGAAAACTATCTGCAATTGCTGTTTTTCAAGTGCCTTCAGAACTAATTAATCAATATACCACAGCAGCATATTTGGGGGTGGCATGTCCTGAATTCCTCCCACAGCTAATAAGCACTAACTTGAAAATATAAAATAATTTTATCTTGAGGGCAAACTCCAGAAGAGGTGTGATCTATTATCAGTAGCTCTGTGATCTACCGTGTTTCCCTGAAAATAAGACATTTCCGAAAATAAGACCTAGCACAACTTTGGGAGAAAAAAATTAATATAAGACACTGTCTTATTTTCGGGGAAACAGGGTATTAGCAATGTCTGCCACAGACATGAGGGGGGAAAAAATGGTGATGCATAATTAAGTGACTCACATTTGCTCATCCTGGCTCAATGCCCACCTTAGTATATAGCATCAAATTACACTGATTCGTATTTAGGGACAGCATTCCACAGTCTTGGAAATTATTAAAGAACATGCTTTTAAAGCTGGAAGAAATTTTAATTTTCTCATGTTATAGCTGAGAGAACATTTGTCTTAAGGGACTTACTGAAGTTACAGAGCTAGTAACTGAGCAATGATTCAAACCTAGCGTTTCTGACTCCTAGAGATCTAGCTTATTTTCTTATAAACCACAGTAAAAAATCTAAGAATCCCAAAGACTAACAATGTCATTCTCCAACATAATTTGAGAAATCTCTTTGCCCTGATAGGATTAAGATTTTGATTATTTTAGGTCAGCAAAATAGAAATGAGTATTAGCTCTATAGACCAGCTATACCTGATCTGTGGTGCACATTAGAATTATTTGGGAAGAGAATTAAAAAACAAAAACAAAACAAACCTACTGATGCTCAGGCTTCCAACTGACCAATTAAATAAAAATCTCTGGGATGAAGTACAGTAGTTGGTACTTTTACAAAATTTTCCATGTGATTTAATCCAGGATTGAAGTCACTGTTGCACAGAGAGAACTGGTGATTGCCAGAAGGGGGTTGGGTGAAAGAGGTGAAGGGGAGTAAGGACATGAACGACAGTGTGGCGATTGCTGTGGAAAATGGCATAGAGGGGATAAATGATGATGGAAACAATAAAGTAAAATAAAAATAGCTTTAAAAATAAATTTAAAAAATTAAAAGAAGTAGTAGACTATTAAATACTTTTCTTTTTAATTCCATGAACAGGTATCAAATGAGAAATTGAAAATATAGCAATGATTGTAATGATATGAACAATTATTTTCAGATTATTCCATGGCAAAATTAAGAAAAGCATTTCTTTTTATGTCCTGGGTAACATGTATAGAAATAGTACTCACTCTTTATTCAGTCAATTTCAGTCTTAGAAGACTTCAAACTTGGTGGTAGACACCTGAATAACTACCCAGAAAGTCTTGCAAGTGTGCCCTTCTCCTGCAGAGGACTGCTCACTGGTTGTGTACACGATACAGATCAGAATATGATTATTGATAGAATGGAAACTTTTGGTTTTTACTGCTCATTTATTGGTAGTACTGGCAGTGTCATGAATCCCTCTGCCAGTTAAAAGTAGCTAAATCTTGTACTGTATATGTAGCTACTAGAGGGAATGCTGGTCCAAGATCCAAGTAAAGAATAGCATATATTTACCTTTAAAATGAATTTTAGTATTTAGTTAAGGACGGTTGATGTTTGAAAACTCATAGCTTCAAAAAATGAAGCCATAGTGTGAAGCCCTGAAGAGGATAAGGTTTCTATCTTTCATGTTTCCTTAGTTTACCATTACTTTGCCCCATACTAGACTTCTTACAGCAAACCTCCAGTATCCATTCTCCCTCCCTCCCTCCCTCCCTGCCTCCCTCCCTTTTTTTCTCCTTCCCACCTCCTTCTTCTCTAGTTCACTATTTATTTTAAGAGAATAGGGAGAAAAGTAAGTGTTTTTGTTTTAAAAGGCTTCTCAGTCTCCAGAATAGGACAGAGCAGCTGCAGTTCTGCCTTGCACTTAAAAAGTTGTAAGTACACCAGACACGCTTCATTCCAGTGGACCAACTAAAGGTGAGGAACTTGAAACAAGGCTCAAAGTTTCCTGATTGGATTAATCATTCATATATAATTAAAGCTTAATGGTTAGCTTACCACAAACTAGAACTTTTCTAGTTTTGATGGAAATAGAGACTGTGTACAGCAAACGAGCTGGCATTGTGGAAACCCTCTTACAGCACAGAGAAGTCCGAATCATCACTCTAAAAGTCGACACTGAAATGTGTCACTGAGGAAAGCTTGTTGGTGTTGGTCTTTGGATTGGCAGGTTATGACAAAACTACATTCATGTTACTTGAATACATCTTTTGTCTAGTTTTACATGCTTTTTTTGACGTGTCTAGAAAATGACATATTGAGGTTTTCATTAGCTTTAACCAGGTGTGGTTTTCTTATGGAAGACACCTCAGCAGGACTGCAGTTTAAAGCGAATAAACCAGTGAAGCTCAGAAAGGCCATTGCCCTCCTTCAGATGGTAGCAATGAGCTGAAAGACTCATTAATCAACCAGAGAGTCACAGGTGTGATGGCTGGCCTACACGCTGCCAACAGACTGTGAAAGTCACATCCGACAGGCTAAATTGTCAAACTAGACCCATCCATAAACATTTTAACACAGCAAAATCCCAACGCTTTTGTCTCGTAAGACAAAATGAAATGCTAACTAGCCTCCACACTTTCTAGGAAATGTTACTTATTTTATTTTATAAAAATGTGTTAGTGTCTTTATTTTTCTTAATGCTTATTTACTACTCTTCTTGATTTGAAAAATTTATTCTTGTGCTACAAGAAAGGGTGGAGGATGGATTTGCCTGTGTCGAAGCTTTATCAGTTGTGAAAACCACTTTTTAGCACGTGTGTTAGCTTCAGCTGTACCATTCAGAAATGTTTCCTTCATAAGGAAATGTCTATAAATGTTTTAGTGGAAGGACTATGTAAACTACATTTTTTAACTAAAGGAAATTCTCTACTCCAAGTTAATTTGCTTTGATTTTTGTGTTCTCTTTCTTTTGACCTTTAAGGAATGATAATCTTTATTTTGTTTCAGTTTTGTGTCTTTGTTTTTTTTGTTTTGTTTTGTTTTAATGGCACATCATTAAAGAAATCAACTTAAAACTTAAATTTTAATGTATGGTTTGGTTAAGAATCTTGCAAAAAAAAATGACAATAAGCTTTCAAGTGAATATGTAGTTTATATATGGGTTGGGGGCGAGGAAGATTTCAGTGAAATCCAGTAAAATATATGGGATCCCTTTGAGTAAGTTTGACATTCTAGATCTATTTTGTAACTTCCATAGCAGCTTGTATTTTTTTATTTTTGTACTAAGGGAAATTAATATATAACATCAAATGATTCATATTTTCCCCTCACTTTAATTTCATTTTATTCACTTTAAACACATTGAATTGCACATTGGTGTCATTGAGCAGTGGAAATAAGTTAAGCATGGTGCAGTTATAAGTTGTATGGGTTCTCTTGCCCCTCAAAGCTTCTCCAAGAACAGCAGCCTTAGAAATGCAGAATATTGGGCCCCACTTAAGACCTATCAAAGGAAAATGTGCATTTGTACAAGTGGAGGCTTTAGGCTTGGGAAGGGGCTGAGCCTGTGATCGGAAGGAAAGGGAAAAAAATCAATGGAAACATATCCTCAGATGAAGATAAAAAGAAAAATAAATTTTACATCCTATGAAAGACACATCTTGAAAATGCCTAGAGAAAGTTTTCATTTTCATGGTGAAGGGACTGGAGTCTGTGTTGATGAAAACACCTTGGCGGCTGTAGTAACTGGTAGTGGCTGCAGCAGTGGGTGATGGGATGGCGCCTTCCCCTGATCAGCCTGGCCGCCACCCGCAAAGGGAAGCCAGACTTTGGCTTAGGTCCGCTCCCAATGGGAAGCAGGCCTAAGCCATCAGTAGGACATCCCCTGAGGGCTCCCAGTGTGTGAGAGGGGGCAGGCTGGGCTGAGGGACCCCTGTCCAGTGCATGAATTTTATGCACTAGGCCCCTAGTAATATAATAAAGATAAAATTTCTAATTAAAATGTATGTGTTTGAAATTTTTATTTATATAATACAATATTCTTTGCCTATATTAGCCTCAAAACATTTGTTTTGAGCATTTTCATAAATTTCCCCCCTTTAACACCCTTTTTTGCTATCTATGTATGTCAATGCATAATTTTTAGCAACTATTCTATTTGCAAAGACTAGAAGAAAGGGCTGTCAAATCACAAGTCTCCTCATAGGTGAGCTATATAACTGAATTGGCTTCATTTTAATAGAAATATGTATAAAAAGATTGTCATTGGAATTATTGAAAAAATATGCTTTGAAGTAAATCTAATGACCATTTTTTTTTAATGACCATTTTGTATCTATATTGGTAGTGGCTAATAATTTTATTATTATTTTAACTTAGTAATTATATTCCACCCTCAAAAAAAATGTTCTCTTGTCATAATAAAACCTCTGAGCATGGCATTTAAATACATTCAGACTCCTGCTCGTAAAGTGTTAATAAAATTAATAATAAAAATATATAGTGATTTTTACTGGTATAATTACATGGGTAATTTAACAGTAGATTTCGATAAAGCTGGAAGCATTTGTATAATGTACAGTTAAACGCCTCTAAATAGTATATAGAAAATGAAAGATTCCCATTGTCTTTGGATACAAAAGGAATCATAAAAATGTTAAGTAGTATCAGTTCCTAAAAGGTAAATTTTCTCTTTCATTATTCTGATAACCAGCTCTTTAAAAATATTTGACTGGTTTTGTTTCATAACTTTATTGTCTGTTTATGTCTTTAAAATATAACTTTATACTCCCACAACCAAGTTGTAAATCCAGTCTTCTTTGTTTTTAAGTTATATCTATTAAAATGAAAGAATGAACTAAAACTTCTCAAGAATAACTTAATTAGGGGGACTTTTCAACTTGATCTATACTCTTCACAGCTGGATCTGTACAAAAATATTCTTGACTATCCAATTATAACAAATTTAAAATGTGAAGAAAGTTGTCTTCTAAAAGGGAGAGAATCCTTGACTGACAACATGCTGTGTATTTTTACATGAACTTTCAATTCTCAAAACTTTATAAAATACTTGCCATGTTCTTAATTATCAATATAAGAGAATATATTTAAAGAAGTAAGAATTTGCACACTTAGTCCACACATGGCTAATCTGGAATTCAAGTCCAAAGTCTGTGGTTAACACCAAAGCTGTGTCCTTTTCATTATAAGACTGCTGGCAAAATACAATTTGTAATGACATGCAATGTGAATATCTTGTTTTCTGTGAATATGCATGCCATATACAGTATATGTTATTGTAAACATTTTATTGTAAAGTACGACAAACAGAAAAGGACACAAAACTTAAATATGAAACTTTTTAAATTGTCATAAAGCATTTACCCACCATTGATAACCAACGTCCAGAAGTAGAACATAGCCAACACGTTTGAAGCATCCCCCATATTCCCTTGTAAACATTTTTCTCTCCATCCATGTACTCTTCTGTGGTATTAAATGCATTTGCATTATTGTACAATCACGACCACCATCCATTCTCAGAACAGCTTCACCTTCCCAAACTGAAACTCTGTACCAACTAAACAATAACTCCTCATTCTTCTCTTTTTCTAGATCCTGCAACTAACATTCTACTGTCTGTATCTATGAACTTGACCATTCTAGGTACCTCAAAACAATTCTTGTATTACCAGGATGAAACTCAGTTCCTCAAAAGTCTTTGCTTTCTCTTATTTTCAAGCGTTTCCCCTTATAATGCCTTTCAGTTGGTGCCCTCTTATTCTACACATACTTTCACTGGCTAAATACCATTCATTCTTATCTTTTTAGTATCACTTCCTATGGAAAACGTTAATTTACTCTAGGTTAATTAACTCTGAAATGCATCTCACTTACCAACTCAAGGTGCAATTTGGGCTCATTGGCCTGTCTGAATAGCAAAGACCTAGGGGCAAGAGGAAGCACGGAACTTTTAAGGAAGGCACCCATAGTGGAAGGAATAAAGCATGCATGGTGGCAACCCATTCTCTAGAGTCATAGAGAGAAATTCTACAGGTTTTGAAGTGCCTTAAGGTTTGTAATCTTAAATGAATCTTTTTAGTGGGTGAGCATGGATGGTAGATTAATGTCATCAGGTTTGCATTTTGTTATTAAGACTCATATTGAATATATGTTAGATACTTTCAACTTTTAGAAACTACTTATCTTTTTAAGTGAATAAGTGAAGCCATAAACGTAATGTAAAAATCTAAAGTTACAAACAGATGGATAGTGAAAAGGAAGGCCCCCTTTCATGTCTTCAAGCCTTTCAGCTTTCCCCTACAAATTGCTGTTTGCTGCTGTTAATTCTTTTAATGACTACTCTGAGTAACTATAACTTTGTATAACATACTTAATCATATTTCTTAGTCTTATCTATTGACTCCCACAATGAACAATGATGAAATTAATATCTACAGCTTTCTCCCTCCTTTACTCTCTAACCTTCGTACTCTTTACTGCCTAATTTTAATTGAATATGTTATTTGTCTTGGTTCTTTTACAGTTTATAGTTATAAGTTTAAACATACATATACAGTGAACTTAGGAGTGCATATATCTTTTTTAATTAGTGTTTTCCTATTTTTTAGTTAAATACCCAGAAGTATGATTGCTGCAGTTCTATTCTTAAGAGTATCTTTTGACCTCCAATATAGAAGATAAAGAAAATGTACTTCCTTAAGTTCAACCTTATTTTCTCAGTTTTTATGAAGACATTTTACCTACATTATTTATAAATCATAATGGTTTTAACATTTACATTGTTTCTGAACCATAATTCTTATAGGTATTTTATTCTTAGTTGTATATTTAAATGGATTCAGTTCTCATTGTCATTCTTTGATCATAGTTTCTTCATTTATCTCTCATCTGAAATTCAGTGTATAGCAGTTTATTTGAGATAGGTTCATGATAATTGTAATTCTTTAATATTGCACATTTAAATATTCTTTGTTGCCTTTATTTTTGAATGACAGCTTATTTGGCTATGTACAGAGTATGGAAGGTATAGCAAAAGTAGGTTTAAAGTTGTGAGTACACAAAACACAGAGTTTATTCTTACATTATCATTTATTATTATATTGTTTTCTATACAAACAACTGTAAACCTACTTTTGCTCCATACTATACTTATTGGCTAATGTTTTGTTTCTCAGAAGATTTTGTAGCCATAGCTCTACTATTTCAGTATATAGCTTTGGACCCAGCCTTTTTTTCTTCCTTCAGCAACTTGATATTTTTACCTGAAAGGTGAAATAATTATTTCTTATGATTCTGTGTCAGTTTTCCTAAAGACATGTGTCCTTTTGATCTTCAGATTCAAATATTACTTTATTTCTGATAAGTTTTCTTAAATTATATCTTTGGATATTTTCCACACTGCATTAGTTTAATTTCTTTCCTTTAAGGGTACCAATTATGCTTATGTTGTTTTTTCTTCAATGCCTTCCATATTTTATCTTTAGTTATTTGATTATTTCTATTTTATTTTCTTACTTTCTGAATCCTTATATGTCTTCTTTTTGCTGTTCCAACATGGCCTCCAAAAAACAAAATAGCTTTAATAAATACTTAACCCGTATACGCCATAAGCCTCTGTTAGATGCAAGTGGCGGACCTTCCCCACACACCACTTGCGTCTATTAAAAAAATGTTTTCCCTAACTGGCAGCCCTGACTAACTTTAAAATAATTTTTAATGATAATTTTAAGCTGAAAATATTCAAGAACACCTGTCTGTGTCCATGGGTTATGCTTATATGCATGCATACAAGTTCTTTGGTTGATCTCTTATCCACACCCCCCCCACCCCAGCCCCGCCTTCCCTCATAAGGTTTGATGGTTCAAGGTCTCTGGATCTATTTTTGTCTATCAGTTTATGTTGTTCATTAAATTCCACAAGTTTTATTTATTTTTATAATATTCATTGCAAATTGTTTTTTTAAATTAAATTCAAAGTATCGTGGCATGTGGTTTCCATTTTGGACATGTGGCAGTTAACTGGTTAAATAAAGTGGCAAAATTTTCACTTCTTTATATTGAGAGTTGATGGCAGGATATATTTTCATATTCTTCTTGTGGTCCTTGGAAGGTGCACGGTAAATTTTTTTCATAATATCCTACAAATCTGTTTCTAAAAGACATACTCAGGAGAATAATAACATTTACTTTAGACTTATGACCTTACTTTTTATATCTATATGTATAGTCATATGAGACATATATTTAGCTAATGTATCTAATTATAAATAGGTGAATTGTATATTGTTATCCTTGATTAAAATTATTACTTTAACATTTGAAAAGATTTAAATCATATTATTGTAAAGGTATATCTGTGGCCGTTTTTTTCTAGCTTACATTGTAATGTTTATTTTTATATGTAAAGTGCATTTTACTCACTACATCACATAATTTTTACTTTGTTATTTATCAAACCATCTATTAGTCTAAAATATTAGTAAACAATATAGTGATAATAAATTATTTTACACTTTTCATCTTATTCTTATTTTTTAAAATAGTGCACAGTGGCATTTTTTATGGCACACTATTTACTCAATTAAATAAGATCCTTTTAAACAATGCCAAGAGAATGCAATATCAACTTCTAAATGGAGACTGTTTATTGTTCTGTATGATTCCATATCATTAAATAATTTTAGAAGATAAGTATGTCCATTTCAAATTTCAATCTATAAATACTATCAAAGAAACTTATTGCCACTCTAATAGTGTGAAACTAATGGAAGACACCTGAGAAATTTTTATGTTCATGAATTTTTTTACAATTGCATGTAAATTCAAACTCATTTCTACAGGGTCAGCTTTTATATATTCTTTATAAAAAAATAAATTGATTCAGTTATAAAACAAAAATACCTATGAGTGTAACTCAGTAATGTGTGCATAAATATGGTCTTAGTACGGTGTCAGAAGTGAATCCATTATTATAGTTATTGTATATAAACTCTTAAACACTTCAAAAAATCAGAAATGAGATACATATGAAAAATTGATCATAAAACAAAATCTGAAATACATGAGTTCTTATTCTCTAAGAAACCTCTTGAAAGATTATAACCAAAATACTATAGCTTTTCAGATAAATATTTGAAAAGAAGGTTGAAAATAATCAAAACAGTACATTTAAATTTGATCTTTTTTAAAAAAAAATTATTGTTTCAAATAGTATACACATGTCTCCTTTTTCCCCATTGACCTCCCCCCAGACATTCCGCCCCCCTTACCCCCAGTACATGCCCTCACCCCCCCTACTGTCTGTGACCATGGGTTATGCTTATATGCATGCATACAAGTCCTTTGGTTGATCTCTTACCCACCTTCCCCCAGGGCCCGCCTTCCCTAATAGGGTTTGATGCTTCAATGTCTCTGGATCTATTTTTGTCCATCAGTTTATGTTGTTCATTATATTCCACAAATGAGTGAGATCATGTGATATTTATCTTTCTCAGATTGGCTCATTTCGCTTAGCATAATGCTCTTCAGGTTCATTCATTCTGTTGAAAATGGTAAGAGTTCCTTCTTTTTTTTACAGCAGCCCAGCATTCCATTGTGTGGATGTACCACAGTTTTTTTTAATCCACTCATCTGCTGATGGGCACTTAGGCTGTTTCTAAATCTTAGCTATTGTAAATTGTGTTGCTATGAACATAGGGGTGCATATATCCTTTCTGATTGGGGTTTCTGATTTCTTGGGATATATTCCTAAAAGGTGGGATTACTGGGTCAAATGGGAGTTCCATTTTTAATTTTTTGAGGAAACTGCATACTGTTCTCCACAGTGGCTATACCTGTCTGCATTCCCATCAATGTACAAAAGTTCCTTTTTGTCCACATCCTCCCCAGCACTTGCCATTTGTTGATTTGTTAATGATAGCCATTCTGACAGGTGTGAGGTGGTAACCCATTGTTGTTTGATTTGCATCTGTCAGATGATTAGTGACTTTGAGCATGTTTTCATGTCTGTTGGCCTTCTATATATCCTCTTTGGAAAAGTATCTATTTAGATCCTTTGCCTATCTTTTGATTTGATTATTTATCTTTCTTTTGTTAAGTTGTATGAGTTTCCTATAAATTTTGGATATTAAACCCTTATCAGATATAACATTGGCAAATATGTTTTCCCATGCAGTGTGCTTTCTTGTTGTTTTGTTGATGGTTTCTTTTTCCTGTTTAGAAGCCTTTTATTTTGATGTAGTCACATTTGTTTATTTTCTCCTCAGTTTCTATTGTCCTAGGAGCTGTATTGGTAAAGATATTGCTATGACATATATTTGATATTTTGCTGCCTATGGATTCTTCTAAGATTTTTATTGTTTCCCACCTTACGTTTAAGTCCTTTATCCGTTTTGAGTTTATTTTTGTATATGGTGTACTTTCATTTTTTTTGCATGTATCTGTCCAATTTTCTCAACACCATTTATTGAAGAGACTGACTTGCTCCATTGTATGGTCTTGCCTCCTTTGTCAACTATTATTATTATTATTTTATTATTTTTAATATATTTTTATTGATTTTTTACAGAGAGGAAGAGAGAGGGATAGAGAGTTAGAAATGTCGATGAGACAGAAACATCGATCAGCTGCCTCTTGCACACCCCCTACTGGGGATATGCCCACAACCAAGGTACATGCCCTTGATCAGAATCGAACCTGGGACCTTTCAGTCCGCAGACCGGGCACTCTATTCACTGAGCCAAACCGGTTTAGGCTCCTTTGTCAATTATTAATTGGGTTCTTTGTTCTGTTCCATTGGTCTATATGTCTGTGCTTGTGCCAGTACCAGGCAGTTTTGAAAACAGTGGCTTTGTAATACAGCTTGATATATGATATTGTGATCCCTGCAATTTTGTTCTTCTTTATCAGGATTGCTGTGGCTATTTGGGGTCTTTTTTTATTCTATATTAATTTTTGGAGAGTTTGTTCTAGGTCTGTGAAATATGTCATTGGTATTTTAATGGGGAGTGCATTGAATCTATAGATTGCTTTGGGTAGTATGGACATTTTAATGATGTTGATTCTATCAGTCCATGAACACAGTGTATTATTCCATTTGTTCATGTCTTCCTCTATCTCTTTTCAACGTCCTGTAGTTTTCCGTGTACAGGTAATTTACCTCCTTAGTTAAGTTTATTCCTAGATATCTTTTTTGTTGCAATGGTAAATGGGATTGTTTTTTTAAGTTTCTCTTTCTGTGAGTTCATCATTGGTGTATAAAAAGACCATAGATTTCTGGGTTAATTTTGTATCCTGCCACATTGCCAAATTCAGTTATTAAGTCTAGCAGTTTTTTGATGGAGTCTTTAGGGTTTTCTATGTACAATATCATGTCATCTATGAATAATAATAGTTTTACTTCTTTTCCAATTTGGATGCCTTTTATTTCTTCTTGTTGTCTGATAGTTGTGACTAGTACTTCCAGTACTATATCGAACAGGAACGGTGACAGAGGGCATCACTGTCTTGTTCCTGTTCTTAAAGGAAATGGTTTTAGTTTTTACCCATTCAGTATGATGTTGGCTGTAGGTTTGTCGTATAATGCTTTTATGATGTTGAAGTATTATCCCTCTATTCCCACTTTGCTGAGAGTTGTTTTTTTTTTGTTGTTGTTGTTTTTTTATCAATAAAGGGTGTTGAATTTTGTCAAATGCTTTTCCTATATCAATTGATATGATCATGTGATTTTCTTCTCTCAGTTTGTTTATGTGATATAGACTGTTTATTGATTTGCGGATATTGTACCAGCCTTGCATCCCTGGAATAAATCCCACTTGGTTAAATTTGATTTTATTGCTGTCAAGTGTGGTACTTTACCAAGACTCAGCATAAATGAACAATCAACTGTAGAGTGCATGTAATTTCATCCTACTGAGCGAAGAATTAGCAAAGTCATGATTTCTCAATGTGGACAAAAACATATCTATAGAGACTGACAGAAAGATGGAAATAATTATTCCCCCTCTCTCATACTGAATTGCTTATAGCAAAAGAATAAAAATCCAAAAGGTAGTGTTTTCACTGCATAAAGTAATATGAAAGTTCTGTGCTCTAAAGGAAATATAAATAAAGGCAAAAAACATGTAGGATGAGTATGGCTATATTAATAATTTTAAAAGGAACTAAAGTTTGCATAGAAACCTGCACCTTGTGACTTAGCCATGTGGCTTATTAACATTTGCTGAATATCAAAGTATAGAAAACCAGGACTCTCAGATCATTTAAAGCAGTCTTGCTAGAAATCGCAGGGTGGTATTTAAGTCTGAGAACTATACGTATCCTCAAACACAGAGTTCAGCTTCTGCGTAGAGCACTTAGCATATTTCTTTTTTCTCTATAGTTTTAAATGTGTGGGAACATGTGATCAGAGTCCTTTTTATATTCAAAATGGATCAGCTTCTGTCTAGAAAGTGTCTTATTGTCATGATGTCACCACATCTCAAGATTTGTGACCTTTTGCACCATATGGATTCATGGTAGTCCACATCCTAGCTTACAGGCCAGAGTGCTTTTGTGCCCCCGCTAGAGGGTATCAAAGGCTTTTGGACTGGAATTTCAAGTACCAATAGATTTGGCGAAACAAAAAGCAATTTTTATATATCCTAAGGACCGCCAGATGTCGCAAAGGCATCATTGATGAAATGGTTTTTATCCAAAATGTGGCACTTATATAAGGAATACTAGTATTGTTTTTGAGAGTCATAGAGGCCATAACAGGTCAGTGAAATGTCCTTCAAACATCTGATTTTTACATTCAAGAATAGGCCCAAGATGAAAAGATAACCACATATCTGACAATGGCGTTACTACCATTTAGACAACCGATTCAATTGCCTTAGTCAGGAGGATCAATCAGTCCTTTACTACTTGGGGGGAAAAAAATCACAGAAATATATATATATATCTTTCTTTCTTTCTTTCTTTCTTTCTTTCTTTTTTTTTTTTTAAAGCATGGTTTGGAACTACATTGAACCACTATATTTTAACTATAAATATTAAATGCTATGTAGAAACACATGTAAACTTTTGTAACTTCTATCTTCTGAGTTTAAGATATCTTATGAAATGTACAAGATTATAATAATGAAAGAAATGGTGCTGAGTTAAATTCTGCTGAGCCAAACTGTATGCATAAATTGGCAGTTTAACAAGTAAAACTTGGAAGCAAGCATTTGATGATTGATTTTCTTTGAGAAAGAACAAGCATGATAGTGGGGAAAGTAATTTTCCTTATTGAGAGAAAATATAGTGTTTTTTAACATGTCTCCAGTATGAATGGAAGCCTTGTCAAAAAAAAAACAGAGCAACACATAATATCTTTAAAAAGGTGAATTAACATAAGTATATCATGTATTTATATATCAAATTTTATACTTGTCAGTTTTATTCAGAATACCATAAAGTTGATATCATAACAATGGTATTATTACCTTTGTTATGTCCTTAAAAAACCTGATATTAGCCTAGACCGGTTTGGCTCAGTGGATAGAGCGTCAGCCTGAGGACTGAAAGATCCCAGGTTCGATTCTGGTCAAGGGCATGTACCTTGGTTGCGGCCACATCCCCAGTAGGGGATGTGCAAGAGGCAGCTGATCGATGATTCTCTCTCATCAATGTTTCTAACTCTCTATCCCTCTCTCTTCCTCTCTGTAAAAAATCAATAAAATATATATATTAAAAAAATCTAATATTAACAGCTTTGCAAGTAGATTATAAAATACATTCAGTTGAAGAAATACAATGATGAAAATTAAAGCCAATATATGTAGTCATGTGTAGGTTTCAGGCAACTCCCAGTAATTTTAAGTACTTGAAATACATTATTCAACAGGTAACCGGCTGTATATTTGTATATAAAATGCTCTGCTTGAGAATACAAGAACTGTCAAGATAAAAATAAGAAACATGCATCATTCTAACTTAATTATAATTCATCAAAAATTTTCTCTATTGTATACTGCAGGGAGATGTGTAAGTTTTCTTATAAAAATAAGCATATACTAAAGTTAATTGAGATTTGCTGTTAGAATTTTTTGTATATAGTTTTCTATTGCTTATTGAATATACACACACATACGTACATACATCAGCATGTATATATACATCCGGGTATTTGGTTTACATGTACTCTTACTGCACCTATTTTATAGTCACATCCACAGGAAAATTTAAGTGATGAATATGAATTTGTTTACAAAGGGTTCTTTCCAAGTTTGTAAATGTACATTTATTTCCAATTGTGTTTTCTAGCTGTATTTTGTATTTCTACTTAGCTGTGGATATATTATTCCCATTTGGAATGAAATGTATAACAACATACGGAGGACATTCTCATGCTGTTTTTCTGGATTTAATTAGTAAGCAACCGGTGAATCTGTGGTTCCCATTACATTTGAGTATGTCTATCGTGAGTCCATGTTCTGCGTGAAGGATGATCTCTATTTTATTCTAAGACTTTATGTATATTTAACCTTTAATTTGACTAGCAGGTTGTATGATTTACATAAAAAATAGATCAGCTTTGAATTCACTGAATGTTATTGGTATAACATAATCAATCATCTCTAAATGTTAATGGTGTTAAAGAGCAATGAGAGCATATGTCTTATATTTGTAATCCTGTGGGTTTATGACATTATTTAGAATGTCTAAGAGCATTAGATCATGGCATTTTTCTGTGGTTATGGACTTAAATTTTTTGAATAGTGGGTATCATTCTAATAAAGCTGATGAATCAGCCAAATATAAGTACTTTATTAAACCATGAATTACCTAACAAGTGTTTTGATGACTAGAACATTCTTATGACGGAAGGTATATAGTATATAATACAGTACTTTAAATGCTATGACTTTGTCTCATTCTCATTTTTACTATCTTTTAATAAAATATGACTTTCATTGGTGTTATCCTAATTACATCGTACACACAATTCCTCAATGAAATAAAAAGTCAATATGTGAATGACAGTAGTGAGGGAAGAAAATAGGATTTCAAATGGTAAAAACCCTGTTCCGGTAACAAAGACTGAATCAATCCCTGTGTTGTATAGCAGCTTGATCATATCTTTAAAACTGATAGTAACAAAGAATATTTATTTGTAACCATGCTATTGTAGGATTTATTTGAAAACGCAATTCCCAATTATCAGGAAAATTGCGTCCTCTTTATCTCACAGAAGGGCTTACTGAATCATAGCATATTTGGTTATTGGAACTATAATATTGTTACCTTGCTTGAAACACATGGTCTCTCTTGATATACAAGAAAAAAACTGAATCCATTTCAATAAATTAATAGGGATGAGAATCCCAATCCATCCTTCTTTTCAGAGGTTCGCATACATTGTAATGAAATGCATTAGGAGTTTCCTTCACTTGAAATCCAAATGAGACCCATTTTGGCTCACACCCTGACAGTCTCTTTTATAAGCATTGCTGTCTCCTGTTCTTGTGTGGGCCCAGTAAAATGCTTCCTTTGTGAGATGCACAGAGACAATATAATGCCACGAAAGACGAAGGTGTCAAAACACCAAGTTAGAGGCAATCTAATCAATGCCTCCTGATTTAGCCTTTGAAGGCTCTCTTCATTAAAACTCTTTAATGGTGAGGCTTATCTCGAGGTAGAGCTGTTACTTAATATTTTTCAGTGTCATTCTTTGGACAGTCATTTGTACCTTTTAAATGTATTTTCAGTATTCATTGTTTAGTAAATTGGATGTCTTGTTAGCATGGTGGTGGTATGAATGACTTGCATCAAAATGATTGAAGGTAATAGTGTATGAATTCTTGGTACATTTTTCCTTATCTCTTTATCCCCATCTTTTTCTCTAATAAAAAAATCTTTATTTCCTTTGGAAATGTCAGGTGTAAGGTATCATTTGATGCTTTCCAAAAACAGACATTTATACCATTTGTCATATCCAATAATATGAAATGTAAAAATAACACAAAGTAATTAAAATTTCTATTTGAGAGTAGTTTATTACCATTGCCATCCTCTTACAAATATGCTTTTCAAAATAATTATATTTTTTTCTAGAGCTTTGGGATAAAGCAGTGAGGATCTCACTGAAGTGATGGGGAATCCTAAGATGCCCCACGCTCTCTTGAGTTTTCGTTTCTCAGTTAAGTATATTAGAAATGCTGAAAGATAGAAGATGAGAAATGTAATGCCTACCCAATACCAGATAGGATTGTGAACTTAGGAGTTATGTTTATATCAGACATTCTTTAAAATGTTGTTTTCTTAGTTGTAAGTAAAAATGTATAAAATATAAAATGTTTTGACTCTTCAATTCACTGGTCCCCTCCTCCAGTAATTTGTTCAATTTAATAATTGAATAGCTTTAAATTTTCTTTTATACATTGACCATATGGTATAATGATTTAAAAAATTGAGAGAATATATTGAAGAACATCTTATTAATGACGTATGTATTATACTTAGACCCATTTTATCCACACACAATGTGTGTGGAAAGCCATATATACACAGCAATGAAAATACTTTATTGTTTTTTTGTTTGCATATTTACAGAATGTATAATCTTTCTTGAGGATGGATTTAACAAATACATATGGTTTTGGACCAAAAAATTATTTAGGTCATCTAAAGAACCTGAGAAATCAGTTTAATTTCTTTTAACATGCCCAACTTAAATAAATATATATATATAAAATCACAAGATGCCCTTTCTCTCTTCCACCCCAATCTACCAATACCAGTAAAAATAAATAATTGAAAAATTTGCAGAAAATATAAAAAAGATAAACATAGAATTTATGCACATAGTGTCTTGAAAATGGAAACGAGCTCAAGCAACTTTGACCTGATTTTTAAATGACTACTGTGGTAACTACAGCTGCCCGAGCTTAGTAATTATTTGTGATAGGTTGTTTTTGAGTCCCATATGATTAGGAGCTCCCGGCCCAGCTATCTCATTTGCTGGCACACAAACAGATTCTTCCAGGTGCTGAAAATTAAATTTTAATATATTATTTAAATATTAAGAGAATTACAGTTTCAGTAATTTTACAGCTACAGCTGGAGTGCAAAGCACGCCTGTAGAATGCAGTGTTGGACAATAGCATATAGGAAGTTTATAGTGATTTTTAAAATTGTTAGCTTATGTAGTTAATTAGATGATGGCCTTATCTGGCAGTTAGTTTATATATAGGGTGTCCAAAAAAATGTATACATACTTTAACAGCTGATAGCTCAACTGATATTTCTTTCCTTTCAGATTTAACTCATTGGAATTAATAACTATTTAAAATGTATATACATTTTGGGGACACCATGTATAGGTAACCTTGATTAAGTTTTGGTTGTTTTAACACCCTCTAAATTATTGCAATTTTTTTTTTGGTCTTTGCATGTTGGCTATGTACAGAGAACATATTGATGGCACAGAAATTTTAAGATTTTAAAAGGTAGATGGTTAAGAAATCTGTGCTGCTTATGGGTTGTTTTTTTTTTAGTATCCTGTTCAGAAAAGGGTTTTATAGCCTGAAATATTTTAGGTCTGTTATTTCTACTTTTCAATCAGAACAAACTCAAAGTTGCTAGAAATTAGGGAGAAAGGCAATAAAATTCTAGTCTTTAAAGACCTGAGAAGCAGGATTCATCATTAGCATGCCTCTTGAATTTTTTCCTGTGGCTTTGACCTGTTAAAATTATGTAGAAATCAATTTTAAATAATATGTGTGCTTTGGTAAGATGCCCATAATTTGTTTGGAATTTAGAGTAAGAAACAAATTTAATAATGGATTTTTATAAGTTGCCATCATTTGTAACTTAATTTGTATGATAAAATCTTACTTTTATAGGTATTACACACATTTCAGTTTACATTTAAAAACCTCTGTTTTACTAACATAAATACACTTTGCTGGAAGAATCATGAGCAAACAGCCTGTAATATAATTCCATGGCAGCTAATTTTACATGCTCTGGAGCCAAATCACTTAGGTTCAGTTCCTAGCTCTGCCACCTTCTAGGTTTGTACAGCCAACTTTTCCATGCCTTATTGTTTTTATCTGTATAATGGAGCTATTTTGGAATTGTTACAAGGAGTAGATGAATTTATCAAATAAAAGACTATAAATAGTACCTGACACAAAGTAAGCACTTTCTATTAGCCTTTTTTTTTTTTTTTTTGGTAGTTATTCATGCCACGAATTTTAAGTTCATGGTATAAATAAATAAAATGCAATGCTCACTTTTATAATTCTTGAAGGATTTTAGCATTTATTCAAAATACTTCTCATAGATAGTCAATAACTTTGTTATTTAACTTATTAATATAAATAAACACTTTACCCTTGGAATTTCTATTTTACCTACCCTTAGAATTTCTAGGCCGCTTACATTTTCATTCATAACTCCAGATATAGTGTGAAACAATGTGACACAAACTGTTAAGGAGTAAATTATTTAACAAAATCTCTGTAGGAAGAGTTATATAATTGTTAAATCCCAGAACACATTTTAAAAATATAAGAGGAAAGAGTTTGTCAGTCTTTTCACTTTTTCCCCCTAGCATATAATACTAGAAAGTACTTACTTTGAACTGATAGACAAAAGCAGATCAAGAGACAGAGAAGCATCGATCAGACCATGAAATCTCAGAGGGAAGGTAGGGGAGGGTGGGGGTAGGGGGGAGATCAACCAAAGGACTTGTATGCATGCATATAAGCCTAACCAATGGACACAGACACCGGGGGTGGGGTAAGTGCATGAGTGGGAGGGGGGTAGGGGAACAATGGGGGAGATAAGGACACATATATAATACCTTAATAAAGAGAGGGGGAAAAGGTCTTAACTGCTTTTGGAAAATTCAACTGGCTTTGAAAATGACTATAAGAAACATAATCATGCAAATCATATTTTGAAAGATAGATTAAAAGCTATGTAGCATAACATTTTTCCTCTGTAAAACATGATTTTTATGTGTTGATATGAGTTTACTATTTTTCCCATGTGTCAAAATGAACAATTAACATACATTTACCTTCTGGATCAGGACCATTTTAGGCTCAGAGTGGGACAATAGAGAGCAAGTTTATACTCAAACTGAGTGAATATATAAAATAATGTCAGGTAATAATAAAGTCTATGATATACATTAAAGCATAGATGGGTATGGAGGGGAGGTGACTCTTTGGATAGACAGGAAGGGCAGCCAGGGAAGAATCGATGAGGAAGTGTATTTGACCTCAGGGAGAAGCTGTGGGTATTTCCAGGGAAGAGCACATCAGACAGCACATTGCATTCTTTCCAGAGACAGAAACAAGCTTTAAGCGGTGTAGGAAGAGCAAGAAGACCATTATGACTGAGCTAAATGAGTGAGGGGAAAGGGAAAGGAGAGGAGGGCAAAGAAGTAACCAGAGACCAGATCACATAGGAATGCTTTCCTTTTGTGTGATAAGAAGTCACTGGAGAGTATTGAGCTTGAAGAGTAGTGTGATTTATACTTTTAAAACATTGTTCTGATTGCTATGAGAGGAAGAGGATGTAAGGGTGAAACGGTTGTAAAAAAAAATTAGAATGCTGCGACAATAGTTTACACGGAATTAGATTGATAGAAGGTGAAGGAAGTGGTTGGGCTTTGTCCTCTGTTTTGAAGATACCAAGTTAAACCATATAAAAATAGAAACTGAGGATTGCTGTTGGATTAAGTATGAGTTGTGAGAGGAACAAATCAAAGATATTTCCCAGGCTATTGGCACAAACAAATGTGTGAATAAGAGTGTGGTTTATTAGATGAGGAAGAGGATTGTGTTTTGGGGGTGGGGGGTGATCAAGAATTCACAAAGTGCATTTGAGTTGTCTTTAAGACATCTAGGAGGAGCAGGAGATGGATATAGTAATATGGAACTCAAAGGAGAGATTGGAGTTGAAGTTATTGTGGCCATGATCATAGTTCTGATGGTATTTATAAGCCATGATGGAACTGATTAGCATCATTTTGATTGGGATCTGAAGCCCAAGGCACTTTAACATCAAGAAGTTGGGAGGAGGAAGATCCAGTTAGGTCAGTGCTGAAGGATTGGTCAGTGAGAATGTGGTGTCCTGAGAGTCAAGTGAGACTTCAGAGAAGGGAGGGGGTGGTCAAGTGCCATGATCCATCTCCCTTGAGCCCTTTCCTTTATCCCTAGGACCACAAATGTTCACAGACAGCCCATGGCTTTGGGGATCCCTGTCTCTCCTTTTCAGTCACTGCACTTCGACTTGTTCCCTTTCTTTTCCCCCTCAGTACCAACTCAAATGCTGCCATCCACAGAAATGCACCTTCCTTATACCCAGGTTCCTCATGATGATTCTCATTTTGCTCTTGGGTGGATATAGGGTTAACCCCAGACAAACTTTGTGGGGACAAGAAAAGGGTACTGTTAGGAAGGAAACGTTGTTCTTCAGCCTCTCCTCTTGCTCCCCCTGCCAAGGCTGCTGCAGCGCCGCCATTGGTAGGCCTGTCCAATTCCTCCACCCACTGCACCTCACAGGTCCCAGCCTACTTAGATATTCTGTTTACTATATTTTGGCCAATATTTACTAACCCTTTCTTATATACCAGAAACTGAGATATCTATTCTCTGCCTTCATTTTTATTCCTGTTCCTGGTCAATCGAGCTTGGTTCTTCCTCTAAACTGGCATCTGCTCTCCGTGCTGTCAGAGCCCAGGTTGTAGTATCACCCGCTCTTTGCAACTCCACAATGGTCCGTGGAAGAGACCGGGGTCACCAGCAAGGCAGATGTGTATTTTCTCTGGCAAAGTCTCCATGCTTGGTTAATCTTGTGGTAAATTATGGTCAAAAGGATTTTTTTCTGAGGTAGTTGGGGGCCACCAAGTCATATTAATGTTGTTTCTATAAAATATATTCCATTTTAATAAGCAAACTTCTTACTAATAAAGTTTCAGAATATAATTTACATTTGAGGGACTGCTTTCTATATTTATAAGCTTCTGGCCATATTTTATATTTGTTACATGTACATAAATATAGCACACATCTTTATGTATGATCTACAATACACATAATTAGTAATGATAAATTTAATAGATAATTCAGATAATCATTTTCAGAAATGTGAAAACTAAAAAAAATTTATATCAAAATAAATTATTTTAGATTACTATTTTATTTAATTAGAATTTATTGAATAATAGAAAATTTCTTTTTTGCTTTGGACTATCTCTAATTTCTCTTTATAAATTTATGAATTCAAAAGCATATTCCAAAACAGAAAAAAATGGCATATAGGAATTAGACATTTTTAAGTTAAATACTTTCTAAAGAAAACACTTTCCATCCTAATAAAATCTTAAAATTATTGTTTTATAGTTTAATGTAATATGTTATAAAACTAAGTTATGATGAGTGTACATTTGAAGATTTTAAGTAAAAATGTAACTTACATGGCAAAATTAATCTGCTTGATTCTCATTTTTAAAATATAGAGAAAATAGGATTCAAGTACAATGTATATATATTTTAAAGTGCATTTGCATCTGTTACCTCATTTTCACTGCACAATATCCTAGCAGGAGGACTGATATTAAAAAATCCCTCTTTTATAAATGAAGATGTAATGGCTCAGGAAGGTCACTTGAGGTCTGGGAGCTAGTGAAAAATGTCTGACCTTGTCATTTCCACTCCAGCTCTAGGTCTCTCTTCACTGCTCTGTGCTGCCTTACATTTTCCGAGGTAAACTGTCTTTAAGTTGCATGCCTGCGGTTGTGGACTGCGGCATAGGTTTCAGTGGCAGCATGCTTAGCTTTCATTTTGGCTCGCTGGATGCCTCTGGAGCGGATTTAAGCCCTGAGCACCAGTCAGTGAGCCACTCTGTATTTGGAGTAGATCCGTGCAGTGCTGAGCAAGAGAAGAAACTGTCTCCATCATGTTTTATATTTTCAAAATATTTTTAACACTTATGGGCAAGGCTTTCCTTTCACAACCCAGCATGACAATATGGTGCTCCAGTGAGGAGTATGCACTACTGCTTAGTATCATTAGTCACATCATCAAGGGAGTTTCTCCCGCCCCACGGGAGACTGGGAGCACACGGAGGGTGTGACTTAGCCTGCTGGGGGAGGAACCACCTGCATCTGCTTCCTCCCTGCTTCAGGGTTGTGCTGTTGGTGACAGAGAGGTGAAACAATTACTTGACCTGTCTTACTCTCTAATTTAGGAATAGAAAAAGAAATAGAAAAACTTTTTCCCTTTTTCCTTTCTCATATGACTTTTTATCATGGTCATAAGGTAGAGGAGACATGAAATGAGGTGCATTCAAAATGGTTTTAATATAAAGAGGTCTGAGCAGATGCATAACTAATTATTAACTTTAAGGTGGCATTTATTTTTATTTTTTTTTATTTTTTGATGGTTAGCTTTGGGGATAAAGGGAAGCTTTCAAGATACTTTTTTTTTTTTGGCTTTCCTGTGATAAGACTTAATTACCTTGAATTTAAAAAAACATTCAAGGAAACTTTTAAAATAATGTTATTCTCTCTGAAAGAATGCCAGGAAGATTATACTTCCCCACCTTAGAAAAAGCCTTCACCCTTTCCTCAGAGGGGACTGTTTCTCTACGACCCTTAAGAGAGCCAGGTGAGGCAATGTGCCTGCACCTCCCAGGCATGTGCTCCCCTTCCAGGAGAGCGTCAGGAGGCCACGGCTCCTCATGGGAGCTAGGCATTGATTTGGTTTTCCTGGCTTCACTGTGGTTTTTTTTTTAAAACTATTATTATTACATTGAACAGGGGAGAAATGCTCGCTTATCAATAGCAGCATAGACGTCCTTTGCTTGTCCCCTGCAGTTCTCCATGTAACAACGAAGGTGTTTCTTTCCTTTGCTCTTCTTTTCTCTTCTTTTGGTATTTTCAAAAATACTACACTTCAATTTTTGAGAAAAAAAAGTAATATTGCAGCTGGTTTAGTAACATAACCTAGAATAAAACTTATACCAGTAATTAGTCATCTTATTTAGACCATAGTAACAAAAGTATTCTATACACGGTTATAATAATAGAAGAGTAGACATTAGTTACTGCATTTTTTATCTTTTGCTCTAAACACAAACTCTTTAATATGTACAGATATAAAGCCATATTTAACAAGGGAATACTTGTATTATAGACACTCATTTCCATTTGGATCTAATTTGTGTGCTGACATTTTAAAGTTTGAGTAAGATTGATTTTTCTCAGACAAACCCACAATATACATGGATTTGTTTGTTCTTATTAAATTGATTGTTTTAACTCAAAATTAAAGAAAGTAGTCCCATTGCCAGTCAGTTAATATCAAAAGGCTAAATTCTGCATCTTGACATATAACCCAGTAACAGGTACCAAAGAAATGAAATATGCTAAAAAAAAAAAAAATAGCTTACTGAATAGAAATATCCGGCTTGCTTTTAATAACCCTCTTATAATGCAATTGTACATTAGGTCAGATCCTTGAAACTGTCCACTGTGCACTGAATTTCATTGTTCCCTGAGCCCCACATTGGGGAAACAATGATTAATATAACTTGGATTGTATAATCGTGAATAAATTAAGTTTAAAAAATAATTACAATATATATCATATATTAAAGTATTTCTATTTTTGCCTTGTATTTCAAGTAAAATAATAAGAATTTGAAGACTGCCATTGTAAGATGATAGTGATCTATGAAACTTATGTTTACCATCCATCCTTTTTTTCATGCTCAGTAATTAAAAATGGCTATGGGCATTTTTTATCCACTGAGATTTACCAACTGCTATAGCTTTCAACATTTATAGGAAGATTTCTACACCTGCTTTTTTTTATATATATAAAATAACCAAATATCAGAGCAGCTTGAAGTATTTTCTTTCAAAGAAATAATAAGTTTACCTCTAGGCCTCTGGTTTTCAGCAGATAGAAAGCACTATCATTAGCCTACCATCCGTTTTAATTTGAAATCCTAAGAACAAAAGTCATTAATAAGTCCTTTGTCATGGATTTTAAAAAAGAAGACGCCTTTTTAGTATTTGTATGTCATCATGCCAGGCCTAGAAAATTAGGCTAATTTATTATTTAAAACACTGGTGGGATTCCTAATTGCATTCATCATTAGATATGACACGTTTAGGACTGAGAACCATATCCAGTGAGAATTTTCTAGTTTGAATTTTGAAAAAAAAAAAAAAAAAATATTTTTCAAGAGATCCCTAGCTATTGCCTGTTACCATGGCAACAGTCCTATTTGTCTGAGAGCTCTGTCCGCTGCCAATGAGAGAGCAACATCAACTAAACATACGAATACATCAAAGACAAATTCATATGCTCAATCTGATCAGCTCAATTAATGTAAGAACAGAAGCTGAAGGGGGTTAAAAGAGGGCACCCATTCAGGATAGACGAAGCCCCTTTTAGCAGAACATACAGGCCGGCCTTTTGGGGGAGGAATTTAGCACACTGTCAAAAACATTATCAGGAAAAGCAAGTACTAGGCCTCCTACACCTAACAGATATGAAGCTGTCAGACAAAGAATAGCACTATTCATTAAATGACACTTATTTTCTCCCACTTTACAAGAATACAGCGAACAAAACAAGCAGGGGAGCAGCTGAGAAAGGCACTTTTTTCTCTTGCTAGTGATGACAGACATGCGGCAATTATGGTGATAACTAAGGAATACTAAACCAGAGGCCAGCCTCCATTCTGTTTATCACCTTAAATTTTATGTTGCTAAATTTGCATGCCACTCCTGTCTTGTTTTATTATTTATGTCTGGGAAAAAACTAGATGCCTTTTGTTTTTAGCATGGCGCCTTGAGTTTTGTGGAGCATACCTCTCTCTATACTCTGCGAATTCTATCACTTTTCTTGTTAAGTGGCCGCATCGAGTTGAAATGCTTTTGAAGTAAGACATTTCCAAAGCACAACAAAACTGCCGTTATCAATGAGAGGTGTGCGGTGGGGCTTGGGGGAGGAGGCATCTGTGTTCATTAGTGCGAAGGGAGGTAGTCTGCATCACTTCTGCACGTTTTTAAAGAGACGGAGCGAAAGTTATATTAATTGCCATCTTTGCTTTTATGCTTCATTTTACATGGCGATATATGGTATGGTGTGTGTTTAATACTCCCTTTTTTTCTTTCAAAGAAGTTGTAGGTGGTGGGTATAGAAACTGGTTTGTAGGATTTGTAATAGGTACAGGCAAGTAGGAGTTCCTGGGAGATTGCTGCCTTTTAAGAATCTTATGCTTAAACCATGATGATCTGATTTAAGGTCCATTATCAATAGTCTGCTACTTATATCTGCATGATCGCGGGCTGATTGATACTGACTTTGTAGCCATGTGCTCCATAATGCGCTGTCAGGAAATGCTGACAGATGCAATGAAAGAACAATAAATGTGGGGCAGCCGTAATGTAAAGGTCCAGCTAGGCTGTATGAAAACTGATAGCTAGGATATTGGCTCCTATGTTACCATATACACCAGTCCCTTTGAGAATTTAGCTGGTGAGTGAATTAAAATGGTCTCCTGATACCCAGAAGGGAGGGGGAAAAAAGATCTTCATTTAAGGAACTTGCCGACTTTGCCAAAACATTGCTTTATAAGAACAGCGCCAAGATTTAAAAAAAAAAAAAAAGAAAATTCTCTTACTCAAAAACCTAGGCATGTCTGACACATCTGAGAAACTATTTCTTAAAAGTTAATACACACGAAAAAGCACTATATCTACCTTTTATGATACTTAATTTGTTTGTACATAATTACAAAAGAAGACATTTTGTTAGAATTCCTATTTTAAGTGTAAGGCATGTGACACTTATTTTTTAAATTCTTGAACTTGGTGCATGAATATAGCTGGCATTTTGCCAGTGCAGGTTTTTAACAAATAATTAGGATGAGAAGTCAATTTATTAAGCCATAAAAGTTACTCTCTTTTTCCTGGTCTTAAAATGTAGCTTTAAAAAGAAGTTAGTTGGACTATAATGTAATACTTTATCATGCTTTTTCTTGCTTACCTATTGTTTTACAGATAACTTCTGCTTTCTTAAGTATCACTTAATAATTCTTAGTATATAAGATTCAACATTCCAAAATTGATGTCTCAAAGTAGAATCCTAATACATTTTTTAAAAATAATTTTTTTCAAAAGTATTTATGATATCTTCAAAAATAAAAATATACTCTGATATGTAGAGAATATACAAGTCATTTGACTTGAGTGGAGGGTGAAAATAATTTGCTTAGGTAAATTTAATTTTGATCCAATCTTTTTTATGGTATTGTCACATTTAAAATTATATTTAAAAACAAAGTTTTAAAATGAAAAAAAAAAACACACACACCTATTCAAGCAAGATTTCAAAGATTCTGTCTTCTAAAAGTACTCAAAGAATATTCTAAGTGGGTCATTGACAAAACAGGCCTAGACAGGCTGTGACTGTATACATTCAAGAGGATGACTTTTTTATACCATCTTATTGACATAATAGATTGAGTCATCATTACTGTCTGATATGCAAAGGTCTGGTTTAGAACTCTTCTGTGGATCCTCTTTAGCTCACAAAATATTGACACAATAGACGATAATGGCTCCTTTGGAACCATTAGGGTCCGTCATGTCAGGGCCGCCTCCAACATTTCGTAGCAGGTAGCACACAGACTCATGACATGAGAGATCATAACAAGGCCAAAGGAATAATTATAGTTCCTTAGATTATACTCAGGAATTTTAAAGTTTATTAAAATTGCAGCATATTATCACCAATGTGAATTTTAAATAATTCACTAATTATATTCTATTAGTAATAAACATTGGATACACATACACCATGTATATTATAAATTATATAAACAAACCTGACCACATGCAGTTATGTACACTTTTCCCTGTCTAGGAACTTAAGAAGTTCACACTAATTATTATGAATATTCATAAAAAGCAACTCATTTTCAGCCTTATACCTTTTATGCCAAGAGTCAGCCTCAAGCATATTTTACCGTCCTGGCCTAGACCTTTGAAAGCAGAGAGGCCTAATGGAAAGAGTGACAGAGCTTGAGTGACACTGACTCTGACAGGCAGGAGCTCTGGTGGGCACTCATATAATTAGATCTTTTGTGTGGTCTGGTTAGCTAAGGCAGAACTTGATGTTTTACTAACAAATTCTTTTGAAAAGAAACCTAATTTCCCCCAAAGTTTAGATTTTTTGCCAAGTAAAAAAATAAAAATAAAATCTGCAGAGAAAAATTCCCTGATAGTTCTGGATGATTTGTATTATCTGCGGTGTAAAAGATGCAGCAAGTGATGCTGGATTGGCTCACTAGGAAAGCATCATGCTTTTTCTCTTCATGTGAATAGTTTTTATTGTGTTGAGATTAGAGGCAAATAGAAATTATATTATACAATGTGGCAAGCCATTAACTTTCCATAAAAAAGAAATTTTATCTACAGCGAAGAGCTTTTGATCTTGAAGACTTTCTAAAAAGCTTTTTAAGTTTGATTTTTGGTGGTGTTAGTTTGTTATTTGATGTAAGTGTTGGTAACAGTGTATGGAAATTTTATCAGGTGGATTCACTATTTGCATGGCAGTATGTCGCAGTTAAAGAATGCCCTTTTGGTATTTTCACTAAGATGTAAATTCAGCTTATTCTTTAAAGCTTTAATGAATGTAAGTCCTAATCAGAATATATATATATATATATATATATATATATATATATATATATATATATATATATATATAACAGTTTTCTTACTTTTATTAGCCATAGATTCTTTTCCCATGGTTTTTGCTTTTTTCGGGTACTAAGCAACATCATAAGCATTTTTTAAAAGCAAACAAAGAAACAAAGCAATTGTTTTAAACTTACAAACTCATTTTGTCACAGAACATTCTCTTTCTTTTAACCTTCAGCACTCCAAGAGAATTAGAGTAGGCCAATGCACATTTTCTGTTACTGAAAAAATGCAATGGCATAAACCTATTGCACACTGGAGGTCACCCTTGCTATTTACAAATGTGCTACAATTTTACAAAACAAAAGTAGGTGTTGCATTATTTTAATATGCACCACAGTTTGCATGATATTTTGGTATAAATACATGGATGTTATGTGTCTTCCATCTATAGTTAGTCATATTAAGTGCAATTAAGGAACCCATTATAAAAATCGTATGGTTGTCTGATTTTTCTGATGAAATAAGCAAATGACAAGAAGCTTTTCAAAACAAAACTAGAAGCTTTCATTATATATTATATATAATGGATTTTAAAAATCTTTCTTAATTGTTAGAACTCTAGAATAGAGTTCATGAGCATTTCTTACTCAATAATTTGTCAGATTATTTTTACTACATTCATTTCTCAGGGTAACTTTAGTAATACAGCTTGTTGATAAGAAAAATTACTTCTGTAGTAATTTTACTTTCACATATTTTATTTTGGTATGCTAAATAGTTGACCATGTTCTACTGTTTTCCCACCATGTTACTTTTACATTTTTATGTCCATTCAAAATAAAAATAATGACATGATTTGAATATAAACAAAAATTTATTGCTTAAAAATCTTAGAAGCAAGGGCATATATAAAAACAAATTTATTAAACTCAGTGAGAACTCTGGTATTTGCAAACATCTGCATAACAAAACATAAAACTAAGGAGAAAAAACAAAACAAAAACATTTTGCCTTCATCTTGAAGTCGTTCAAAATAGGAGCCTAAGAGAGATTGAGGAGTGTCTGATTCCATTTCAGTGAGAAGAATATTCTGATAATGGAAGGGTTCATCATCTAGAAGCTGTAATGAGTGAAGTGTAACATTTACAGGGGAAAAATATATTTTACCTATTTTTTTTCTTAAGATGAAATAGGAATGCCTTGCATTTTTCCTGATACATATTACCTCAGTATACATAGCTAGTTTTTCTCGAGTTCTGTTATTGCACTTTTTAATCTTTCATGAAAAAGGACTCTTCTATCCAGTTTCATAAATGTTTAACACAATATGTCAATTATCTGGCACGAGTCAGAGGTCAGAAGTGAGTTAAATATAGGAAGATGCCTTTAACAGATTCGTATGAGGTGGCAGGATCAAGGGAGCAGAGGGCACACCATCACGCACCCAAGTCCAAGCCTAATGACATCCAAGGGTATTTGTCCACTAACAGCAACTCAAGCCTTCTCCACTATTTATACCACCAGGGCTTTGCCCACGCTCCTCGCCTCTCCTTAGTTAGGGTTCATTGGAAGGAACGGATGAGCCATAACTCAGGCTCCAGCTGGTTGATTTTTACAAAGAAACAACTGCATAGCATCTCCTTTTGTTCGCCTTCCTTTCTGAGACATCCTATGTCTCAAATCCCCCTTTTTCATCTAGTCGTTCTGTCCATTGTTGAGCTTTGGACGCTTAGTGTCTCCGTGAAGCCTTTCCCAGACTCCCCTACACCAGGAATATCTCTCTCACACAGACAGCATAGCAGAGTACCCCACTCATTTTGGATTTGATATATGCATCATGTAGTTGTTATTTGACCAGAAACTGTGCATTCATTTCATCCCCTCAGGGAGTCTGTATATCCAGTTGCAGTACTATGTCTCTTATCCCACAATCCTCACTGCCCTAAGCAGAACATGGGACACTGAGCAGCTGGAAGCAATCTCTTCCTCCTGACTCCCCTAGCACTTCCTCAGCACCACTTCTCTGACCCTTATCACTTCATATGTTGTATTACAGTTATTTAAGAATGTGTTTTATCTCCTCAGCTACGATGGGAATTCCTTGGGAGGAGAACTATGTCTCATGCATCTTTATATCCCACACTATAATCTCTAAAACAACCACATGTAGAACCATATTTTCAGTTAAAATTTTTCACCACCTAAACTAGAATTTATTGAATAGCTTTGTACAGAGCACTGTGCTAACTGCTGAGGATGATACAACAGAAAGCATTATTGTTTATACCAAAAAGGAGCCTAAATACAGTGGTGAGAGTCATGAATGAACAAAATTCAAGAACATGGCCAGAGCAGAGTGAATGGAGAGAGCCCCCAGTTGTGGCAGAGAATGGGAGTGGCCATTTTTAAGCTTTCAGTGGGATATTTGCTGGTATGGCGTATGTTGCCTTTATATCCAATGTCAGTGGCATGGTCCATGGCAAAGACTTCTCTTTGTGGGAATCAGAGAAGAGGTTAAATGAAAAAGATTTTCATGCGACACCATCCCATCAAAAAAGAGGGATGGCCAAAAGGCTGCTTAAGCTTGAGCACCAGCTCTATCAGAGGCCATATTGAAGGAAACACTGCACAAAGCCAAGCACTCACATGTTTGTTGAATGAATGAATAAATACAGGTATTCACTCTGATGTTTGCTGGCTGAACAAATACAGAACAAATAACCCCGCCTTGAAACATAAGCATTCTTTGTATTCATCAGGAAAGTTTATGCTTTAAAGGTTATCATAATGAATTTCATTTTCCTTCTGGAATTTTACTAACTTCCCTTTATTTCATCCAGTAAACTGGGTTGGCTGCTTGATCTTTGAAACCAATACTAGATTCAAAGCTACTTGAAAGAAGAGGTGACAGCTAATCATTCTCACTCACACAGGTGCTTAAATTCTTACTTAAATCAGTTTTAGAATAGAAAAGAACTTCCCAGAGTGAGAGAGATAAAGCACTCCGTTAGCCTCTGAAGGAGGGACTCACCCTCCGGTACCTGAGGTCAGAGTATCTTACCCTTTGCAGAAACAAACACTTGATGAATGTTTGTCAGATGTAATTTTATTTTACTGTGAGTAACACCTGAATTTTTCTGTGTTGTGGTGATGCTGAAAGATATAATATGGAAAAGACCTTTAAAATGTCCATTCATGTTATGGTTTAACCATAACATGATTAAAGCCTTGCTCATCTGCAGTGAAAGAGACCCATGCTCTTTGATTCTGTAGCTTTTTTTAGTCTACCAACAACAGTTTGGTTCTTAGTATACCTCCTAAAGAAGTGACTCTATAATCTTATTCAAAAAGGATTTACTGAAAGTATGATTTTGAAAAAGTACTAAAGGAAATTTAAAACGTGAGAGTGGGAAGATCCTGCTTTCAATGTCACTGTATTTGGCAGGGGGGAAAATTAAGTTAATGAAAATATAATATGTATTAAGTCCCAAATGGAGATTCTATGAGGATCCAGAAGGAAGTGTCTTTTTTGGTAGGGGAAAGAGTCTAATCCAGAAAGAAGTGGAACTTGAGCTGGAATTTGGAGGATGAACTCTGGTTCAGGACTGGCAAAAAATTTACAGGGGTGGTCGTTAGCAGAAAGCAAAGGATGTGAGCAAAAACCCAAAGGCAGAATCATTTTTGTCATATGGGGAGATCACAAGATGAGCTGGCTGTAGTACAAGGAAAGTAAGCTGGAGAGGTGGATTGGAACCAGATCACAATAGGTCTCATGTTCTGCAGAAAGGAACATCCCTTTGGTTCCTTGGGCTTTGGGGCACAGTGAGGGTAAACACGATTTTTGAACTTTGAGTAGCTAACCATAGCAGTTGAAGGACCGTCATGCATCAGACTGACGAGGATGAGTTAGTGAAGGAACCATAATCAGAAGCCAAGATGAAAGTGAGAAGAGGCACCGTCAAGCACAAGGAAGAACTAAAGCAGTAAAAAATGTACATTATTCTAAATAGAGAACTTTTTATGCTTTTCTTCATTTTCCTAAATCATAGCCCTCTACTCTTACTGGTACTTTTTATTTATTTCAAAAAAAGGAAGATTACACTTAAATATTATAAGATCATATTCAATTCTTTATCAGCATCTTGAGGGAAGGGGTAACAAATGTTGGTATTGATCAGAGTGACCTGTAGAGATGGTTACAGATACATAAACCCAATCCCAGGCCAGGAGGTACCTAATCAGAATGCCTGGGCATGAGGTCTGGGTGTCTATATAATAACTCTCAAGATGATTTGGATGCATACTGAAGTTTGAAAATCAGGACTGTGTGTTCTTTCTATCATGCTTTCTTCCCTTATTATTAAGGCAATTACTATTCTTACAGAGAGGAGTGATGGCTGCAATATCCATACTTAAAGATTAATTAATGTCAGTATTGTTAATGACATCTTGATAAGTTCTCTTTAATATCTCTGTATTTTCTCAGTGATCCATTAAAGATCACTGAGAAGGAAACAGTTTAAGTAGCTTTTATTTCCAGCTTTAACTGAAGGCTGGG
Source organism: Pipistrellus hanaki (assembly GCF_964339955.1). Classification (NCBI taxonomy): domain Eukaryota; kingdom Metazoa; phylum Chordata; class Mammalia; order Chiroptera; family Vespertilionidae; genus Pipistrellus; species Pipistrellus hanaki. Next base: position 47,273,538 of record NC_140506.1, on the reverse strand, counting down.
TAACTACAATGATAGAATTTAATAGTAAACCTAACAACCTGGTCAGGATTCTTAACATGCTGTGAAAGTTCTAATGGGACATTTCACTCATGTGAAAAAAAATATGGCTGTTACTTCCATGGCATTTTTATATGGTTCTGGAATTTCCTAGACAATCCATTATACTAAATCATTTTGTTCATTCTTAAATGATGAGGGCATATAAAAAACAAACAGACTTTTTTTCAATGTATTTACCATCTTCTGAGTTCAGGATTTTGTAGTTATAGTTGTATACTTATTGGTTTGGATGACTCTGAAAGGCAATAAAATGTAAACATATTCTTGATTTGGGAATTAGTGATGTAATTAACTTTTCTAAGAAATAAACTGTCAATTGAATTTCATATTCCGATTTTCTATCTCTAAATAAAAACTGTTATATGGTCATATATATGTTACATACATTATTCAAATTGTTATCACTATTTTGCTTTTTTATCAATTTAAGATTTCCCCTTTATGGATGTGTTAAACATTAAGATCCTGGGGCCATTAGAGAGGTGGAGCATGTTCATGGAGAGGCAGTAATGCGTATAGGCTTCCAATAGGCTGACGGTGTCTCAAGCAGCATTAAGTTGACTAAAATAATTTTCAGTGTAACATGCTATCACTTATTAAAATTAAAAGTGATTGCAGAGTTAGATGTTATCTTTGTTTCTGGCACTCTCTGAATCTCTTGATATCTTTGAATCCTTCCACTGGTACTTGTATAATCAACTTTTACATTCACAAATAAGTTACTGAGCCTCTCTCTGTGTTGATAGTCATGAAAACAAATTTTAATTGAGTTTAGCATGTCAAAACACTTTTCTTGGGTTTTATGTTTGATATACCAGACCACAGTTTCAATGAGTAAAAAACTGCCTCCTTGCATAGTTATTAGGAATTCTCAGTTAGTGAAATTTTGTTACACAAGCAGTTGCCTTATTATTTTTTACACCTGCACTTTGATATTACAGTGGCTCATTGTCAATAGGCATAACGGATCAGAAGTGGCACAGCTAATGAGCACACAGGTTGCCTTGAGTTCATTTTACACTGTGAAATCCTACTGGGGAATAGGTTGTAAAAATTGGGGGAGGGGTGCTGACATTTTATAAATGTCATATGTCAATCCTACATTGTGGTGGCTGTGAAGCACTGCATTCGATGGTATCATAGTCATGATGGGCCATTTTCTCTAGCGGGCAATGAGATTTTTTTTTTTTTTTTTTTTTTTTTTTGTAATTATAGTCCTAAAGAAACGTAGGGAGGTGTGCATGTGAGGGGATAGGGGATGAAGGGAGGTTTCTATTTTACAAGTTAACTATAAGCCTTTGGGCCTGTGTACATGAATCAGGAAATATTGGTAATTCTAGAGGTAAGTAGAGATAAAATTTTAAATAATTTAAAGTAAAAAACGTGACATGAAAACTTAAAATGTTATTTTCTGCTAGTGACCTGGTGTACAAAATTGGTGCACATTAAGAGGGAATTAATTAGAGGAAATAATTTAATATTGCTATTTGCCCTTTCTTTATAATAGAAGTATCAGAGATGAAAGAAAATTAGTAAAATGTATATGAAAATATCCTTCCTGTCAGAGTCTGGGGCTCACCACGGGTCCCAGAGCCAATTCCCGGCCACCCACATGTACCTCAAAATTGTGTGAGACCCAGACCCTGTCGTGCCCCCCTCCCCCCATTGGGCTAGATCCAGACCCGGCCAGTCCTACCCTTGTCAAGCCCTGCAGGAAGGTGGTATAGCCTCAGGTCCCCTGGCCCGGTGATAGGACTGGGAGGGAGGGGGTGTGTGTGTATGGCCTGAAATCCCCCATCAAGCCCCGCTGGGCAGGAGCATAGCCTGAGTTCCCCTGACCCAGCACTGGGGGTGTACCTTGAGGTCCCCTGTCAAGTTCCACTGGGGGGGGGGGGGAGGGGGCATGGCCTGAGGTCCCTGTCAGGCCCAGCCAGGAAGAGGGGTGCACCCTCAGGTCCCCTGGCCCAGTGCTGGGGTAGGGGAGCGGGGCCACAGCCTGAGGTCCCCTGTCAAGCCCCACTGGGCAGGGGGCGCGGCCTGAGGTCTCCCGGCCTGGCACTCGGCAGGGGGAGCAGACTGAGGTCCCCTAATCCAGTACCAGGATGGGAAGCACACTTGAGGTTTCCTGTCAAGCCCCACGGGAACTGGGGAGGGCGTAGCCTCAGGTCCCTGCTGATTGCTTTTTAAAGCTCCTTATGGGAACTTTATTATTTTTTGGCATCAACTGTGGGTGCAGCCATCTTTATGATGGAATGATGGTCAATTTGCATATCTCTCTTTATTATATAGGATTATACAATATTTTGATCTTAAAACAACAGAAATTCTGTTATTTTCTAGTTCTTCTTAAAAATATATGTTTTATTGATTTTTTATAGAGGGGAAGGGAGAGGGATAAGAAGGTAGAAATGTGGATGAGAGAGAAACATGTATCAGCTGCCTCCTTCAAACCTTCTGGGGATATACCCACAACCAAGGTACATGCCCTTGACCAGAATTGAACCTATGACCTTTCAGTCCATGGGCTGGTGCTGTATCCACTGAGCCAAACCAGTTAGGGCTATTTTCTAGCTTTATAAATTGAAATTTGTATTGGATGAGTAAATAGTCAATCAGAGCACATTATTTAAACTTATCCTTTATTTATTTATTTATTTATTTATTTATTTATTTATTTTTGTTTAACTTTTCTAGGAAATAAACTGTCAATTGAATCTCATATTTCTATTTTTTATCTCTAAATAAAACCTGTCATATGGTCATATACTGTATATATTATATACATATTCAAATTGTTATCACTATTTGTATTACATGTCTCCTTTTTTTCCATTGATCCTGCACAGCCACTCCCACCCCTGAGGGCAAGCACCCACCACCCCAGTGCCTATGTAGCCTTTATTTTAGTGTATGTGTTTAAAACTTGTTTATGGCATAAGATGAGATGTAATTGGTTATTACTTGGTGCATGAGGGTTTGGATTTTGAGAATAAAGGAAATTACATTATTAATTACAGAATAATGTGTTTTTATTGCTTTTAAGGTTTTATGGTCTTGTGGTAACTATAGAATTATGAATTCAGAATATAACAGCAAAGGGCAAGTAGAATATTTTTGGTTCTTAAATGCCTTTATTTTTAAATGATTAATTTAAAATTCAAATTTATTTATTTATTTGTTTGTTTGTTTGTTTGTTTGTTTGTTTTAATCCTCACTCATGGTAGAGAGAGGGAGAGAGAGAGAATATGAATGTGAGAGGGAACCATTCCTGCCCGACCAGCAATAGAACCTGAATCCCAGGTATGTGCCCTGACCTGGAATCAGCAACCTTTCAGTGCACAGTATGATGCTCAACCATCTGAGCCACTCTGGCTGGGCTAAATATAATTATTTTAAAATTGGAAAATTTCTTTCCTTTGAGGCCAGGTGTGTGGTGTGTGTGTGTGTGTGTGTGTGTATACAATTGTCAAAGAAATCCTTGAATGGCTCGCTTTGGTCATTATCTGACCGATCAGAAAGCATAGACAAAGCAAAAAAGGAATGTGAGAAATTGGGCTGAGAGGGGAAATAATGATAACACAGTTAAAAGAGATTCAGCAAGTCTTCAGATCTGCAGTTTTATCAGAAACATTGTTGACCAAGAAAGCATCTTCCAGTGTTACCTCTTTCTAGTCGACATGGGTCTCCCTTTGTATTATCCTTCTTCCCCTACTAAAAGGAGCAGCACTACCCTGCACGTATGCAATGACTTATCATCATCAGGGGGTGATCCCGCTCATGCCATAGGGAAGTAGGCATTATTTTTTCCAGTTTCAGATAAATGACTTGTCCTGGTTTCATAAAACTCCTAAGTGGCAGTGACAGGAGTGTACTATGACTTATACTTTCTACCCCAGTACTTTTTCTACGACACCAAGTATTTGCCCCATTAATATATTCAGGTTTCTTCTGACACAATAAATTTTTATGTAAACTTAACAATTCATAACTCGAAGCAAATGTGAGGTTTATTAAATATTTCCTAGGCCAAACAAATGGGTATCATGTGGGCCCTGTTTTCTGGGTCTGATCTCATTCTGATTGCAGTATTCAATGCTTATCTTTCAAAGCATATGGTGAAAAAAGTCAATTGCTTTCTAAAATCATGACGTTAGAATATAACCTTTTTAATGAATCTCATTGTAACCAGGTTTCAACCTGGTGACTTGGGTGTGTGGCACACCTTGGGAGCTCTTGTCCTGCTTTATCGTGGACATGTTGGGCAGGGGTGGAGAGGAGCTTCGCTATGGACATATCACCATAGCATTCTCTTCTGCCACCTGCTGAATGCTTCTTCTGTTGCTGTTGTTAGTCCTCACCCAATGATATTTTTTCCATAGATTTTCTTAAAGTGGAAGGGAGAGGAAGAGACAGGAAGAGAAATGGATATGAGAGAGAGACATCAATTTGTTGCCTTCCACACGCAACCCAACCAGGGGCTGGAGATCGAGCCTGCAACAGAGGTACATACCCTTGTCCAGGAATCAAAACCAGACCCTTCAGTCCTAGGGCTGACTCTCTGACCTCTGAGCCAAGCCGGCTAGGACAATCTCCACTTAATGCTTTTAATAACTGCATTGGAATTGTGAGCTTTAGTGGGAAGGACAATGGGAATGATTTGTCTTAGTTTTGATAACTCTGTTAACTTGCCAAATTTGAGCATTCTACTTTATTGGATTCCAGCTCTTCTTTATAATGAAACAAATATGTATTTCCAATTAAAAAAAAAATTTCCACTCCAAAATTTAAACTTGACCTTTTGTGAATTTTTTACTTAAAAGGCAATTTTTGGGAGAAATTATAGAATCACATTTACTAATAAATGCTGGCATTAATGCCAGAAACATTTCAGTTTATTTTTTAAGGGGAAGATGTTTGTTTTTATTGCAATTGACAATTATTTCAAATATATGACCTGACTTAATTGACTAAATATAATAATAATACATGTTTTAGTAAATATATTCTTTTTCTGTGTGTTGTTTTTTGTTTTTTGTTTTTTGCTGAAATTTGGGTTTAGGATTTCTAATTTCATATTTTAAATTTAGGCTTATGATAAATTTGATATATAGTTAGGAAAAGTTTTGAGATACATTCTAACTTGAAAAGATTTAGAAATTTCTTATATTAAGCCCAACATGATATTTCTTTTAAAACTGAAAGTATCTAGAGCTTTTGTGTGGTAATAGTCAGGCTTCAACTATTTTTATTTTTGTTATCAAATTGTTTCCTTAGCAAATATGCATATATCCAATTGTGTGTCAGTTGAGTTTGGTAATTTTAACTTGTCTGTCAATGTCTTCTTTTGAGAAGTTGATAATGTTAGTTTTATTTTAAAATGTAGTTGTTACCTGGCAGAGCTTGTTGCTCTTCCATCATCTGAAAATAATTATAAGTTTAATTTTCATTAAGTGAAGGAGGCAACAATTTTAAAATATCTTTTTCTCATAAATGCTAAAAATAAGAACTTTTTTGGCAGTATTATTATAAATAATCTGCCTAAATTATTAGCTGTAAATATGTTGTTAGAGACTTGCCAAGAGTAGACAACCCATTAAATTTTTTTTTTTGTTTAAAACTATCCAGTTCTGTTGTTGGGTGAGACAATTTATTCATACAATCATATAAAAATCATATTTAATAAAGAACAATCCAAGGCAAAGAGCAAAAAAATGTCTTTATCCATAAGCAACCAGATGAGAAATGGATTTTTATTCAGTCAGATCCTTTTAGTCAATGAAACAGCATTTTCATGCATATTGCACTCAAGTGATAATTAATATAGTCTAATTCAGGACATGATGCCTGAATTGATGTACTGTCATCAATACCCCATGTTAAAATCAAACCTTGACAGGGGTTTAACACCCTGGAACAGGTCATCATACGATAATACTCTTTGCCTCTCAGTATTTGTCTTCAACCAAGCAAAGTATTACAAGATAGGGTAAGAAAAAAAAAAAGGGAAATAATTACAAATGAAGAGTGACGCGGGCTGTGAATAGAACATATGTTAGGCTAGGCAGAGGCATCAGTGAATTATATCATTTCATGATGAAGCGGCACTGGGGCTGAACGGGCCTATTTTAAACCTTGATGTATTTTATCTCTACTGTATTTGGACTGTCATCTTTAGAGAAAGACTTGGTGTAATTGAGAGTCAACTTCAATCTGCATGACTCATGCATGAAGTGGGGGCCAGATGAGCACTGCTGTGGAGGCCAGGGAAGCTGCTAATCAGATAAAATGAACAATCACCTTTTATTCCTTACTGTTACAAATGCATTCTGTGAAATGGTGTTCAAAGTATGGCTTGCAAATGCCATTCACATTAACAAAGTTTGGGAAGTGCTCTAATTATTAGGATCTGAAGGAAACTAGCTCATCTTAATGCTCGTTTTAGAGGAGATGAAATCAAAACCTGGTTTATATTAGGCTTTCCTTGTGAAAAGCAATTAGACGTAATCAGCATGATTTGGTCATAATGTGTTTTCATTATATTTGATTTTATTTGGTTCTTTTCCTAAAATCTTTGTCCTTTTAGCGCACATTAAGCTAAACACTCTTAACACCCACTCACGTGCCCTCTTCTTTCCTGAAATTTATCTTGATAACTTCTGCCAGAGAAATCACTCTTCTCTGATTCCGGAGAGCACTTAGCTTCACAGCTGGAGTCCCTATTTCATATTGCTTCCTCTTTTACCCGGATGTACAAGCTCATCTCACCAGGGAGACTGTAAGCTCCTCAAGGGCACAAGCCCTAAGTTCACACTGTGTATCTACTGTAGGTCTAGGTTCTCAATGTTAGTGAGTAAACAATTTTGTTTTGTGGGTATACCTATGTGATCAATACATTCTGTCCATTAGATTTGAGAATAGTCCAGCATTCTCACATTCGTCCCTTTCCAACTAATCAACATTGCATTGTTTGGTTTGGAAAAACTGTTAATTGTCTATCTGATGCTAAGTTGGAGGCTAGGGATAAAACTGAGTGTGAACAGTTACCTCTAGTATCTGCATAGGATTTACATTATTTTTCTTTCTATCCATAATTATCTTCCCTCATTATTGGAAATTCAGCAGGAAATAGCATAGACTCAATCCTAGATTCCTAATGGAGAGTTTCAAAAGTGGAATGGGCTGTGCAAAATTGTTATTAATAAAGAGGCTCAGCCGAAACCAGTTTGGCTCTGTGGAGAAAGTGTCAGCCCGTGGACTGATAGGTCCTAGGTTCAATTCCGGTCAAGGGCATGTACCTTGGTTGCGGGCACATCCCTAGTAGGGGGTGTGCAAGAGGCAGCTGATGGATGATTCTCTCTCATCGATGTTTCTAACTCTCTATCCCTCTCTCTTCATCTCTGTAAAAAAATCAATAAAATATATTTTAAAAAACAAATAAATAAAGAGGCTCAGAAAAACTATGTAACTCTATAGTAAATCTAGACAAGCCATGTTTCCTATTACCCACTATTAATATTATAGGAAAAGTAAAAATCTATCCATACCGAAGCCAAAAGCATTTCAGCTCATTTCAAGGCAGCTAACTTCATGGACTCAACCATCAAAATAGGGAGCATTGCTGTCTCCCCCTTTTTAGTCCCCTGCCCTCCTCTGCCTTCCTTCTCCCTCCTGCTAGATTGGGCTACCTGTCTACTGTTTTCTTGCTCAACTATAACAGGAAAGTACTGGAAGAACAACTAGCAAGATTTGAAAACCATGGTCATCATTCTGTTTAGCCATGGCCTCTGAGCCTCACCTTTATGAAGGCAAATGTAAACAGATCTTGCTATTCTTTTCAGACTTTGGAAAGTTTTATATAAACTTTAAATAATAAATTGTTGCTATTTTCTTTTGTAGTAAAGTATATGTCTAGTGAGAGTATATGTTTGTGTTCATTGTCTTTAAAATATAATTGAAATAAACAAATTACCATCACATTTTCACAACTCTACAAACAAATAATTAATTTTGTTTAAACTTTGATAATAAATAAATTTAATTCAAATAAATTAATGTATACTATATCATTAATGGGACAATTGACTTAGATCAAATTACAAATTTAAAATATGTATAATTGGGAACTATTTCTCACCTCTTAGGAAGTGCCTTATCATATGAAAATGAATAACTAGATTTTATCATTTTGATATGATTTAAACCAATGTTATGTATGTACAATTTTACAAAGGAATTAAATGTTAATCTTTAGGGAGAAAGACGGGGATTATCTGACTTTAGTGTATGGCATTTTTTATCTTAACACTTCAATTATTTTGAATTATATACAAAATACTATTGTGATCTTCTAATATATGACTGGTTAAAATATTTTATTTGGTAATATGTGCTATATCATGATACCAATCTTCTCACTTAAATTTTTAATATACTGTTACTCATATGGAAAATATAACAAGAAGTTTCAGGGAAATTATATATATAAGAATTTGACCCCAATTGTCTGTTTTATAATAATTTTGTCTAGCCCTTGCCGTTGTGGCTCAGTTGGTTGAAATATCACGTCCTATGCACCAAAAGGTGGCAGGTCCACTTCCCGGTCAAGACACATACCCAGGTTGGGGTTCAATCCCCTGGTCAATACTTCTCTCACACATTGATGTTTTCTCTCTCCCTTTCTCTTTCTCAAATCAATAAAAATATATCTTTGTGTGAGGATGTCATCATCATCATAATAATAATAACAACAACAACAACAACAACAACAGCAATTTTGTCTAGGACAATTGTCCTTAAAAAATTAAAGTTAGTTTTGTTTTAGGTATATGCCTTCATGTTCCAAATGAGAAAAAGATACAAATATTTAGAAACTTTTATCAAGATGAACTGAAATAGTTAATGACTCTAGTTAAGAAATTCATGAGTGCTGATACCCTATTCCTTATCCTGATATATTTCAAATATAAATTCTTTCCTTTTGCTAAGGCTCCTCAAAACCATTTAAAAGTTAATAATTATTATTATCCCCATATCTCTTGTCTATAGTATTAAACTTTTAAGTGTTGAAATAAAATTCACATTAGAAATTCCAAATCATGAGGCCGAGTAGAACCCACCTTAACAATTTAATAGATGTGAATTTGAATAATATTATATATAAACCTGAGACAGGAAGGATTTATATGTATTAAATTAAGAATGAGTCCATAATTATCCAGCCTGTGCCCAGTCATTAGGATAATGGGTTAGTTTGTAGAAATTTGATCAGTTAAATGGGGGTCGGGGGAAAGAGGTGTTCTTAAAACTGAATGGAAATAAACAAAAATAAAGCCTTTGACTTATAGGTAATTATGCAACATGCTGAAGAGAAAGTAGTGAGTTTATACAACTGAGTTACCTGCTTATTGTTCACCTACACAGTGTAATACGGCGGTTCCTTTACCTCCTCCATGCCCTCATAGCCAATAAAAAAGGAAAGGTTGGGTCATACCAAATATTTCTCTATGGTGGAACATTTTTTTCTATCTTCACAACTAACTACCTTGCCAGCTGCTCACATGTAATATGAACATATTCAAAGGAATCTGACTGCTGATATTTCTGGAAGGAGGCATATCATGAGTTCAAAAACTAAAATACTCAAAGGCATCTGACTTTGGCATCAGAACCCTTCTAATGCAAATGTGACAAAAACCTACATAAATGAGATCTGATACAGGAGCAGGGAAAGGAAAAGAAGGATGAAGTAATCCAACAAATAACCTGGAACCTCAAAAATAAAATGCACAAATTCTCTGTGGTAGCTCAAATGAGTTCTTTCAGTCCCAAAACGACGAGTGCTTAAATTCCACACAAGTAAGCACTGTCTTCGAAATTCTAGGCAGTCTTAATTGCGGCTTCCTCTGAGCTGACAGGAACTTGAAGAGATCAGCAATTTCCACTCGTCTTCTAAATTGTGCATTTTTATCATAACTGCAGCGTGGAAGAAAGAAGAATCTAATGACGTCAGTAAATGGCATGAAGTTCCTATTTAAGCCAGTGGCATACTGAGCACGTTTGACACCGGAGGTCATCATTCTTCACACCCACATTCTGTACAGCACAATGACTTCTAGCAACAACCATAAAGTGAAATGAACAGTAGCAGTGAGGAATGGAGGGGAACATACATATATAGTGAACTTTTTTTTTCTTCAAAATTTCAAATGATTAAACCTTGAGCCTATAGTCATATCAATAAAAATATGAACTATAAGTATTTCAGCACTATGTAAGGAAAAAGTTATAAATGCTTTTTAATTGCATTGATATATTTTTAGAAGAAAGAAAAATATCTTTATATTTAAAATATTTTTTCAACATAAAACAAAGCTCCAATTGGTCATAGAGATGAAGAGATTGAAGTAGTAAAACAAATTCTGTTTTTTCATCTCTCTCGCTGTGCTATCTTGTTGTGCTACTGTAAGTTATTTCCAATCCACTATGTAAGCACAGTGATATGTCATAGCACAGGAGTTGGAGACACCAACTGCACTTGGAGCCAGATTGAACAATTTGGAGTGGCTGTAATCCTAGCTTGAACTTAGTGTTGCAATGACCACATGCAGCTGAGCTTCCATATGTCTGAGCTGAATACATAACATTTAAGTTCTCTGACTTATTACCATGATGGATAAAATGGTTTTTAAAGGCTAGGTAATAAAAATGTGCTAATTTTTTAGAGGTTTCCATTTTTTTTTCTTTTTCAAGTTTTTAGGTGGTCTATTCTTTAAATTTTATTTTTCAATTACAGTTTACATTCAATATTAGTTTGTTTTCATTTCAGGTGTACACCATAGTGGTTAGACAATCATATACTCTAGAAAGTGTTCCTCCTACTATTTCTAGTACCTACCTGGTACCATACATAGTTATTACAATATTGTTGACTACATTCCCTGTGCTGTAGTTTACATACCCATGACAATTTTGTAACTACCAATCTGTACTTTAAGTTTCAAACGACAGTCACTCTTCCTTTCTTTTGGTACAATGGTCATTTATCTTTTCCTAAAACTGTGTTTACATTATTAGAGTTGTGTAAGAAATAATGAAAACTCATCTGTGTTCTGCAGTACTGTTTTTAGGAAAAAAAAGTTATAGAAAATACCTCTGCTAGGGGTATTCCTGTTCTTAGCCAATGACCTTTTTAAATGCACTATTACACCCAGAGGGTACAGAAAAAGGTAGAGGAACAAGGACAGAGGCCTTAAATTCCAACTGCAGCAACAGAAGTTCCCTAATATCAGTCAGTCAATTGAGGAGGTGGATAAGCATTACACTTATACATTGAGGGCCATCCCAGGTAATGTGACTCACTGCCAATGCAGCTTATGTTTCGAGTAGGCCTTTAATTCAGAAGCCTTAACACAATTGTAAGAAGTAGTGGATAGGACTGTAGTCATTGTTATATTTAAACTGGAGGCAGGACATGAAGCAGTGAGCCCAGGGGTGGGTAGGTTAGAGCATTTCTCTTAAGTTCTTGATTGTCAACCATCCCAGCTCAGATATTTTCCCCTTTGATTTACATTAATTTTCCAATAATAAAAAGTATTTAAAATAGAATTAGGGCTAAATCGTGTGCATGTAGGGCCCCCAAGGTCTAACCTGCCATCAGGGCCATGTCCGCTGCCCCATGAAACTTTGCACGCTCTGCGGATGCTGCCTGCAATGCTCCAACACGCATCGATGCTCCAGAAGTCCCGCCCACTGCAGCTGCCATGTGACCCATCAATGCACCTCCTGATGAGTCTGCTAGTTGGTCATGCCTTCACGGAGTCACAACCACAGGCCTTTTATGATACAGATAATCTCTGGTGACTGTCAGAACAGTCCAGGTTCCAAAACTCTTGACAGAATTGGCATATTGTTTCACTTGGCAAACAGAGTGTTTAAAGCTGTTTTTATAAAAGTTTCCATTATTTTTATAAAAGCTGGTACAGAATTTAAGCTGTTTTCACATTTCAAACATATGTGTATTTGTTTGGGGACAGATAAAACCAAAGAGAAAATAGGAAAACAACCCGGGTTTTGAGCTAAATTTCTACCCAAATAAGTGTGCATCAAAAAGACTTGGAGCTAGAGCTCTACAGATTAATAAATATCTCTATTCAAATAGCTAAATAGACACCTGATTTCTCTAACTCACATTTTTCTTACAGTGTCTATATTCTTTAGCCATAATCTTTTTCTTACAGACATCCTATAAATATACCTGAAACTCTATTTGAAATTGATATTTTAACTTTTATAATTTTTTTTTCCTTGAGAGAAGCCCCAATTCTATTTTAAATACTTTTTGTTATTGGGAAATTAATGTAAATCAGAGACGAAAGAAAAAATCTGAGCTGGGGATGGTTGACAGTTAAAGACTAGGGAAATGCTCCAAACTACCCATTCCTGGGCTCACTGCTTCATTTCCTGCTTTCAGCTAGAGCTCTCCCAGTTTCCATCATTTTAAGTTCCCCCTTCTAAAAATCATTGGGTGAAAATAGAGTTGGGCTAACTCAATTGCCTTTAGCCATTTTTCTTCAGAAACAACCTTCACAGAGAATGTGAAGGTGGTTGTGTTCTTTAAACCTTCCTCTTTGTGATCTTGGTTAAAATTGGTAAAACTGAACTTATGAGTGAGTAGGACCATTCACAGGAGGCTCCATGTGGTGTAGTGCCCCCAAGGACATAGATGTCTGAGGGGTTCACAGTGACAGTCAAAGTTACCATTAGGCCTGGCACCACCAATAAGATAATTTCTAAAATTTATAGCTTAGTGATGACTATGAAATGTTTAAATTTAGCACACCTTTTCAGAAATTTGGTGAGTGGGAAGCAGATATTTCACAGTTTTTCATTAAGATGTTCAGAATGAAGCTGTCCTTAATATAATAATTTTCTTTGGCTTCTAAATATATTTTGGAGAGAGAAAAGTGCCTTATTTTAGTTCATCGTTTCTCAGCACTTAAAATTTCAACACGAGTAATATAGTCTTGTATGAACATATAGTAAATTTTTTTAGAGTCTTGATTGGACAAATAAGCTATTGAGCATATATCTCTAGGCTTCAGAATAATTATATTTATTTTTCCAAACAGAAGGAAGATATAGCAGCTGAATTTCCCCCCATTTTTATTCATAAAGTGATAATTAGTGAAGGTATAAAATCTGGCATGCCAGGATTTAGGAAAGAATGTTTGTTTGCATTTAAGCATCTAATTATGAGCTAGTTGCCTTTTATATTTCAAGACAACATTGCAGACCTTGGTTTGGATGTGTCTGCAAGACTAGTGTGTGCTAGCATTCTAGCCAGAGGTCATCTGAAGACTGACCTGTATATTTGTGGCTAGAGGTGATGTTGGTAGAAATGGTTTTGTAATAGTTACCATTTATTTAGGGTCTTCTATGTTCCAGGAGCTGGTGGCAGGGGGTTTATATACATGATCTCATTTCATCTTCACGATAACCATTAAAAGTATAAGCATTATTATTCTCATTTAACCTATGAGGAAACTGAGGCTCAGAGAAAGTAAGTTATTTTCTAGAGCATACAAGGCTAGTAAAATTGGAGCCTATGCCAACTCTTATTCTGGACAAATGAAATCTTGGAACTCCAGGTGTAAGGTGAGCATAGGGACTGGCCGCAATGCTTTCGGTGTCAGAGTAACGGGTGAAGCAGGACAAAGAGTTGTAAATTTCCCTGCTATATGCTGTTAACCATAGCATCAGGCCTCTGGCCTCCACAGATGGAGCTAGGATTTCAACCAAGCACTAAGTCAATTTTTGTGTTCTCTCTGTGATTTGTGAAGCACCACTAGGTGGCAGTACTATGTGATGTAGAGGTGAGTAGGATCTGTCCCTGGCCTCAGAGTGCCTACAGTCCCAAGTGGGAGACTGACACAGATATTTCTCATACATGGTGTTTGGTCACTGGAGCAAGGGCCTATAGGAGGTGGGGGTGGCAATTAAAGGCTTATTTAAAAAATTATCTGAACAGAATTTTGAATAACAAACAGTAGTTAATATACATCATGCACACACACATACTGTATATATATATATGCGTGCGCTCGCGCGCGCGCACACACACACACACACACACACACACACATGTAGGTGTTCATGAACCTTGATATGCCACTTTGTCCAAGTCTGTTAATCAGAAAGAAAGAAAAGAAACAAATTAATGTTGTCAGCATTCAATATTTTGCTTGGTTTGACTTTGTAGCCATGTTGATACTGCACTTGATCTGCCCTTGTCCTTAATAGCATTCCAGCTTCTTGATTAGGGGTTTGTGTTTTGCTATCAGTTCATTAGGCAATGCGCTGCTCAGGTAGCAGAATTTGATTATAGTTTTCATCTTTGCTTTCTGAATTGCTGTGGGTTTGCTCTGGTGTTAGCTGACATGTGACCTCTGCAGTGTTTTATTTGACAAGTTTCCTTCAGAACTTGCAGGATAGACTAAGCCCACACCTCAGCCCCAGCTTCGCGTTTTCTTTACTCTTTCTGATTGTGGCTCTCTGTGCTGTGTTTAGGAAGGCTAAGCCTTTGATTATGGGGCTGCTTTATCTGTGAGCTATGAGAAATGGATCAAAAGTGGATGGGCTCTGGCATGACTAGTCATTACCTAATGGATTCTTCAGTCTTCATAACCCTCTCAGCTCACTTCTACTTGGGCAAGAGTTAGAGAAGTTTAACATGCTAACTTGAGTTCAATCCTTTTATAAGGTCAGCATATAGACAATAGTTCTCTTCATCATTGACAACCTGAAACCAAATTATCTGCTCAAAAAAATTCAGTGGCCTTTCTGTTTCCAATAAAGTATTTCATTATGAGAACCTCACACTCAATGTGTGTAGTTTTGTATTTTTCTTAATATCTCGAATTGAGACATAAGCAGATATATTTAAGAAAATGAAATTGGACTATATATTTTTAACTGGAATGTTAGGAAATTGATGGTGAGTATAAGTGTAAAAGCATATAAAAACCAGAAGATATTTTAAAATAACAATTTTTGGTATTTACTTGTCCATTCAATGAATATTTATTAAAGGCCTACTACATATCTGACATTGCTTTAAGTACTTGGGATATTTTAGTGAACAAAATAAACAAAAATTCCTGCCTTAAATATGTTTATTATCTTCTAAAATTATCTCCTTTTCTTTGGAGAAGTAAATAATTATTTCAATACCCAGACAGAGCTATAAGTTCATTTAAATAGCATGTACAGCTTTTGATTTTATTTACTTTACCAATTTGACCATCTTGTATAATACCTCTAATTTTTTTCTTCTCCTGTATTCACTCAACAAATATGTTTTAACCACCCAGTGAGTGTGAAACTCTAGCATGGCAGGGTAGAGACCTTCCTCAGGACTCTCACAGTCCAGCAAGAGAAACCAAAACTTGTACACAATCAGGCATACAGGAATTAATACATGATACATTTAGTAAAAGTCATGAAATGTCTCTACAGAGTTAGGGGGGAAGCTGGGGCAGGGGAAATGGGAGAGATGAGAGATGAATGGGTTGATCAAGGAATATTGCACAGAGAAGGTAACATTGAATGTGGACCATTTGAGGAGCTATTATTGAAACACTAGAGGCCCAGTGCACAAAACTCATGTACTAAGCGGGGGGATGTTCCTCAGCCCAGCCTGCACCGTCTCCAATCTAGGAACCCTCAGAGGATGTCCAGAGGGATTGGGCCTAAACCAGGAGTCAGATATTCCTCTCATACTCCAGGACTGCTGGCTTGCCTGCCTGCCAGCCTGATCATCCCCTAACCACTTCCCTGTCAGCATGATAGACACCAACCGCCCTCCCCTGCCAGCCCGGTCCCCCTCAACTGCCCTCCCCTGCAGGCCTGGTCCTTTCCAACTCCCCTCTTCTGCAGGTCTGGTCACCCCTAACTGCCCTCCCCTGCACGCCTGGTCACCCACAACTAACCTTCCCTGCAGGTCATTTTGTGGCGGCCATCTTTGACCTCATGAGGGCAGCCATGTTGTGCAATGGCATAAGGATCAATTTGCATATTACTTCTTTATTATATAGGATAGCTTTGCAAGCATAGGTTCAAAAAATAGGCAAGATGTATTTAAAGATAACAACTCAAAATTGACTGGTGCATATTGACACTGGAAAATTGTATTAAATCCAGATTGTGGATAGAGTCGAATGACAAGCTACAAGTTTGTACTTACTTAATATTCAGTAGAAATTAAGGGAGGGAGGCACTGATGAATTTTTGCTATAGAAATGGCACTAACTAGATCATGTCTAAAAGAAGCTAATGTGTTGTCTGCAGGATGACTGGTCCAACCTAAGCACACTGTGGTCATTAGAACAGAGAGGATTCTGTGTGGTGGCATCTTTCTAACACATGTGTTAAGGCATAATTATTATTTGGACCACCTCACAGTGGAATGACATAGGCAAAGATGTTGGTGGACTTTTCAAGCATGCCAGTATCTTTCTATAATTTCAGAACATAATTCTTTCAAGGTGCCACCTTTATTAAAGACAAATCAGTTATAATTATATATTGGGAAACTATAAAAATTTAAGAACATGAAAGGTCTGAGAAGAGAAAAATATCAAATGGGAAAGTGACTGGTGATTCATGTCTCATTTATCATAGGGAATTCAGCTCAAATGTGTAATTTTCATATAAATTTTATGATATAAGTTTACTTGGGAGGGTAGTTTTCAATGTCACTGTTTTCTGTTTATGTCAGATTCAGATGAATAATTATGCATCAGTAGACTAAAATCAACAAAGAATCAATTCTTTGTAGTCAGTATATAATTGAATAACTGGATGGATCCCTCACTTAAAAATATATCATCATTAGATTCCATAAACACTTAGAACATCAGAAGAGTATTTCTGTGGTGCCAATTTAGGTGTTCAGTAATCATATTTGTGTTTAATTGTTAACCACTCTCTTCTTGTGAATGTTTATTATCGATACATCAAAAAGATGTGTTAAGCTTAAAAAGGCATAATCTATGCATGAAACTATTTTCTAGTTTGGAAGCAATTGTTTTTAAGATACTAATTGGACTTTCCAGGAACTCATTAAGAAGACAATTAAATAAATTATTAGAGAATTAAAAAATAGACTTTAAAAGTTTAAGTTAAAACATATTTGAATTTGCTAATTGCTGTTGAAATTTTGCCATGTCTCCAATTGGTCTTATTTAAATAACAAGTTTTTCTTAAAAAATATTTATTTGGGAATCTTAATGCTTTTATTAGTTATTTCACATAAGCATAAATCTTAACTAAGGGATGACTTTCATAATTATTCTTTAAGAATCTACTTTATTCCTATAGTGAGTTAATTATGGATCATTTAACATGAGATGAAAAACAATCTCTACACTGAATAGCAGAGAAATTGGAATTCCATTTTCAGCATTATTATTGATTAATTGTGCCAATGAACAAGTCACATAAGTTCTACATAACCTCAATTTCTCCACCTGTTAAAAGGAAATAATATCTGTCACAAGATATTTTCAGGGCACTTTGGAATCACTAGCATAAAGAAGTCAATAAATCATGAGCAGTGATATTTCTCATCCAAAATGTAATAAAAATAGTTTTTTAATGTAGTAACCATTCAGCTCAGATTTAAAGATAAAGTTCCTGATTTTAGAATTTCTTCCTACTCCTGCCTTTTAGTCTTGAATGTTTACACTATTTCCTTGAAGCTTCGATCCTCTGGGGGTAATTATTGCATTCTTCTGCTTCCTTGAGAATCATTTTATTTTATGGCTTTCCTTAGCTTCTATTTCAGGTGCTTTCTTCTGCATTTTGCACGCCCTCTCTCCACCCCCAGAATTTTTACACCTTGTGTCACTTTTGTACTCTGTACTTTTTATATGTTCATTTGAAAATAGTCCTTATTTCCTTTTCTTTTAACTACACAATTGTTTACCTTGAAACTGGCTACACATTTAAAAATTAAGTCAAAGTTATTTGCTTGTCACTGGACATTCCTACAAACATTTCTTACAATAAAGTGGCAGGTTGCATTTTATGAAGCAACCAGCTGAAAAGCAACTTGGTTTTGAGGATGAAACTGACAAAACAAAAATTAAGAGTTGAAATTATTTGAGAAAAATCAAACGGTAACTGAATTTAAATATTTCATATCAAAAGGATTAGCTGAATAAATTCTCCTAGTTGATAATTTCCTCTGCTGTGCTAAAATTGATTTATGGTTCTACTTTATTCATGTAGAGTAAATTCACATAACTGCATGAGTCTGTCTCTGAGGTCTGTATTCTGTTCTATTCTTCACTTGGGCTATTTCTGTATATGTTCAGTATGACTTTAATTATTGTTGCTTATTGTATTGCTTAATATCTGGCTTGGCAAGTCCTTCTTTTCTAAGGTGTACTTATTCCTTCATATAAATTTTAAAGTAAGTTTAAATTCCTTAAAAAGTGTCCAACTGGAATTTTAATTGGGTGATACAATATTATATTAAGTTGTATCTGACTCAGTCTTATATATTGCCTGGTAGAGTCAAGAAGTACAATAAAATGACATTTTAAAACCTTTCGTCTTAACTATTTGCCTTCCATAAATGTCTATAGTCCAACTTTAAAATCATTTTTCATGAGAATTTTTACTGAAAATATTCAAGAACACTTGAATTATGAGTAATATATCGAGGCATGTGAGGATGGTTCCCATTGTGGACGCGTGTCAGTTAACTGGTTAAAACAAAGGCTATGATTCTAAATTAAGCAGACAGTGCCTTCATTCCTTCAGTGGATTACAGTCTGATTTAGAATGTCCTCTATCAGAAGAGGCAAAAATATTTGGGGTGCCCCTTGCTCACATTCTGGTGGCAGAGGAAGGCAGAGTGGGTGGGATCATTGGGGAAGACTTCTTGATAGAATCCTATCTCAGAGGTGGAAGGTAGGGAGAACATGGAACAAGGTGAGGACAGGCAGTTTTAAAGAGAGCAACATAAGAAACTATGGAGAACACAGGGTGGTGTCCACATAGCAGCTGCTAACAGTCACCAGGAGAGGACAAAGGGGATTTCCCCCTTAGAACAGTGGTTCTGGATAAGGGTTTCTGAGGCCAAAATACAATAAATTAAATAAATAAATAAATAAATAAATAAATAAATAAATAAATAAATAAAAATCAGGGACAATTGTTAATGTTAGCAGACAGTTTTGGTTGTCACAACTGGAACAGAAGGGATTGCTCCTGGCATGTAATTGATAGATACCAGGAATACTGATAAGCATCCTACAATGCACAGGGCAGCCCCCACAATAGAGAATTATCCAGCCTAGATCTTCAGTAGTGCTGAGGTTGAGATTCTGACTTCCTGGGTCCAGGATGGGGCTTTGGGCATTAGCCTCTCAGGCAATTCTTATGTGCAGCCTAAGTTGAGAACTATTGTTCTGGACCCATGTAGTTGAGAGGGAGAGGCAACTTGATTTAAGGAATTATATTTTCACTAGAAGCCCAGTGCACGAAATTCCTGCAAGGAGCTCAGCCCTGGCATCCCTGGCTGCCTCGTGGCCCTGTCCCCCACCCACTGGTCATTCTGGAAGGTCATTCCGGAAGGTCATCCCAGGAGGGTGGTTCCACCGGCTGATCTAATTAGCATATTAGCTCTTTATTATATAGGATACTCTTTATTCATGCCACCTTTTAGAAAATTCATATTTCTGTACTCTAAATGACATAAAGTACAAGGAAAAGCTTTTGGATATTGTGTGCGTGTGTGTGTGTATGTGTGATCACTTGACTTTCTATTGGAATTCAGGACGATTATATGTAGTTAAGATTTCACACTCTCCTCCACCTTCAACAAATGACCCCATGCACTAGTAAACCTGACATTTTGTAAATGAATCCCAAAAATGCCTACTTTAACTCTATTTATTCATCTACTAAAGTAAACAATACTTTTGTCATTTATGGCTTTATCTCTACATTGAGAATCTTAGAAGGATAGTGTGTACACAAACTGAATTGTCAATATTTTTGTATAAAGATACAATGTTTAGTATGATTTGGACATCATCTTGCTCCTAACCCTGATGTAGCTTGTTTCCTCATGTCCCGGAGTGAGGTTATTGATTTTGAAATGGGCTCCCTTTTCCAAACTCAAAATCCATGGAGCAGCTGGTGGTGGTTAGTGACTGTCTGCACCAGCAGTCTCATCTTTTTAGCCCTGAAAATTAATTTTTCTCATCTTGGCATATAAAGAACTCAAGTGTGCTCTTACCTCATTACCTGAACTGCCGCAGTGGTACCAGTGGGGGGGGGGGGGAGGAGAGGGAGGGTGACGGAGCAGCTATTTGGCCATCAGAAGGGGCAGCACTGAGATGTTATGCATAAAGAAATTATACCAGGAGAAGGCCTTCACCCTTTATGGGGGAAGTAAGAGGCTTATATTCACATGGATTCCAAATATCTGATAACAGTGAAATAACAGGAAAGGCTCTGGTTGGCAATCTCCTTCCCCCTCAAATGGCACATCTATGTGGGCCGGAGATGAGCATGCTGTGCCAAACACTCGTGGTAAATTAACAGTGAATTGCTCCTCATAAAAAAAAAAAAAACCTGCAGCTGAGTTCCCAGAGCTTGCTAATCTGGTCATCCCCAAATCGTTATCCTTTATGGATTTACAGAGGCTGCAACAAAAATGTTTTCGTTTCACCACAGGATAAGAAACTGTGTTTCTGGTACAGTGGAGAGAGTTCTGGACTGCGAGTAGAGAAACCTGGGGTTTGATTCTGAATCCGCCAGGCATGTTGTTTAATGTTCTTTATTTTATGATCACCAGGCATGACTCATCCCTCACCTGGAATCTCGTAAAAAAAAAAAAAAAAAAAAAAAAATGTCCCCAACTGTTTTTCAGAACTCCTTTTATTCTTCTTAAATCCACCTTCCACTCTGCTGCCAGCATGACATTCTAAAATATAAAATTAATCCTGTCACTCCCCAGGCCACCAAATGGGGCTGTGCAGTCTGAGTTTCTCATACAGAAACTGCCTGATGCTTTCTGTTCCCTGGGTCTCCATTCATGGTTTCCTGGCTGCCTGAGACACATGTGTCCATTTTTCCTAGATAGTCCTCCTCATGCTTTAAGATGTATCTCAGGCTCCCCACCCCTCAGCCACAGAAGCACAGGAGCCTGAGGCTCGGGGTGTCTCTCCAGGTTGTCCCTGACGTTGTTTCAGCCACCAGCAGGCCACTGCATCCTCTCATTCCCAAAGGGCTAATGTGTGTACGCTGCCACTCTGCACTTTCCTCATGTCTGTGGGATGTGAATGAGCAGACTTGGTTGCTGACTCTTGCAATGATATTAATTTCTTGTATTAATTCTAAAATTCTGAGATTGTGTTTCTTTTCCCTTCAGTTAACATATAAATCAAGATGAACCTGAATCTCCTGAAATATTGGGTTTCTCCCCAAATTAACCAAGGCAACTATGCAACTTCCTTATTCTTGAGCACTTATGATAGGATTTCAAGCTTTTTACTTAAGGCAGCAATTAAAGATGTGTGTGTGTATACTTATATTTAAAGATAAATGTACTTACCGATTCTGCATATAAAAAGAGCTAGTTAATAATCTGCCATTGGTTTTTAAAATGTTGTGATATTCCAGTTAGTTTTTATCAGTTGTCTATCACTACACAGACAGTGAGAAATAGATACACAGACTATGTTACTTTAACCACCCTTTTATAAATAAAATTGGGAGCATGAGTTTTGTATGTAAAAAAAAAATAAATGCATCCCAGTGATCATTCAAGATTAGTTACTCATCCAGAGAGCCAGCTAATTTAGATGCCCTTCCTCAGCTTTCCTTCACTTTCATTATAAATATCACACTGCATGACAGTTACTTGTTAGGTGCTGGCCTTCCTATAAAGATGGTTATATGCTCTTTGAAGACAGATAACTGATTCTAATGAGCTTCCCTTGGTATCCAGCATGATGCCTAGCAAAGAAGGAGCATTCAGTGGGGAATGATATACAAAGGAAGGTGGGAATAAGGAAGAGGAAAGAAGGGTAAGGACAGCAAGCAGAGGAAAGGGATATGATGGAGTAAGATAAATAAAACAGGATAGGAAATTTTAAAAGGAAAGGGAGGAGGAATGATGGGTGATATAGTTGGTCTGTGGTGATTTCTAAGGTCTAGCCCATTTTTAATATTTGTGACTCTATACCATTACAATATTCCATGTAAAACCCTACTCTTTCCATGCTATTGTACATATTGTGCCACACTCATCCCTGCACTGTTCTTTGAGTTTGAATGGGTTGCCTAGCAATGAGTCTTGTAGAGGGTGTTCAAACCTCTCTACAATTTGCTTTTTCGTACTAAAGTTTGCTGATCTCTTTTTAAGATTTTTATAGTTTATGTGAGACTCTTGGTTTCTCCTGAGCAGTTTACTTATGCCATTTAATATGTAAATAGTACTTACTTACTTAAGAATATACGAGTAGACCTGAAGCCGGTTTGGCTCAGTGGTAGAGCGTCGGTTTGTGGACTGAAAGGTCCCAGGTTCAATTCCGGTCAAGGGCATGTACATTGGTTGCGGGCACATCCCCAGCAGGGGGTGTGCAAGAGGCAGCTGGTCGATATTTCTCTCTCATCGATGTTTCTAGCTCTCTATCTCTCTCCCTTCCTCTCTGTAAAAAATCAATAATATATATAAAAGAATATATGAGTAGAAAATTTGGTAAATTTTTTAGAGCTTATTGTTAATACTTTATGATAATTAATTACCTAAAATATAGGTGGCTCATTAAACCTACCTTTTAAGTGGCTTAGGCTAATGTGTATAGTTCTGACAGGGCAGCATGTTATATTTCATTTTCGTAAAAATAAAGGAGTAGTATTGAAATAGATAATTTATATTATGTGACCATTTGATTCCCATCTTAGAGAAAAACTAAGGATAAAAGATAGGGAAATCTATAATTTATGAAGTGACTTCCCAATCAGAGACCCACATGTGTGGGAACAAAATTGAAAACTGAGGAAATTGTTCAGATAACTTAAGAAAATGGAAATTGGTCATTTCTGCATATCTAACTTTCACTATCAAAAAGGTATATTTTAACATTATTTACTATCAAAATTCTGACTTAAGAACTAGTGATCATTCAAGATTACTTAACATAAAACTTATTTTCACCTACAACATACTATCATAAATATAAGTTGCCTAAATTCCTGGGCCCTCAGTGCTACAAGAAACTTTGATGGAGCTTTAAACTCAGGGTCCCTGACTATAAGAAAAACCTCAACCACACAATCAAAATTAGTGTCAATAATTTTTTAAAGTGCTTGATAGAATTATATAACTTCATGGTTAGACATTATCTTTTCTGGGTCCTTAAAAAATATAGCAAACATTGAATAGTATAGGTTAGTGTTTCTAAATTTCAACTTTTTATACCTAATCTATATACACTGAGTAGCCAGATTATTATTATCTCTAAATGCATAATAATCTGGCCCCTCTCTCTCTCTCCTCTCTCTCTCTCTCTCTCTCTTTCTCTTTCCCTCTCTCTCTAGGCCCAGTGCATGAATTTGTGCATAGGTGGGTCTGGCCAGCCTGACCAGGGGGGTTGGCTGGCCTGCCTGCTGGTCGAACTCCTGGTCAAGGGGACAATTTTCATATTAGCCTTTTATTATATAGGATATACACTGAATGGACAGATTATTATGCATTTAGAGATCATAATAATCTGGCCACTCATATATAAAAAGCCAGTAACCAGAATGCTGTAATGATCAGAACAGACCAGTCACTATGACAGCCACCGCAGCCAGTGAACCTGCACAATTATGGGCCAGCCACCCAACCTTCTGCAACCCCTCCCCCCAGCTGGCCCTATCCCCGATGGGCCCCCACCACTGTGATTGGCCGACAGCCCCTCCCCTGATCAGCTCCACCTCCAACTATCTCCTTTATCCCAATTAGGGATGGGGCCAGCCAGCCAACCTCCCACTGTCTGCTGCTACCAACAGGCCTGAGCCAGCCAGGACACCAGACCCCACCCATGCATGAACTCGTGCACTGGGCCTCTAGTTTGTATATAAAATACTTAGAAATCAATGCAAATAAATTGTGAAATATTGCAACCAGAAATACTTTAATGTACTTATTTCCATTATACATTTAGATTAATTATTAGAGCAATTTAACTCATTAGCTCAAGGAAAGTGTTTTTACAACTTCAATTCTTTGCTTTTGGACTATTATAATATCAATATGTCTCATCGTCCTTCTGGCAGAAATAAAGTCAACTTTAAACCTGACTGAATTAGTGGCATATTATTTATTTCTGTTTCAAATTTATTAATAAGCTAGGAGCCTCTTAGCAATTCACTAGATAGGATCATAAGATAGTTCAAAGCTAATTGCTACATCCTGTACATTTTTATCACATTTGTCAGTGCAGTATCTCTATACTGATTTTAAAATTCAATATCATAGCATAGCAGAAGTAGAAAAATTTTTGATGAATTTGTCAGTCAAAATTTTTAATTTTGTTATCTTTAAGTTTTTAATTAATATATTGAAGTTTAGTCCTCCAGTTCATTCAACCTTCTATTTTGATAGACAAACTTGATCTTTCTTAATGCATTATATTATTTTGAGTAAGCACATTATTTAAATCAAAATGTAAAATTAGAAGAGAATTAAAATTTTATATAGGCATATAAAAAAGAGCTAGAAAAATAACGACAGATTTAAGAAAGTCTGAAATAACAACTAGAAAACAAACTACTTTCCCCACGCTTTTTTTGTACATGCTTTTCCATCTATTTATTTCCTGCTATTTATTTGTTCAAGTGTCAGTCATTCTCTTGAGACATCTTAAAGGAGGCAAGCACCCGTCCCCAGGCTTTCTACAATCCTCAAGTGCTGGCTGCTCTAATTATCTGGTCACCTCTCTTTGATATAAATTAGTCACATTTTATTATAGTTATTTTTACTTGTTTCTCTCTCTTCTCCAAAGAAGGGGTCATGTCTTATTAATTATTGCATTTTCATTTCCAGGTCTAGCATAGTATCTGGCACATAATGCTGAACAAATTTATTTTAATAAGATTCATCTATTTTTTTTTCTCATCTAAAATAATGTTCACATTGATATTTTCTAAAAATACTACACAGGCATTTCCCCAAACTAGTCATTGTCAAGCAGAGAACAACCTCACTAATTAATAATGGCTGGGGTTTTCTTGAACCTTCTAATCTGATATGTAAGTGGCAGAACAAAAATTGTCATCTAGGCCTGTCAAACCTCACGCTCTTTCTGCTTCCTCTCTGGCTTCCCGTGACAAATGGCCGTGCATAGCAAATGCAGTCTCTTCCATATTCTGTGTAGAAAGATCACCTTTACTTCATCAATCGTCTTTTCTCAGGAAAGAAATCTCTGTCAGTTAAAAAAAAAAAACAACAACAACAAAAAAACAACCTGGGCATTTGGGAAGCCCACTAGGTAAATATTAAAGGAAATGGCTATAAAGCCAAAAGTAACTTTAAAACAATAAATAACACAAGGCAGGATATTGAACAATAATATTTGCCATGCCCGTAACCACTCACATTCTTGGTCTAATTTTCCTTCCCAGTTTATGTTATTTCATTAGACTCTGAGTTATACATCTATACCTTACTGCACACTTAATAAAGATATTTCATTTTTCCTGGTGCGCTTCCAGAGACCTTGCATGCAGCGAAGGTTTTATGGTCCTGTGCGGTGCAGCAGATGTCATTCCATTTGCCTCAGTCCTGCTGACATTTGGAGATGTGGATTAATTGAGCTACAGAATGAAATTTAATTAAAATTAAATACAGACTTGGCCATTGTATCTGTTCATTTCCTGCACTCTAGTGTGCGTATTTGCAGGCAGCGCCATAGTTAATTTGTTTAATCAGGATGCTCTGTGGGGGAAGCTGCACTTTGTTTTATGCTGAAGGTGTGGCGGATGCCAGATTGGAATTCATTACGCACAATGCGAGCTGGGCAAACGATGCCACTGATGGGCCCCAGAGGGCTACCTGAGGGAGCAAGGTGGCTCTGTGTGAGCCTGCAGAGGAACAACTTGTCGTAGACGAGGTTTAACGATGGCTTTTAAATTGACATTACAGGCCCACAGGAATCTCATCTATTACCTGTTATCATGTTGCCATAGTATTTGTCCATTCAGACATGTATTCATCAATGAATTCAACCAAGATTTCTTGAGTGCCAACTGTGTGCTAGGCCCTGAATGTAAGGTAGGCACCCTTATGTCTTCACATGTTTTTTTAGAACAAGATAATGTAGGTGTTTGAAGATCATTCCAAAGTGAGGGAAAACTCTCATTCCTTTACGTTCTGATGAGATTGTATCAGGGCAGATGGGTCCAGCCCACCCTTCCTCTGGGACCCACTTCAAAGCCACCGTAGGAAAGGAACCGTATCCCAACAACTCTCCAAAGGACAGAGGAGGACTTCGGTTTCATCTACATTGTCTTCCTGGCCCCCTTTCTAAATCAGAAGCTTCTTGTCAACGTGCTTTTACTCTTGAGAAATGCTAGTGCATCATCAATCTCCACAATGTGCTCAAAGACACTTTCTTGAACTTGTTGTCAAGCATGTGTATCCCTAGTTAGTGGACATGTGCTGTTTTAGCAGGCTAGCATCACTTTCTTCTTTCTGATGCAAGCGTACCCTGTGTCTGCTTTGGGGAATCTCTCCTCCCACACTGTGTGCCTCAGGTAAAGGGGGGTGTGCTGAAGCTGAGCCAATCGAGGCACTTGATCCCCTTAGCCTATGAAATTGGTTCAGAAATGAGCACTAGATCCACACCAGCCTAGTCAGGGCCAATAACACTGCATTCTAAGGCTTTGGTTTCTCTTCTGTTGTACAGAAAGGGTGCATGAAATTCATGAGCTCCTTTTTTCTGAAAGGGGGCTGGGGGGGTGTTGTCTGAAGATGGAGCCAACCCAAAGAAAGATAAACTGAAATCAAGAGAATGATCCCCTGTTACGCTTCAAAGTTCTGTTGCTTCTCTGTTAAGTAATGAGTTTTTTTAAAGTTGATTTGAGATGCGCTTTCTGGCTCTTAGCATGCAAAAGAACCATACCTGTCCAGCCTCATTATAACTGTCACATAATGTGGGATCACTTATATGACACTTCCAATTCTGTGAGCTCTAAGGACAGGAACTTGGCCTCTTCGTTTAGTGATGTATCAACCAGCCAGTGCCTAGAACAATATATACTGAAGAATTATTTTGTTGAAATAAAAGAATACATGTAGCCGAAACCAGTTTGGCTCAGTGAATAGAGCATCAACCTGTAGACTTGAAGGGTCCCAGGTATGATTCCGGTCAAGGGAATGTGCCTTGGTTGTGGGTACATCCCCAGTGGGGGGTGTGCAGGAGGCAGCTGATGGATGATTCTCTCCCATTGATGTTTCTAACTCTCCCTCTCTCTTCTTCTCTGTAAAAAAACAATAAAATATATTTTTAAAACAATACATGTAAATTTACATGATTATGTGACAATGCCAATAAATAATCTTTAGCTTTGTAATAAAACTAATTAAGTTGACATATTGCTGACAAACCCTGTTACAATTTTTTCCCCTGACATTCATATGACTGAAAGGGTCCTAAATTGTTCAACAGTTTCTAAGGGTGAGAGAGCTAGTTGTAATTTCATATTAATAATCAACATTGCATTGGTTGTATATAAGGCTATACAGAAGTCAGTTCCTAACTACTTAGTGGTGGTACAAAGATGTGAATACCAGACAACAGGGACCATTGAGAGCAATTGTGCAGGCTGCCTACATGGAGGCCCAAGTGAAGCACAGCTCTGTCAGGAAATTATATAAAATTGCATGGCATGGATGACAACATCTGAATATTACTTGATTTTAACCCCTTAAAGGTGAAGCCCTGAAAATGTGGCCCAGAGGGGTGTGACTTCCCCAAAATCAAACGAGTGAAACCTGGACCACTTTTAAGTGGTATTCCATGCTCCATCCCATTCCTTCTTGTACTTCTGGCATTTCTGAGCTTTTACATTAAACACTAGAAAAAAGAAAAACTCAAAAAGGGAATTTTGCAACCCTATTCTGTTATATATGCCAATGTTAACTAATCTTACACCTGGAAACTGTTCTTTATAGTCCCTATGTGAGACATGAAGCTTCTGAGTTCTTGAGAGTTCCCAAGTAAGCTTATTCTCAGTTGAGTTATGTTGCTTCTAGCTGTGGACTTGAATAGTCTCGATAAATGAGCACACCACGTGCTCTGGCACATTTTTCTCTATTCTGTACCAACTACACCTATTTTATATGCACAACATCCTATTCATCCTTGGAGTTTTGGTATTTTCTTTTCCTTGCATATAATGTTTATGAACTTGATCCTGCTTTTTCCCAATTTCCCATGACTATTTCATCTTAACATCATTATCATCTAGTATGTTAACCTTGCATGTGATAGGGGCTTGATACATATTTGTTGAATGGACCAATAGATATAAGGATATGACAGCAGGTTGTTTTGTTTTTGGTTTTGGTTTTTTTTTTTTTTTACAGTTTCACAATATTAATGAAACTTTCTAATTTTAGATTTAATTTATTTAACAAGTATTTATTGAGCACCCACTATGTAGATGGCACAGGTTGATTATTAATATGACATGACTGAACTACCCGTGTTTCCCCGAAAATAAGACATCCTCCGAAAATAAGACCTAGCACATGGAAAGATAAGACATCCCCTGAAAATAAGACCTAGCGCAACTTTGGGGAAAAAAAAATTAATATAAGACACTGTCTTATTTTCGGGGAAACAGGGTATCTCTAATAAGTTTACATTAAAGGTGGAAGAAGCAGGTTTGCACAAACATAACTAGACTGCCAGGGTAAAAGCAATTTATGACAGAAGAGGTATAAGTAAAGCGTGAAGGGAACTCTCAGAGAAAAAAAAAAGAAAGAAAAAAGATGCTTACTGAGGAATTACATTCATCAGAGTGCTTCATTTTTCGAAATTGGGCTTCTGGTGTCTATCTGTACAGGTGTGGCTGAATAGATAAGCAGAACATGACCACCAACCCTTCTCTCACAGAATATGTTATAAAGATTCTCCTTTGATCGGGACTGCAGCTGCTGTTTGCCTCTTAGTCTCTTTTGGCCCAATGTCTCCGCTCAAAAAGAGCCACTCTGTTTCTATTTGTGGCATCGCAGACCAGTCTGTCACTGCCACAGGTTCTCGGCAGTCAACAACTTTGCCACATGTTCTCGACATTGGAATTCAGTGCTCCTTTGAAGTGTTGCTCTTGCCCCCTCCCTGGTGGTCGCCCCACTTCACTTCCCTGTACGGCAGCTGCTGGAGTGTTCCTGGGCCATGCATTTCCCACCCCCGCCCGCCCAGAGGAGCTGTGTGGGACAGCACAGCCCCCATGCTGGTCCACTGGCCACTTTCCAGTTTTGTGCAGTTGCGATCCAGCCTCCCAGGAACATGCCACGTGGTAGTATTCATAAGTCACGTTTTCTTAAAGCAATGTAAGGGAAGCCCAACAGTAGTTCTTCAAAATCTTCTCTAGTATTTAGAACCAGTGCAAAGTGAGGGAGGCATTTTCTCTGTGAGTCCTCTTTTATTTGGAAATTTTAAGAATGATTAATCCTGCTTCCATTTAAGACAGCTTCAGTTGACATGTCTCTGATGGAACACCTCATTGCTTTCTGAAATTGAGTAGGATATAATCCTCATTCACTTTGGTAACCGCCAAGTATTTGAGGCAGCCCACAAAAGTGAACCCCTATTCATATAATGAGGCTTGTATTAGTCCATTGATGCATTAACTCACAAGTCATATGTTAAGCATCGATTGCAGTGTCTCCCAAATTTTTTGGTCTCTGGACCTTTTCTGTCCTTAAATATTACTGAGGATATCGAAGAACTTTTGTTTATGTAGATTATATCTATTAATATTTACCATGTTAGAAATCAAAACTGAGATGTGCTTAAAGTATTTGTTAGTTCACTTGAAAATAACAAGTCTTTTACATATTGACATAAATAATGTTTTATGAAAATATATTTTCTGAAACAACAACAAAAAATGATAGAAATACATGAGACATGAATCTTCTGAGTTCTTGAGAATCCCATGTCTCATATAGGGAATATAAATTGCTTTATATTTTTTCAAATCTCATTAAAATGTCTGGATTAATACAGCTGGATTCTTATATCTGCTTCTGCATTGACTATGTTTTGATAAGTGGCTTTGCTTTGAAGTAAATGGAGGGCGGGAATCTGGTCTTACGAGGATTTGAAGGGATAGTTTTATTTCTACTTCAGATAATTGAGGCTATTCTTTTTAATACTGCCCCAAAGCTCACCAAGTGGTGGCTCCTTAAAGGTTAGCTGCAGTGGGGAATATGAAACCATGTCTTGGACTTTGAATGGGTCTTTTACCAGGTAACATGTAGTAACTTCATGTATTGTTCACTTGGAAAATACTGGCTCACTGAGTTGTACAGATTTTCAAATGTTGATACATTTCATTATATAATGTAAAAATGTATAATTGTTGATATCACCTGTGATCTCATAAGAAAAATCATTAAATATTAGGAAGCCTTCAAGTTTGTGGTGGCAGACAAAATTTTCCAAAATTCTGATTGTGCTTGAATGTTTGAGTTTTGTCTTTGGCAACAAATATTGCCAGTTGCTTTTCTTGAACCGGCTGTCCCTCTTTGTCCATTTTTGAGAAAATATCTACCATACGCCTATCCATTGTTCTTTCGAGTAAAAGTGGTATCGCATGGCAAGCTGGCCACGTCAGCCTGCCTGTCAGTTACAGGAGTGCCTCCTCTGGACGGTCACTGTACTCTGGTGTGCAGGGGAAGTGCTGTGCTCTCATCACACAGAATATTAAACAGTGTGTAGTCAAGGGTCTTGATTTAATAAAATCAATTATTTTAACAGCCTCCTCACAGGTGAACCTAAGTCGGACTGGCATTTTTTCACTCTGTTTTGTTTTTTAATACAAGTGCAGGGCAGTGAAGAGTGGTGCTTCGGCATTGCTCTGTAGCAAGGCACAGTCATTTACTCACCATGGCTTTTGCACCATGAGTGCACATTTCAACCATGTGAAAAGGCAAAGCATACTTTAGTATTATTATGAAAATTGTTTTGATTTTTATGGACCCTGAAAAGTCTCTTCAGAGCCCATAGAGGTCCACAGACCTCACTTTGAAAACCCCTGGCATACTGTCTGCATAGAATTGTACTCAAGGAAAAAAAAAAAAAAAAAAAAAACACAGAAACTATTACATAATAGCTTGCTTTTGGAAAGTTTATAATTAAGTTGAACCACATGAAATGGCCATTTTTGTAGGTCCAAAGCTTTGACTATTGTCCGTTTCATATGGTTTCATCTTTAGAAAAAAATAGACTAGTCTGTGTGGGTGCACGAGAGAGAGTGCGTGTGTAGAGTCATGTCATACAATGGTGTGGATCTAGGAGAATGCAAACTAGTACACAATCTGCCTGAAATGCAGAGCATTTGAGTTTCTAAGTTGAAGAGAGATGTACTTAGGAACATCATACAGGTAGGAGAGGCAGAAGTAGGGGGAATAGTGAAGCTTCAGAAGTGGATATAAACGCAAATAAAGGTTATTTATGACCTACGAGAGGCACAGAGCCCCATCTCTGAGTCTTGAAAAACAAAGAAGAAATGTTAATGGGAAAGGAATAGACAATTTTGTTATTGGGAAAGGAATAGACTATTTGAAAGAGTTCTTCAGTTGCCATCCCTACAAAATTAACTTTGATGCTGAAAAGCAATGCCACAGTAGACCTTGATTATTCCATACAGTTGATCCATTTGTTCATTCCACACACACGTATTAAGTGACTATCAGGTGCCAAAGATTGTGCTAGGCACCAGACGAGTCAGAACTCATATTTTAACAGTGGTACTCCTAGTCTACGCATTGATCCAGCTTTGTGCTTTGACCACACAATAATTAATGGTTCTAAAAAGCTGGTCAGGACACATTGCTATGTGTCCTTACTGTGTTATCAGAATGCAGATGAGCAATCAATTAATTCATTTTGGGTGCAAAGAGAAAAAAATTGCATAGGAGAGATGACTTGTGAGATTGAATGAAAGGAGTTCTAGGAGTTAGCCCGCCAGAAACAAGGGAAGGCATATGCTGGACTGAGGAAATTGCATTCTCAAAGAAAAGCACAGAGATGCGGATAAACTTGGCACTTTTTCACAGTAGAGGATGTGGTTTATCATGGCGAAAAATTAGGAAACATAGGCAGTATGGTTGGAAGTCAGACTGCAAATGTCAAGTGGACTCAAGGAGCAAAAATCCCTATAACCTATGCTTTGGAAAAGCAATGGAGACATTATGTTATCCTGGGAAATCAGAGGATGGTCTAGTAGATGGAGGTGTGACAGGCCTGGGAAACAGAAGACTAAACTAGAGATTACTGAGGACTGGGATCCCTGCAGTACAGCAGCGTGAAAAGAGCAATTGGGGAAAGCACTGGAGGAAGAATTAGTAAAATACCATAAGCAATTGTGGAGAACAAAAAGATATTAAATGCTTGTAGCTTGATCTACTAAGTGCTAGGTAATGGCATTACAAGAGGAGACATTGGAGAAAAGAGAACAAGTTGGGGATGCATTGAGTTTCCTGTTGGCAACTCAGGAGAAGGGTCATGACTAAACATAAATTTGGGAGTTGTTAGTGTGCAGGTCATTGTTGAAGAAATGGGAGCAAATAATCACACATGTAGAAAACATACAGAGTGGGAATAGAGTGCCAAGCAGAGGAATCATATCCTGGCATACGTAAGAAAAAAAAATGGATCTTAAGTGGGAAAGAATGAAGTAAAAAGTCAAGTTCTCTTGAAAAGAAGTGATGGGGGACTACCTTCAAATGGCTGCAGTGGAGGTGGAGGGAAAGGGGCCAATATGGCAGACTATTGAAAGAAAAATAAGTTTGAAGACTTGAGTACTGGAATGAAGGGGGAGAAATGAGCCAGAGGCTATTAGTATTACTGCAGCTGATGAGAAAGACAAGGTGGTGTTCCTGTGCTATTTTCTCTGATTGGATTATCTTGCTTTTTGTATTTCAAAGTTTCTAAAGTACCGAGTTGTGGGAACCCTTAACAGGACCCACGGGATTAGGGCCCCCTCAGGGTCCGGTTTCTGGAGGAGGCCACACACTAAAATGAAGAGAGAGACTAGAAAAGAGTTCATTTGGGACAAATGGGTGGCCAGGCAGGAGTCAATCTCTAGTGGGAAGACTCTTGAGGCTCTGGCCTTGCTATCCCTTTTATTGATGCTGCTATGGGATACACTCATTACCCTTAAGCAGCTTTGGGAAACACCCAGTACCCTTTAGCAGTTTTGGGAAACACCCAATGCCCTTAGGCAGGTAATAAGCAGATTATCACATCAGTAAGGATTTACATGATTACAAGATGGGGAAGTTGCCTCAGTTACTATTGTCTCAATTAGATAGGGTGTGGTTGGCTCTGACCTTTCAGAGCTTCAAGGTTGACCAGCCTCTTTCTATTAGTGAGACAATGATTGGTTTCCAGCACCGAGTGTCCTAGAACTCAACAAAATTTTCCTGAAAAACCAAACATGAGCCCTATGTACACTAAGTGGCCAGAGTATTATGATCTCTGAATGCATAATAATCTGGCCACTCAGTGTATCAGTGTGTGTGTGTGTGTGTGTGTGTGTGTGTGTGTGTGTGTGTGTAATAGAGGCCTGGTGCATTAATTCATGCATGGGTGAGGTCTGGCCAGCCTGGCCAGGGGGAGGGGACATGAGCAGTTGGCCAGCCTGCCTGCTAGTGGAGGGAACAATTTGCATATTAGGCTTTAATTATTATATATAAGATATACACTGAGTGGCCAGATTATTATATATTCAGAAATTATAATAATCTGGCCACTCAGCGAATAATTCAGCAATAATGTTTCTATCCCAAGGGTCAAGGGAAACCTCCTCTAAAATGTTTCCCAGTGTCCATTTATGCAGACCATAGTAACTTTAAACTAGGTCTGGGATGGAGTCCTCATAACACCGCAGAGAAAGAAGGTTGAGTCTCTCTTTGGACAAAATCAAAGCACCTTTGTGGGGGAAATCATCCACCAATCCCCTGGATCTCATGCTTACATTCTTTTTTTTTCTTTTTTTCTTTTTTTTAATATTTTTATTGATTTTTTTACAGAGAGGAAGGGAGAGAGATAGAGAGCCAGAAACGTCAATGAGAGAGAAACATCGACCAGCTGCCTCCTGCACACCCCCCACCAGGGATGTGCCCGCAGCCATGACCGGAATCGAACCCAGGACCTTTCAGTCCACAGACTGATGCTCTACCACTGAGCCAAACCGGTTTCCGCTCATGCTTACATTCTTACTCTTACTTAGAAAGCCCTTCACACCTATTTCTCATTTATTACCTCCTTAAAGATTAAGTAAAAACCTAACATTCACCATGAAATCTACCCTTATTTTCCCCTCCCCACTCTGTTAATTCCCATATTCCATAGTTATGGGGGCTTCTCTTCCTGGCACTGTAACCCTGGGCTGGGAGGCCTACTGTGGGGCTTGGACCCATTGCTTCTCAGAAGACCTCTGCAGCCAAGAGATACCACCCAAGTTGTATCCCTCACATGTGTGCGTGGGACTAGCCCTTTCCATGTCTCCACCCCTCCTACTAGCCTTGATATGAATTCTTTCATTCCCTGGTTGTAGGACTTCCTTTCAGCCAGATTCCAGGTGGTTCTGAATGACGGTTGTTCTGCAGTTTAGTTGTAATTTTGATGTGGTTGTGGAAGGTTCTGAGTACTGTGTTAACCTAGGCCGCCAGCCATCTTGACTGAAAGGAAGAAAGTACATATTTTGGAGATTAGTTTAATGCTGGCAGAGTTGAGCCTGTATATAAACTACTAACTGGATCCTGGCAGGATAAAAGTGTACTCAAATCATTCAACAAATGGAAGCTGCAGACAGCTACAAAAGCAAAACAAAACCATATGAAGGTAATATTAAGTGTTAATATGAGCAGTAAAAGTGGAAATTTATGATAAAATACTTTTTTTAGTAATTTCCTTGTACTATTTTTTTTTTAAACCTTCCCTGTTTAGGCTGCATACTGTAGAATATTATTTTACAGGTGACCATGTTGGTCTTTCCTTTCTTAACCTGTCAATCTACCAGTATTAATTAGTATATACAGTTAACCTTTCCTATTTCCTCTGGGTGATTCTACTTCTTTTCATAGATAAATACTTAAGCTAATCATAACAGATAATAATTTAATTTAATAATGTTTAAGGATTATAGCTGCATCCCTATGCATTCCGTAATATTACAAAAGTGTTATATGCTATTTTAAAACTGAATTGTGCTATTATCAGATATTCTGAGTATTATTATAAGATGAGATAGGAAAATGTATCATAATTAAAACAAAAATACAACATTTTACTTAACTTGAAAATGGAAGCTTGACATTTTTAGTATTTTTATTTTATAGTAAAAGCACCTACCTAATTCTTGCTGTTGATTTCCTTTGCAAAATTGCCCATTGAAAGTCCTTTTACATAGATGAGTGACAAATCATACTGGCTTAATGCTGTTGAGTTCTCTCACTGTAATTGAAATCACATTAAAGGCAGGTATAGCACCAGCGTGAACTACAAACACCTCCTCATTCAAGGAGAGGGATCACAGTAAGCAGCAGAGACCAAATTAACTCTGTCTATCTTGTGCTGTCCTATATTTCTGTAAATAAGGAATGTACTCATGTTGAATATATTCCGACTTCAGAAAGTTATAATTTGAAATTAGAGATCTCCAGCACTATTTTGGAAAGACTTTTAAACCTGGACAATTCCCTGCTGTTATAAAGACTGACAGTACTTCTGAACCGTAACAAGATTTTATAAGATGGTTCTTACTAGAACCTGTTTTATATATGAACATTCTTAAAAAGCTAATTTCTTTTCTCCTTTTTGCACTGCAATCCACAAAGTGTGACTAATAATAGATTTAAATTTGCTAAGTGCATTTACTCCTTTGTGCCATCATAAAGAGAATCTATTACTGTAAAATTGAGGCTTAGTTCCAAATTGCACCATTATGAAGTTTTCTTCCAGCAATGTTTTGTCTCTAATACACTTCCCTCATTGTAATTCTATTGCAAACCTGATGTCTAGCATCAAGTCTCACAATAATTATTTTAAATTGCTACTAGGAACAGTAGTCCTGGTGGGATATATTACTACCATTCTAACAAGATGAATTTCAATGCACTTGTAACCATATTATAGTATATTATGAAAGAAAGAAAATCTCTGAGTTTTATATCTATGGACATGCATGTAACACAAAAACAATTTTTATAAATTTCTAAATGCTTATATTGAACTTCTACTTAAACTAATTATATAAGCCACAAGAACAAATTAGGATATCTAACTACATGCCCCATTAATATCATGCTGAGTGACTTGAAATGAATAAATAATTATAAATATCAAGTACTAGTAATGTGTAGAATGATTATGCACAGTAATTATATATTGTATGATAGTATAGTATCATATATATCATAGTATGATATATTGTAATGATATTATAAATCAAATTACCATAGAAGAAAGGTACCAGTTAACTATTAAAAATGAAGCTGACATAAACTTTTATTTTTAATTTCATCTTTCCCAAGTTTTTAGGATCACTCCAATAAACTACCCCCAAAAATGTGTTTCAAAATAATTTATGGCACAATAGAAACTTCAAAAAATCATATTCAGCAGTCTAAGACATTGAGTCATTAGTTTGCTAATATTATGTCATAGATGGGAATGCTGCTAGAGATCAACATGGAGAGCACTTGCCGACATTTGACGTCACCTGCAAACGTTAGTGATTTTCTAACAGCAGTATTACAAAATATGCTGTGTGTCTCATGCACAATTTTACATTTTTATTGAAAGCATTCTAAACTGCGCCTTATTAATAACTTGCCTATAGACTTGAGAAGATGATCACTTTAGATTTACTAAACACATGAATCAATTCAAGGCATAACAATTATTGTGAAGAAATAGTAGAGCCAATCTTATACAGTTAAAATAATGGTCATGGATCAAACGCTAGTTCAGCCAGCAATTTAAATAAGTTGGGACATAACATTTAGAAGAAACTCCAAGTATCAATTCTGTATCTGCAGAAATTCTCTTTTAAAAATGTTTACATACACCCCAAGTGAAAATCACTTAGCTACCTAACAAAATCTATAATTACCCCCTGAAGTCAACCAAATGGGAAAAGTAAATATGCATACTTTATAGAAGGGGCCGTTGAATTTACATGAACAATTTAGTATTTTACCTGCATAACATGCCAGAATGAACTATATTACACACCAGCCAGCATGGAGTTACCAATTGAGTAGTGAGAGATTACACCAAAATGCTGCATGCCCTTTTTTTTTTTTTTTTTTTTTTAATAATAAAGTGCAAATACTGTTATGCAATAACAACCATTCTGTACTATTTCCAGTATAAAGAAACATCTAGAAATATATATTTGCATGTCTGGACATTACCTTGT
Source organism: Pipistrellus hanaki (assembly GCF_964339955.1). Lineage (NCBI taxonomy): Eukaryota > Metazoa > Chordata > Mammalia > Chiroptera > Vespertilionidae > Pipistrellus > Pipistrellus hanaki. The sequence goes on along the minus strand of NC_140506.1, from coordinate 47,235,750 downwards.
AGGAACCGAAGAAGGTAGTCTTCTCACTACTAGGTCACTTCTCAAATTATTGATACTATTGTATTTGGAAGATTAATTACAATCACTTTTCAGTGATCTAAACCTGAAATTACATACTGTTGATTAGGAAACATTGGTATTTGTCCATACATGTGTCATTACCCTTGCGTTTACTCCTTTTTACTGTATATAAGCATGCGTTTTCTTAAATGTACTATAATGTTACTGGAATAAAACAGATTTTAAGGTAAAAATGTTCATTGTCAGCAATGGTTTTGGTCATAGATCTGTTCTTGAAGTGATAAAATGTAATGCATTATTATATGGACAAATGCCTCCATAGAACTAAGTATAAGATTACATACCACACTTTCAGGCTGGGGGAAAAATCCAAGTTAATAGAAACATGATTAGAAACAGAAGGTGTCTTGGCTCTCAGTTTTCTTAATAAAAAAAAAAAACCCTCATAAATCATTTATAATTTTCTACCAATACAGTGCCCTTCCTTCTTTTGAATTATAGGGTTTTTTTGTAAGATTCATATAGAAGCAATTGTTGACAATAGCTCAGAATAGCATGTCTAATGAGTATTTCCTGAGAGCATGACTGAGAAATATTCTGACCCTGTGCTTATCAAACCTTTTGAAATCAGTACTGTTATTTTTAATATTATACTCATGTTCCCGTTCCTTTACATGTCTTCACAATAGAATTTTGAGTTAATTCTTTGAATGTTGTGTTGAATATTCACCAACAATTAATTTTATAATTGAAAATGTATTCCCCCAGCCTCCAGGTGAAATTGATTTTAGGGGATTATGTATTATATTGAATATTTTCAGAAGGAAGGAACCACTTAGAAACTTAGCCAAAATCCAAAAATTTTAAAGGACAAAGAATATCAGATCTTTCTGAATTTTCTGAACTTTCAAGATCCTGAGTCACCTGGGTCACTTGTTACACTACAGAAAATAAGGACCTTTCCTGAGTATTCTGTTTGCATAGACCTGTGCAAGGGACTAAGAATCATTGTGGGTTGCTTTTTGTTTTTTGTTTTTTTCAATCAGCTTAGATGTACTGAGAAGCATTTGATTTATCTCAAATGCAACTCTTTGTATTTAAGGCAATTGGGAGGAAAGAAAAAAAAAATCATTCAAGGGTTTGGGCAAGATTAACTTAATTTTGAGAACTAAGTGAGCTGATGACACAAATCTAAACAGAACCCAGTTTTCTATCATTTCACCCTCTGTGTCTGTATTTGTGTATGTGATTGGGATATTTTGGTTCAAAATAAATTTCCCTTTTTAAAAAAGAAGCTTAGTTAAGCATAGCGTGTGTCTTGACATGATGTGTTTGATTGACAATGAATAAAAATAGTTAATTTATATCTCCCAGAAGCACATAGCAAAAGATCATAAACCTGTAAAGGACCCCAAGATTTCCAGTCTAGCATACTCCCTTCTAGGAAGAACTACACCTAATGTCTCTAATGACCTAATGTCTCTTAGAAGGATAATTTTATTTCATTTCATGTATCTCACAGAAAGACGTTTTCTTAACTGCTCCATTAATCTCTTCCAAAGCTCAGTATAGAAATATTATAACTAGAAAAAAATTCTTAGTTATCATATATAACTCTTTCCTTTCTAGAAACAAAATATAGTACTTTTCATTAATTTGAGTATCCCACTAATTCACAAGACAGTTACATTGAACTATTCTATATAATAAAAGCGCAATATGCAAATCAATGAAATAACAGAACAACTGGTTGCTATGATGCTCACTGACCACCAGGGGACAGACACTCAACACATGAGTTGCCCCCTGGTGGTAAGTGCACTCCCACAGGGGGAGCACTGCTCAGGCAGAAGTTGGGCTCATGGTTGGCAAGCACAGCAGTGGTGGCAGGAGCCTCTCTCATCTCCATTGCAGGCGGTGGTAAGGAGCAAGGGGTCCCAGACTGCAAGAAGGATGTCTGCCTGCTGGATGTGGGCCTAAACAGGCAGGCAGACATCCCTCGAGGGGTCCAAGACTGCGAGAGGGCACAGTCCAGGCTGAGGGATCCTCGCCTCCCCCATCAATGCACGAATCTCGTGCACTGGGCCTCTAGTATATGTATAACTAGAGATCTTATTACACAGATGAGTATTCTTACAAGTGAACACAAGCTACAGATCTAGAATAGTAAATCATACCTATTTATTTATTTATTTATTTATTTATTTATTTATTTGAAACAGGAACTCTAAGTTCTAAGAAAAGCTCTCTGCTCAGAAACATGCAACATAAGGATATATCTCCAAAATTTGCATATTTTTTCAGGAGGTGCATGGGCCCTAAACACCTTCTATGTTAATAAACACTAATCTGGTGGAAAGAGACCATCCCCAAAATATTGGTGCCCAATGCAGTTTCTTGTTCATTAAAGAGGCAAATTATCAACAAAGTTTATATGGTATAAAACACTAATTCATTAATATTAAAAAATCCAAAGATGAAAATTGAGCTGTATTGACCACACTATAAATTCGTGTAGCATGAAAATGAGTGCTATATTTCACCTAAGAATAAGCATTAAGTGATTTTAATTTTTCCAGTGTTTAACAAATTGAGCAAGAAATATATGCTTCCTAATGATTTGTACAGAATATTCATATATAAGAAAAAACAGAGTGATTATCCCTAACCGTTATAGAAGTCAGTAATAAGACCAGCTCTTAAATTTCAGAAGGTTGTTCTTTTGGGGATTCTGATACCCAGAGTTTAATGGTAGACATGAACAGGAAAAAGATGACTGTATTGAAATGAAAAACTTGGATTGGTCCATTGCTGGGGAACATGCACATTGTATCTTGAGTTTGCGGCTGTGTCTGCCATTTCCCTGGTGGATCATATAGGTGTTAAAACCTATTTCCAAAATAGTAACTCATTTTATAGAACAAGTAAAGGCCTGGTGCACGAATTCATGAACATTGAAACAAAATTAATTAGAAGAAATATTTTAATATTGCTGTTCGCCCTTTCTCTATAATATAATAGAAGTGTCAACCAAATTCATGATCGATAATGACAGATTGAAGCACACACGTGCAATTGGTGCCAGCAAGAGCTTTTGGATAGTCTTACAAAGTATCTGCATGTAATATATAAAACTATATAGATAAGCTTGCTTAATTAGACCTGCTTTCTGATTTAACTGAACTTTTTCCAGCCCAGGAAAAAGTTCAGTTAAATCAGAATAAGTCTAGTTAAGCACTCCAGCTATTCTTTCAGGTATTTGTTAGCAACACAGCAGTAAATGTCAACATGAAGCAGATTATTATTGATCACTCAGGGAGTGCAAAGGGTAAAATACTTAATTGCAGCAGTGTTTGACTATATTCTGCGCAGTATATAGGAGAAAACCTGAAGTCATTTTCAAGGTCCACCATTCTTCTTCTCAGTCAGGTCAAGTTTCTAAGCTATCTAAATCTCCATTTTCTGGCTAATGAAAATAAATTCGAATTCTACGAAATGTTCTATCTACCTACCCCAGGACTTCTGTGAGGATCAAATGAGAGGAGGCATGGGGAAATGCTTCACAGACATTTTGTTAAAGTGTAAAATGTTCCTGGGCTGAAGAAACTGCAAGGAGGCTAGTCACTAGGGAGAGAAAGCTGGGTATTGCTATGTGACATCATTACCCAGCACCCACAGCCACCGTTTCCAGGCTGGACTGGGCTGTGGGTCGCATTTTGCACCATGGAATCTCAGCAGCATCAGCTGCAATTTGGTGGTCTGTAGCTCCAGGGTGGTGGTTGGGTCTGTGTCCCACTTGGGGGAAGCTGAGTGTTGCTTTGTGAATGCCAGGTCCATGGTGCCATTTCTCTGTAAATGGCCAGTGTGCATCACGGCAGCTCCTGTGTTAAGCATCTGCCCCCTGGTGGTCAGTGCACATCATATCGACCAGTCAGACAAACACTTAGCATATTATCCTTTTATATATAGATCCCAATAGTCCTTGACTTAATCCTTTACTAAGAACCAAGTTAATTTTTCATGAGGGAAGTGAAATTTTTGAAATGTTGTAGGTAAATTGACTATATCCTAAAGATCAATTCAGGCATGAGAAAAGTACAACTCAAAAACATCTTATGAATAATATTTTACACAATATATATATGTGTACTTATCCTCCACTACCCCACCATCACGTGTTTTTCTCCTCTATAATACTGAGCAACTAATTTTCTCACAGCACCACTTCCCCAGGGACAGGATGTTACTGGGTTTCAGTGAGGTCTCTACCTTCTATAGCTGCACCAAGCTGCCTCTTTGCAAGAATTTTCCTTGAGTGTGTCATCTCTGTAAATCCTCTTAATGCTTGGTATCTAGGATATGTGTTGGATATTCTTACAAAGTTTCTGCATATAATGTGTAAAACTAGAATTGCTATAATTATAGAGGCTCAATAGGAAAAATCCACTTTTGCCCACCATCATGAAGCTTATCTCATCTCCTATTTTGTCATTCCCATAGGGTATGAAGTCTTAAGATATTCTCCTATTTCCCTTCAATCAAATGCCATAGTAATGAATAAATATTTATTAATACCTATTAATATGGATTCAAAGAGATTTAAGACATGGTTTGGTTCCTATGCTTACTATCTAGTTGGGAAGTAAGAGCATGAAAACAAAAGTGATTAATAACATGAAGTAGCATAGATTTTGTGAGACATGATACCCTCTAATTTATGTGTTAAGAAATCAAAATTTACATACATCTATGTTACTTAAAGGAAGATACATCTGTACTCCTTGACTCACCATGATTTTTCACTAAGCTTGTGTCTTCTAGCACAATGAACAATAATGTGATGATCTGGTGACATATAGCTGTGACTTCAGGCTGTTTCCATAGAGGCAGAGCAGCCTTATTGGTTCAGTGGTGGAATGAGATACAGAAGACAGGGATTCTGACCTCAGACAAGTGACTTAACCTCTCAGTTTTGAGCTTTGTCATCTGTAAAGTAAGCTTCATTAACCTTGCCAATATCATTGAGATGTTATGAAGTCTAGCTAATTAAAGCCCATTAAATGTTTTGAAGATATAAAGTGCTTACTTTGCAGTCATAAAGAGTAAGCAAAAAAAAAAAAAAAAGGTTTTATATGAAAATACTAATTTTTGTATGATGTTTGTTCAAATGGATACCCAGAGCCTCATGGGAGGGACGAATTTGCACTGATCCATTCACACTTTCATCTGGTTATTTTGGTGACTAACAATGACCTAGGTCTCATTAACTATCAGCTAACTGAGTTAATTGGATACCTCATTGATAATAATATATTTGGACATGGTTTGGTTTGTTTGTTTGTTTCCAAAGGTTTCCCTAGGATTTAATTTTAATATCTCTAAAAATTTTAGATTGAGCAATTAGAGCCAAAGGCAATAAGCTAGACATTATTAGATGTCACTAACATCCAAGGGACTAACTCCGATAGTCCTGGAGTCATCAATAGGCTCTCGACCACGCTCAGTGAGGTTGGAGAATGACAAGGCTAATAAACCCAAGTGTCTCCCATTAGGAAGGGCTCTTGTGCATCTCTTGCTCACTAGGACTCTATTGGCAAGAATTAGAAATTGTATTGGTCTCTGTATCCTTTGGCAACTAATAAAGTAACAATGAAGATGCACTATGCTACAAAACCAGTCCTAAGTACTAAGTAATTAATGCCCCAACCCCTGATTCATAACGCCTCCTCTTGGGATTGATTATATCTTTCGGCAGAGAACAAGAAAGCCAGCCATAATGAGGAACTGAGATTAGGTGGGACCATTTCTATAATTCTTAGTTCTTTGAACTTTCAGGCAAGGTTAATATACATACTATTTCATGGAATGAAACAAAAAATACGCGATGTTGAAATATTTCCTTTAGAGAAATACGAGAGCAATAGAAACCTGCAAGGCTAACAGAGTAGCATGTAAATCTTGAGGTATATACTTCAGGTTTCAAGGGTAATGAATGGCCTATTTGGCCCAAACCAGGTAAACTTGAATTCTGCAAAGCTAAATACTGGAAATTAGCTCCATGATTTATTAACTCAGATAATAATGTTCCTGATGTTAAAAAAGATGAAAATTAAGCATCTAGTTATGAATACTGTGTCTGCACAATGTGCCGCATGCGCCGCATGTGTTAGAATTTCTTCTCAGTTCTTTTTTTAATCTTTTATTCATAGCATTGCAGGTGATGAAAAATTTATGCCTTGAGTCTGGCATTGAAATTAAATGCAAAATGAAAACAGAAGCAGTTTATACTGACAGCTTAAATATCTTTATCTAGCATACGGTTGCACTATAAAAATCACTGGGTGACTTTTTAAATCTCCCACATGCAAAAAAAACAAGAGTTGTACAATAATGAATAAAGTTACATATCTAAGATATCAACAGAAAAGTTGTATTTTATTAGCACTTTGTTAATTTCATTTTGCTCTATTTCACTGTTTTTGTTTAAAGGCATAGACTGATGAATATAAGCTTTTAGAAATACGGCACAACTTCATCTTTGATATTACTAGTAATTCCTCAGAGTGGCAGGAAACAATTGATTTTTGTAGTATATTTAGTGAGTGTGATTTCTCTGGTAGGTTTATATCTTAAGCTGAATAGAAAACATAAATCTGTACCTAAGGTAATTATGCTGCAGTAAAGGTTAATTATTCAGGTGAACCAATTTGTTCATCACTATATTAATATGAGTGATGCTTTGGAAGAATGGCAATAATTATAGTAATATCCACAGTTACTGGGTGTGTGAGTTTTCAAATGTATTTCCTTCCTTAGAACAGTTCGGGTAATTCTGGACACGTTATTTTATTAGTCACAACTCTGTTCACAAAATGAGGTTCCCTGTAAGTGGTTTCTGTTTTTCTAGAGATGTAAAATCTTTTGTCTTAGGCATATGTGTGTATGCTATGCTGCATTCAAATGTACTCTGTGCCTTTTGTTGATGCACTAATGTTGAATCTCAAATAGTTGCCTGATAATGTCAATTAATTGAAAAAATAAATACCTCTTAGCTTGTGAATAATGCACACAGGTTTAAGATACATTGTCTAGGTAGAGTATATATGTATGTATTTTCGAGAACCTAGGAAATAAGTATAGAGTTATTTAGCATTTAAATAAGTAAAGCGTGAAATTTAGAACTGTCTAAACTTTAGTTACAGAAAGCACCAATACTAAAATAGCCCCTTAGATTCTATATTTAGAAGCCTTCAGCACATAGCTTAAAATATTTTACACCCATTCTCTGATTTGTAGCTTTTGCCTGCATGTTTCATGTAAACATACTGTGTATAATTATGCAGATAATTTCATACCATATTAATTGTGCTAAAAGTTCAGTGAAAGTTAACTCAAGAATTCATTTACATTTCAATTATTTTAGTGGCATAAGATTACCAAATCAAATTGAAATATCTCTGACCATTATAGTTTGTAAACTACTTTCAATACATTTTTTGATCCAACATTAAATATACTTAAAGAGTAGTGCCCCAAAGCCTTGACACAACAGATATCAGATGTTGAAGTATGCTTGAGATCTGCTTTCAGCATGGGAATTGTCGAGCTCACCTGCATCTTTGAAATGAAGTTGATAAGTTCTATTACCTTTTTTTTTTTAGGCAAACTATACACACAAAAAAACCCCACACAAAACAGATGCATTTAATTTATTTCTCTTTAATGTAAGAAGAATAATTCAAGGTTTTTATTATGAGAAGCAAGTAAATGTACTAACTTTTACATGTAAAGATAGCATCTAAAGCCACTCTCCAAATCAGCAAATTTCAGGTTAGCATTTGTTTCTTATTTCTTTCATCATGTACAGATTTAATATCATCAGGAATAAATCTAAATTGTTTGCTTCTTTCCTCCTAATTCCTGAAGCAATGTAAAAGCCTAGAGAGGTTTGAAGTGACAGGATTACAAGCAGTCTTTTGCATACATGGCCTTTAGGGATAAGCGGCTACCTTGCATCTAATAAACAAGAAAGTGAATTCATTGAATAATGAATTAAGTGGCATAAGTTGTGATAACAAGGAGCAAATGTAACTTCAGACGAATGGTATTTGCTTTGTGTGGGGTTAACTGAGAGGGCTGATTCTCTGCCAAGGGAGACTGAAAAAAGGCTCATTATATTATAAGATGTTCTTTTACAGAACAGTCTAAAATGGTCTTGCAGACCCCACTCCTCCCACCCCCGTTTGCTGAACTCCTTTGTGTGCTTCTATCAAATCAACCACCGCCACCAGGGGGATAACTGGGATTCTTTTAGACTTGAGTGTTGTTTAAGAAGAAAAATCCTAGTGTGTTTTAGATGGGTCACTCCACAATTAAAGAGAGATATCTAATTGGTTCATCCCTATTAGGGTCAGCAGCTGGTTACAGAATTAAAGGTTGTGGTGCCCCCACTGCATCGTTCTGAACCAAATTAAATTATTAATCTACTCGGCTTCAGAGTAGCTTCATGGGGATTCCCAACCTGCCATGCTGAATAAAACAGAACGACCGCTTTACATTTTCATTATGGAAAATTATATTTTAAATTGCAAATGCTCTCCTATTTAGCTTACATTGCATATCTCATTGGATATGTAGAAATGTCTTTGACAATCACTGCTTATAAGTTGTTTTGTTAATTTCTAGTTGTAGTTGGAAACTACGAAACGACCCAAAAAGGTGATTTGCATGCAGTTCCAACTCTCTAGCCAGAACTAATTGAGCCATGAAAAGCAAAGTCCAGAGACTTGGGCAGCCATTATCTTTGACTCTTAAACTCAAAAGATATAATTAAATAAGTGTGTTATAGGAGGATTTGTAATCTGAAATGAGCTACAGGGTAATTCTACCAGTTATTTTCATGGCTACACTTCCTGCAAGGGATTGGGGGTCCTAGTTTTTGTGATCATTTATAATTATTTTGTGTTTTTTTGTGTGGTTTTTTTTTTTTTTTGTTACTTTAAAGTGAGTATTATCTTTGTGAAAAAATGATAGCTGTATTCAGTTTTCCAATAAAGTGTTAACAATGCCTTAATAATGATATCTGTACTAATAAAAGGGTAACATGCTAATTAGACCAGGAGACATTCCGGGAGACCTGGACATCCTTCTAGACAAAACCATTTTGGTGGGGCCACGGCAGAAGCAGTTAGGGGTAAGCAGGCCAGGAGGGGAAGGCAGTTGGGGGCAAGCAGGCTGGCAGTGGGGGGCAGTTGGGGGCAATCAGGCCAGCAAGGGGGAGGCAGTTGAGGGCAAGAAGGCAGGCAGGCAGAGTGGTTAGGGGCAATCAGGCAGGCAGGCAGGTGAGATGTTAGGAGCCAGGGGTCCCTGATTGCGGTCCCTAAACTACTGGTTTAGGCCAGATCCCTATGGGGTCTCTGTGGGATCGGGCCTAATCGGGCAGTCAGACATCCCCTGAGGGGTCCTACATTAAAGAGGGTGCAGGCCAAGCTGAGGGACACACCCCACTCCCATGCACAAATTTCGTACACCGGGCCACTAGTCCTATTATTATGATAATCTAGTTTGCTCATTTATTCATCAAAGCATACTTAGTGAACATCTATTATGTAGCCGGTACTAACTTTGAGGAGCCATGCAAATCAGTGGAAGTGAATGAGATAAAGTCACTTCTGTTGTGGAGTTTACAGTGGAAACAAATGGAACAATGCATAAGTCAATAAATAAATTAGCAAGCAAATAACAGAGCAATGTATTGGAACTGAAGCAAAATACTATTCATAGAGTAACCAAGAAAAAGAGACCACTTTAGACAGGATTGTCAAGGAAGGCCTCTCTAAGGAGGAAGCATTTCTGCTGAGACCCTAGGCATGAGAAGAGCATTCCAATCAAAGAGACGAGCAGGTGCCAAAGCCCTGTGTGGGGATGAGCCTGGCATGCAGGAGAAACAGAAGGGAGCAAAGTTGGCTTCCTGAGCATGCAGCCTGGGTGGTTACCCAGGGTTCCATGCTTAGAAGGGCCCAGTTTAATGCTCTGCTATCACCATCTTGGAATTCTCATGTTCCTATAAATTACGCAGCCAGTCTTGGAAAGAAATCTAATATAGTTAAAGTGGGGGCGGAGGGCAGGGGTGCACCTGCACGTGTGTGTTGGAATGGGGCAGGTGCACATAACAAAATATGGTAAGTGATATTGTGGGGCATTAATATAGTTTATGAAGGATTAGTTGCACTTTATAATGTAGCCATTTTTGTCTACAGTGTAGAAAGTGGAAACTATTTTGTTCTATATTTAGCCAAATCTTCGCATACAGATGATAAACTCCTCAAGGGTAATATTCATCTCATCTGTGTATTGTATACACTTCATAGCACTGTGTGATTAGCTATTCCACAAATACTAATTGCAGCTAAAAGGAATTTGCCTTCTCTTTTAACCCAATAGGGCTTTGTGGGGGGTGTGGTGGGGGAGAATAAGCATTTAGTGTTTACATTTGAATTCTGGTTTTCCTCCTGTAGTTAAATTGTAGTACCAAATCTGTAGGACCTTTTGACAGTCAGGCCGAATCATATCAAAGTGCTGATCCTCAACCCTATTTGGACCTAGAAAATGGCATTTTCAATAGCAGATTGAAATTGCGGGTTGTTTAAGGAGGTAAATAGAAACCTGACAGGCATCTTTGTAACCCCTGCAGGATTTATTTAAAAGAGGAATGAAGCAACTAGTGCAGGGCTGTTCATTAGCGCACCACGCTGAGCAGTGCTGTCAGGTCCGCACCCATGGGCCTCCTTAGAGGGGAATCCACACTGCAGCGAAGCCTTGCTGCCAGTCAGCAGCTGCCCTCCCCCAACGATGGAGTCTGTGGCTAGACGCCCACTTTCCACTACCCTCTGCATTATAACAAGTGGTGAGTCGCCAGGAATTGCTACGACAATAGCCTAAATCCACAGCATAGTTCAGAGTTTCAACAAGTTACAGGGCTTTGGTTGACACATTGTTATTTACTGATAACCTTGCCTCTGAGCAAATCTATTTGCATTTGTTGATGGTTATGAGGATTTACCCAATGAGTACTAAGTGCAATGACATTATGGGGTCAATGTGACAGAATCTGGCCAGAAGGGTTTTATCTCATGAGGATTTCTCTGATCAGCACAAAAGGGTGATTTTATAATTCAACTGACTAATTCTCCAAAAAATCTGTATGAGGTACTTTTGTTGTTTGCTTCTTAGCTCTTCTTTTGATTATTGGTCTACATAATCATTGTCAAGTTGCTTCTTACTGGGTGTTCTTTTGCATTTTAGCAATACACTAAAATCCATTAGTTTGTAGTTCTTCCACTTGCATGCTCCATTTCTCCATTTTATTGCTTTCTTTGGTTTCCTAAGATCTCCTACATTTGAACATTTAAACCTAACTACACATTTTGAGTCAGTAATGGGATTATAAACTACTTCTTAGTAACCTAACAAAAATGAGAAACTCCTAAGAGAAGTCTTAATCTTACCTCAAAAACATTTCTTAAATATACTCATTATTTCCCTTTTTATTTTCTTAGTAACTGTCTATAGCCTTCAGCTGACAGGTGATTACATATTCCAGAACCTTGAAATACAAGCTTGTGTTCAAGCTACACAGGACCTCCACATTATAAAAAATGAAAAAATATCTAACCATTTGGATATTGTAATCTATATATAATAGTTTTCCTCCTGAACTTTACAATGGCACTAGGAATATTCCTCTGATGGATGAATGAATGGTCTCAAGGAACTTGGTCTAGTGATGGAATGAGACAGACAATGTTAGCAAAATAAGATGTGCCATTACAAGGGGAAGTGCAGATATTTACAAATGTTTAGAGCAGGCACTTGTAATCTGGTTTTGGGAGTCAGGGAAGGCTTCCTAACATCTAAACTGAAATTAATCCTATTTAAAAGTCTGCACATGTCTTATTTTCCCCTACATTCATGCAACACTAAACAAATGGCTGACTTACTTCAAGATTTCTTTCCACAGAGCACCAGGCCCCTTCCTGTGTTCTACAGCTTTCGGTTTTCCATTCCCAAAGCACTTGTTCTCCTCTCTAACTACACAGGGCTTGTTTAAACCGTTCACGCTGCTTTATTACCAACCAAAAGTTGTGTGCTCTGTGATTGATTACATTGGGCACACAAGTTCTGAGAAAAGATGTAAATAATGCGATAAACAGCTATGCTCAAAGACGGCTTTTAGAGACAAACGAGTGACTCTAATGATGGGAGTTTCTGTGGCTATGGCAGGTGAATGAATGGAAGGTATTTTTTTGCATCAGGAGCTTCCTCCATATTCCACCAAGTAGAAAACTGCACACATTTGCCACCATTTTGTACCTAAAGAACCGACCTTCCCATTTATTCAATGGGAAAATACAAATGAGGAAATGAAGAAGGGAGGAAAAGTTAAGAGATTGATGAGACAAGTGGAAATGTGAACAAGGAAATGATCAAATTTCTTCCCCTTTCATTTCCAACTATATTTATGCTACTTCTTAAAGTGACATCTTCATTCTCCAGCCACCTTACTCAGCTAAGGCAGCATGACATGGAGTGGCAGGAAATTCTGTGGTGCCATAGAATTTTGGGTTTGAATCTTGGTTTTTGCTACTTGCTAACTGTATGGCCTAGGGCAAGTCATTCAGTTTCTTTCCACCTCAGTTATTCTCAGGTATAAAAACATTAATACCTCACACACAGAACAGGTATGGGGATTATATGAGATAACTAACATCTGCTATACATATGTGTTATAGCAGAGAGATCGTTATAATGGCAAGGTTCTACTGGTATAGTTATGAACAAAGGGGACAATTACTGTAAAAGTAAACAAAGTAATAAGTACTGAACAATTTTAATCTTTAAGAGAATTCCTGTGGAGATTTTATTTGCTTATTTAATATATGTATTCCACCTGCCCCGATCCCCCCTCAAACCCAGTTCAAGTGTATTAAATTAGAGCCCTGGTGAATGTGTAGAGGAAGAAACTTGGTCTGCTGTGTAATAAGCTTGTCAGTGCTAATGCTCGGTGACCAGAGATATACTGTTGACTTCTCTCACAACATGTGGTAAAAACTATTGCTCTGAGAATTCCACTTCTGGGGACAAGACACTTTCTACACAGGAGAGAAGCTCTTGGCTACATTGCTACTTAGAAAAAGGTTTTGCTGCACTTCTTCCAGCCAGAAATACTTTTATTATGATAACCTCACATTTTATTGTCCCATCAAAACAGTAAAATGCTCCTGAAAATTGTTTTCAGGCTCTGTTTCTATATAGATGAAGGAAAATCTCATTGTAGAACTGAATTACCAGTATTATAACATTACTCATTGAGTTTCTATAAAGCTTGGCTTCCCAGACAGATTATGAATCTGTGTCGTGAGGAGTTGAGGTCACATTTAAACCTTTGCAAAGGACTAGTTAACTTGGGAAGCTGCTGAGTCAGAACTTCTCAATAGCCTTCTAAAAAGAGTTTAAAGAGAAAGGGGTAAACTATTCCCTGACTCTCCATTTCCCAAAAGTCAACAGTAAGGATTATGGTTTCTTAAAATCTCTTTTATACTTAGAGGTGGATCTGTGAGTTAGAGATTGTCTTCACCACTGTGTGTGATGGACTGGCACTTCAACTACATAAAGTTTTGAATTCCCTCTGTCTTTAGATTGTCTTACTGGGAAGATGAAAATATTTGTAGCTAGGAACAGACTTGTCAGTGAACAGCCTAGATTGAAGAATTTAGACTGTCCTCAGAAAGAAAGCAGAAAAATAGGTTCAAATTGTCTTCCTTTTCAAACCTAGGAATTCCATATTTTATTGTGATTTCTCTGCTTAGAAATTGCTTAAAGCAAGCTTCAGTTGTAGACCACTCATTTCTCAACCAAAGTCTGGATACACTCAACCAGAACAAGTGTTTGCCAAGGGATTTCTTAAAAATTTGGAGGTACTTTCAGATGAGACTCCTTTTACATAATAATTGTGATTGCTGTACAGGAAATTTTCATTAGATAGCTTGCAAAACCTTTCTTCATTTTTTTTAAATATACAACCTAGAATTTAGATCACAAAGCATTGAAACAAGCTACATTTATAGAGGTTTTACTATGGGCATGACAATCTGCTAAGCATTTCACTTTCAGCTAATCTTAACAACTATCTATGAGGTATAGAAACTTCTAATTGCTTGATTTTTCCATCAAAAACAAAAACTGAGTTAGTAAATGGCAATGGTCAGGATACCAAGAAAGGCAGCATGGCTACCATATGATAACACAGAATTCCATGCCCTGGCCCACCACCTGGGATCATAGGTAAATCTTAGTTTAAAGTCCCTCAGAAATGTCAAACAACTGCTACTGCTCTGCATGTGAATGCTACAACACACATGTATAAGTCCCTGCTTCATGTATTAATATAACAAGTAAGAATTCAAATATTCATGGGTATTGTTCTACATATTTTATATGTATTATTTAATTTAACCTCACACCTTGTACAGTAATAATATTCCCAATTTTTAAGGAGAAACTGAGGCTTCAGTTGGTTGTATGACTTGCCCACCGTCACCTAGCTAATAGGTGACAGAGACAGGGCTTCTATCACAGTGTGATAATGGAAATAGAAAAATGCTGATGTAAGAAATCCCATGTGAGTAAGGGAATAAGTGCAATGTACACAAAAGGGTTGTGTTGGAATTGATATTTCAGATATGCACAGGATGGCAGAGGATCAGAGTGGAAGGGTGCTGGAAAGGCTAAAGGCAAAGAGACCACTCATGTTAGGCACTCAAAGAATTGTTGAATGAATGAATTGGTACCTGCAAGAAAGTTTGAATGAATTGGCAGGGGCTGAAAAAGCATGGTGACAATCATTAACTGAAGAGAGAATAACAAGTGACACTGCAACTGATTGAGGTGTGGGTTAAAGGGAACCAGTGAAAGAGAACGTTTGCACTTAGACAAGTTGGATCTGAAATGGAAGACATATATTTTGAAATGTTCTCAAAGAATGGAAAGTGGCATCTGGATTTTAGAAATGAGGTCATCAGATACACTTGTCAGTTAACTTGGTTGCTAGTATTGCAACTAATTAATTTTAGAAAAATAATTAAAAAATTTGAAAACACTTTTAGGTCATTGCTAATTTATTATTTTATTGTTTAAAGCATTACATATGTCTCCTTTTTCCCCTGATTGACCCCTCCCTGGCCACTCTCACCCCCTAGGACAAGCCCCCACTGTAGGCCATGGCTAATTTTGTACAATGTTACATTTGCATATAAATGAGCTATTTATATTAAAAGAGAAGGTCGAGAGAGACAAAGTAAAACAAAGTGGTAACAAAAATAGCTCTTCGTTTCAAGAGAAGGTTGTATTTGCACATTTTAAGTAGCTGCCTTCCATAGTTTTAGGATTATATACCAAGCCAATGAGATTTAGCAAAGAGGATTTGTGACCAGGCCAATTAGAGCATTTCCTTTTAATGTTGAAGTTCTGGGAAACTGATTTACATTGAGGAGAAATTTAGGTAATGTTCTGGGAATGTGAGATCAAAATGTCCAGTCTGTCAAAGTCTTTATGAGAATTGTAAAAGTTATATCTGGAATGTAATCATTAGTATCACCTCTTTTGAACTTCCCAAATATAAGAAGGTTTTGGGTTTGGGTGTTGACATGCTTAAAATCCTTTATATAAACTACTGGAAAAAGAAAAGATGATGATTCATTCAAAAGTAATCTGTTCACCAAGTAGGAAGAGCTATGCTCTAGCAGGTAACTCTCCTTAAATAACTAAGCATCTCATAGTCTACCAGTGTTTCCCAAAATGTGGTACGTGTACCCCCAGGGGTACAGGAAGAGTTTGGTGGGGGTACACATTGCACCAGAGTTTGGTGGGGATATGCACTGCGCCTAATTCTACATTCTCATGAGTACGAGGGGTATTCAGCATTACGAAAATTATAGAAGGGGTACACATATGTCAAAAGTTTGGGAAACACTGGAAAAGAGAAAGATGCAAATTGACCATCACTTCACAATTCCCACCAGCCAATCAGGAGTGAATATGCAAATTAATCTGGCAAAGATGGTGGGTTAATTTGCAGATGCCAAGCGGCTGGGGGTGAGGTGGCTGCTTGTGTATATGCCAATGCCAAGTGGCCTGGATGCCAGGGCGATTGTCCTTGGGACCCAGGCCACTCGGAGCCTATAGGCCTGCGCGCATAGGCCTGGAGTGACTGGGCTCCCAAAATGACCCCTGGTCACTCCGGGCCTACACTCGCAGTTACAGAGCAGCTGGGGGTGGGGCAAGAACATCCCTGGGACCTAGGCACTCTGAGCCATCGCGTGCACAAATGGCTAGGGTAGGGCGGGAATGTCCCCCACAGCGAGCGAGCAGACAGCAGACTGCGGGGGCAAGGGGCAAGCAGACCCCTGCAATGAGCATGCAGACAACAGGGCCCTGCTTATCCCTGGCCGTGGCAGTGAGGGGCAAGCTGTCCCGCGCAGGGCCCTCACAGAGAGCAGGCAGCAGGGCCCAGCTTGCCCCTGGCCCCGGTGGCGATGGGCATGCAGAGCCCCCACAGAGAGCAGACACCAGGACCTGTGGTGGCGTCAAGCAGAGAATCATGGGGAGCAGGCCTAAGCCATCAGTAGGATATCCCCTGAGGGCTCCCAGATTGGAGAGGGTGCAGATCAGGCTGAGGGACACCCCCCGCCCCCATGCACGAATTTTGTGCACCAGGCCCTAGTAGTCTAAATAAAAAAAAAAACATGTTCACAATAGTTAGGACACATGTCTAGGAAAATATGAACAAGAGGGAACTTTTGGCAAAGTTAAACTATCCGTAGATAGGAATAGGAGGGCTGTGGTCCTGTCATGATGTGAAGACTTCAGATGTTAGTGATCACTGTAAAACAGTCCAGCGTGGAAGCATCTTAGATAAAATTCTTGTAATTTTTTGGCCAGGAATCTAAAACTTGCTTCTATCTATGGCTATAATTTTTGTGCCAAATAAAAGAGCACTTTGCTGGCTCTTTTTTAATAGGAAGGCCAAATGATTGGGAAATATGTACTTCGAACAGCTAAGCAGAATCTCAGGAAGTTTGCCAAACAAGATTTCCAAATAAAATGTTTGGGACAGAAAACAGGGATGGACTTTGTAGGGGTTGGATGGGTTCCACCAGCCATCTGTGCAAAGTTACTTGGTATCACATCAGCTGAGAGCTATGAAGTAGCACAAAACTTTCAGTGATAACTTCATTGTTAAATGGGTTCATTTGTTTACCAGGCAGACCTCTCTTTACCAAGATCAAGTATCTGAATGTATCTTCATTTCCTGTGAGAAACAATAACGATGGACCAACACGTGAAGGAATTTCATCAATCGAACTATTACCTCAGTGGTAATGCATTAGCAGTCAGTGAAGGCAGATTAATTTACTTACGGTGAGCTAAGTGCATTCTTGGCTCACAAAGGGGCATCATTTGCTCACTTAAGCCAGAGATCCCATTTTTGACGGCAAATGTCACTGCCTGGATTTCCCTTTGACAGTCTGGCAACCCCACACCCTTGTTATAGTATCCATTTATTTGTCTTATTTTCAGCCAGATTAATCCATTCTGTTTTGACAAGAAGACTGATGGGTAATTGATAACTGTGATAGACACAAACAGAAGAGTTGGATGCTGAATAATTCAGCACTTTTCAGTATCAATAAGAGAACAGGTTGAAGAATTTGTGTCTCTATTTACACTTAAACTAAACTAAGTCAGCCCAGACATTTATGCTGCCAGTCTATCAGAAAACCAAACAGTGTACATTCGGTTTCCACCCGACAAAATGTTTTATAAGCTTGTAACAATATGTGTGAAGCTGCCAGAATAATAAATAGGTACAGCAGCCCATGCATGCTAATGTTATGTTGTAAGCAGTTTTGTTGACAAGTGCTAATACTTCTTTCATACTATCATCAAAAGCAGCTAATACAACAGCCATTATTTGCTGGCTTTCCAAGCAAGACATGATGGATTGTGACCTTAATATGGGTTAGCCGAGTTTTGAAAGTTAAACAACTTGCAATAAATCATAGAATTATTACAATGCAGTTTAATTGGTTAAGGACTGTTTATTTCCTAAACAGGGTGAAAAATTTCTGTTTCGGCACTTTTAATTTGCAAAGTGCATTTTCATTATGAATGGCAGTTTAATATTCTGCTCTTTTGTCATGCAAAATATGCAACACACAGGCAATCTATTAATTGGACAAAAATGCATTGCAAGCGTAAATTATCCTTTATATATCATCACTTGTGAGCTTTTACATCTATTAAATGTGTTAAATGGAACATAGTTAAAGACTGTACAACTTGCAGGCTACTTCTGAAATTTAAGTCAAGCTTCAAGATGATTTAAATGACCTTTATTTTTGGCAAATATAAAGCAATTAAGTAATTGTAAATATAAAGGGCAATTTAAAGAGTTACTGCTTCCTTAGGCATAGGGGCTTATGTTGCATTGATTCAATCGTCTCAGGAAACAGACAGTAGCACTGTTCATATTGATATGTCTTGAGAAATGGAATCCACCTCAGTATTTACTTCTTTCTTTGCCACAGTATAATTTGTAGAGCAGAAAATTTCATTGGCAAATGTGCAGAAAAAGTGAGTAAGACAGTAGCAAATTGATATTGCAGCATAGCTCAGCATAATGGAATAGTCTCCTCCATGTGTTTGGTTCAATGATGTGCCTTTGCATGGGGCTATTTATAGCACAGAAGCAGTAACAAAATACTTTGTATAGGAATGTTGATATGACATATGCTCAATTTTAAGAATGCCAGATATCTCAATGTGTTCCTATGAGACTGCCTTAAAATGTGAGCAACCTATTCATTCACACTCAACTCTGAGCCCATTTCTCATATTTATTGACACCTGGGCAGACCTTTTACAAACATCAAGCTTTCACTGGCTTCAAACATTCTCCATAGGTTGGCCCAGTTGAAGCAGGAATATTTTTGTGCTGCCAAATCCCTTCTAAGAGATAGACTGTCAGCAATATAAACAGAAAGTTAAAAGTATACTTCAAATAGATATTCCATTCATTTTTCTTAGAGAAGGAAGATGATTATGTGAGAATGCATTCTGTTGTTTTAAAAGAAAAACTAAAGAATCATTCACAAAAAAATACATTAAAATAAACTATCTAGAACTTAAATGAGAAAAGTGGAGATCAAAAGTTGTGCAAATTGAGAAAAAATGTTTTTATCTTTGTTGATGGTATACAATGATGTAGCACAAAGAGATTTCATTCTAAAAGAAAGAGAAATCTAGTTACAGGATTTTAATATTGCACTAATGTTGATCATTTCCCCTCCCATTTAAATGCCACGCTTACCTGGTAAGCTTTGCAGCTTCTCTGTACCAGGAAAAAAGAGATGGGAAGAGGGAGATGGGAGAGAGGGATAAGGAGAAGGGGAAAGAGAGAGAAAGATGAAGAGGAAGGAGGGAGAGGGAGAAATGGGGAAGAGGGAGATGGGAGAAAGGGATAAGGAGAAGGGGAAAGAGAGAAAGATGAAGAGGAAGGAGGGAGAGGGAGAAATGGGGAAGAGGGTAATGGGAAAGAGGGAGATAGTTTTGCTATATTCTGTTGATTGTATTGTTTTGCTGTCACTCATGGTTGCTAAGGCAATAATATACCAACCTATAAGTAATAGGTAAATATTTTGATCAATTATCATTAAGCATCACAAAGACTAAACTTTGATGATGATTTAATGTTATAATCTTATATTCTGAATTTTATAGATAAGAAAATACCAGAAAGATAACCATTACTTAGGAAATATAGGTAAATATAATCCAAATTCTTAACTTATGAAGCTAATAGGAAGTTGAGTTGATTATACTTCTTCCTGGGCACTTTTCAAAGGCATTAATTCTATGGAAGGATTAGATTTCCTGAAACCTCAGACACATAAACCTGAAAGTACAATGACTATAAACTTAATAATTTTATCAATATGACTTTTTAATTATCATTTTTAAGTTGTTTGATTAAATGTATTGGGCTGACATCCTGTATAATAAAAGGATAATGTGCAAATTGACCCTAATGGCAAAATGACCAGAACGACCACTCAACCAGTCCCTATGAGGCGCACTGACCACCTCTGAACTCCTCCCCCTCAACCAGCAGGCTTCAATCACCCAATGGCAAACAGGATTGGTTGGCGGTGGGTGGCGAGGCTGGCTGCTGGCAGCCGGAGATGATGGCCCTGATTGCAGGCCAGGCCTAGGGACCATACCTGCACATGAATTTGTGTGCTGGGCCCCTAGTTGCTTAATAAAATTACATAGGTTTCAAATGTGCAGTTCTATAATACATCATCTGTATATTGCGTTGTGTGTTCACCACCCAAAGTCAAATCTCCTTACATCTTCATATGATTTCATTTACCCTTGACTACCTCCCCCATGCCTTTTTCCCTCTGATAGCCATACTGTTGTGTCTATGAGTTTTATTTGTTTGTCTTATTTAATCATGTGTTGTTTTCAGTTTTATATCTCACATGAGTGAAATCATATGGTTCTTAACTATTTCAGTTATCATTTTCAACTAACTTTTCACCATATTTTATTATTAAATTTCAAACATACAAAAATTAAATAATTTTACAGGAAATACCCAGATATCCATTATTTTGATTCTGCTATTTACTATATTTACCTTTTCGCATTATCTATACTCTTTCTACCCATCCATCAATCCATGTTATTTTTTGATGCATTTCAAAGTCAGTTGCAGCCTTCAGTATATTTCTCCCTAAATATTACATTATCATTAGTATATCATAAACTGGAGTGCACAGTATTTTTACTGTTCTTTTCTTTTGACGGTAAATCTCCATATAATAACATGCAATAATCATAAGTGTAGCATTTGATGATTTTCAATAAACTTTTAGTATGCTCCAGCCATGTTGATGAACTCTATTAGGTGCCAACATGGATTGAGTTTCATTGAATGCAGAGAACTCAAAAGGCCCAGTGTCCAGACTGCTCACCATTGCTAGGGTGAGCTAACCTACAGGGCCACTTCCTACTTGGGACATTCACTTCTGGAAATCTCAAGTTCATTCTGTTTTGCTGGTTTATATATTATAATAAGGCTCCACAAAAATTACTGTACTATCTGTTGTGTACCTTTATGTGCAAATCATTTGGCTAAGTGCTGTACAGAGCACAAAGGGGTCTTAAGACAGAGGCCAAGGTATGAAGTCCATCAAATTGTGTGCTACACTGCTGAAAAGGAATAGTTCAAAATTGCATTCTGTTGTTTTAAAAGAAAAACTAAAGAATCATTCACAAAAAAAAAAAAATACATTAAAATAAACTGTCTAGAACTTAAATGAGAAAAGTGGAGATCAAAAGGTCAATGCCCAGCTGACTGCTAAGGCCTCAGGCAGTAGAAGCCCCATGGTTGCCATGACAAAGAGGTCATGGAGGGTCAAGACACTGCCTTTGGAAGGGACCAAAAAAAAAAAAAAAAAATGGTTATGTCCAACAGCCATCTAACTCCACACATGGTGTGTGGATTAGTCATTGTTAGAACTGAATTTAGTACTGTGTGCCCCATTTTAAGCAGACCCCCTCAAATAGACTTACCATGTTGATAATTCACTTTACTACAGAAAGAATGCACAAAGATTCATGAAATAAGCAAAATATTTTGCACCTCATAGTATGAAACGTTTAAACATCATTAAAAATAATCTCTATGAGTAAAGGGAGTTGATATTAGCAAAATCTAATATACCCAATTCAAAACGTCATTCAGAAATACATCTACCATCTAAAATCAAAATATGGGATCTAGGGTTTGGAAAAAGCAACTTTATTCTGCTCTACCATCTCATCTCCTCAGCTTTATGCTTTGCACAAAAGTCTCAATAAAGAGATGGAACAGAAGGAAAAGTAATGCCTCATGACACTGAAATTTATCAGTTTCTTCAACAAATATTTATAAAAGTTGTATAAACTTTGTGCCTGTATTATAGAAACACAATACAGCTCTTAAAAGGGCTTAAAGCCTCTCTGAGTTCCCAATAAGGTAAACCCATAAACACCCAAAGAAGGAGCAGGTTCCAATACAATTCTTATAAAAACTACTGAGTAGAAAACTGTCCTCGCTCTCCCTCTAGAATAGGGGTGTTGAACTCAATCAGAGAAGGGGCCAAAATCTAAAATCCAGCCTAAATCGCGGGCCAAATGGTTAACTGAACAGTCATAAACTGACAATGTCATAAACTGACAGCGGAGTGCAGTGATGACAGCGCGGTGCGGGCCACATTGCAAGGCCTGGCGGGCTGGATTTGGCCCGCAGGCCTTGTGTTTGACACATGTGCTCTAGAACAAGAATTAAAAGGAGCAAATTGCCGAAACCGGTTTGGCTCAGTGGTAGAGCGTCGGTCTGCGGACTGAAAGGTCCCGGGTTCGATTCCGGTCAAGGGCATGTACATTGGTTGCGGGCACATCCCCGGTGGGGGGTGTGCAAGAGGCAGCTGGTTGATGTTTCTCTCTCATCGATGTTTCTAGGTCTCTATCCCTCTCTCCTCTCTATAAAAAATAAAAAATAAAGAATTAAAAGGAGCAAATAAATATAATGAATAAATCTGAATTCCTTTGGGGACCCCACACTCAGGGACTAACACAGGTTCTGTGAGGCCTAAAGCTTACTGAGCCTGAAGGACTAATTTTAGGGGGGAGGAGAGTTAATAAGGTTCAAAAATGACTTTATTTAGAATAAGAAAATAAATTACAAGTAACTGTAGGCTTGGGAAAGCTGTCCCTTTCTCTTTTAAATCATTTCAGGCAGGTTATCCCAAATGCTGCTGGTTGCAACTTGCTTGCTCTCTCCCCCAGAAGAAATCCAGCCTTCACAGGGGTTCTGAAGCTTCCTTAGCTTTACCATAAAAATAAAAAATAAAAAATAAAATAAAATACATTTCAACAACACTGTTTAGTAAAAAATAGTAAATACATAGTTCATAATGTATCTTATGTTTTCCTAATAGATGTGTAGTGTAGTGGCATCGCATTGTTGTTTTTATTCTATTGTTGGCGCTATTATAGATGTCTTCCATTCCCCCCAATCTTTACACTACTCTACCCAGCCCCTCCACCTCTGGCCATCACTACACTTTTGTCTATGTCCATCCCTCTCCCCTCTGATCTCTGACAGTCCCTCCCATTCTATATAATAAAAGGCTAATATGCAAATCGACCAAATGGTAGAACAACTAGACGCTATGATGCACACTGATCACCAGTGGGCAGATGCTCAATGCAGGAGCTGCCCCCTGACGGTCAGTGTGCTCCCACAGGGGGAGTGCTGCTCAGCCAGAAGCCCTGAGCTGGGCTCATGGTTGGCAAGTGCAGAGGCAGTGGTGGGAGCCTCTCCTGCCTCCATAGCAGAGCTAAGGATGTCTGACTGCTGGCTTAGGCTCGCTCCCCCAAGGACATCCCCCGAGAGCTCTTGGACTATGAGAGGGCACAAGCCAGGCTGAGGTACCCCAGTCATATGCATGTTGGGGGCAACCAGGCCAGCAGGCAGAGATGGTTATGGACAATCAGGCAGGCAAGAGAGCAGTTAGGAGCATTAGGCAGGCAGGTGAGTGATTAGGAGCCAGTAGTCCTGGATTGTGAGAGGGATGTCTGACTGCCGGTGTGGGATTGGGCCTAAATTAGAAGTTGGACATCCCCTGAGGGGTCCCAGATTAGAGAGGTTGCAGGCCAGGCTGAGGGACCTCGCCCCCATACACGAATTTCATGCACCAGGCCTCTAGTATTACATAATTTTGTCATCACATTAATCTGTGAGATAAAATTACCCTTAAATCCAGATGAATAAAACTGAGACTCAGTGATTTTATTTCTTCAAGTTGTTGGCACAGCTTAATAATTAGTAGCTATTATTTCTGTGCCTGGAGAACTGAGATAAAGCATCTCAGCAGGAAATGAGATGTTCTTCTACTTCCTCTTCATTGCCCTTCCCCTGCTGCAACCCCTCCTCCAATGACCCATTCAGTATCTCATCAGCCCTATAACTTTCCTGGAAATTTATATTCAATCATGGACAAGCAGAGACTCTTAAAAAAAAAAAAAAAGAAAGAAATAGGTCATTTAAAAAATGTTACCAGCATTCTGACATCTTCATAAAAAGTAGGGATCCTTGAAGTGTCACATTGACTAATGCACAAACACCCAAAGAAGCTCAATATCAAGAAATGGAAGATAAACTTAAATACCTTCCTGTGTTTCCATAGGTGTGACCTACTCCTGTGAAAAGGCTATTTTAACCTCAAATTTCTATTACTGCTTACCACTCTAAAACATTGCTCACTAATGCCTCAAAACTATACAAGAGTTCCAGTTTTTCTCAGGGAACCATGTCAATATGAGTTCTAGTACATGCTACTTAAGTATAGAAGAAATAAGTTTAATTTGTTTAGGACATTTGATCTTTTCAAAGCTGCTTCTAAATTCTATGAAAGAGAAAAATTATAAAACACTAATCTGTAGATTCCCTATACTTGTTCTTGGCTCTCTTGTGGTCTTAGGCAGAATTCTGTCATTTATCAAAATCACTTGTGTCCAAAATCCTATTATTAAATATTAAAAATGTACAATTTTGAAAGTTCAAATAATAGAATTTATATAAATATTTATATATAAAATGTATGTTATATATACATAAATGTATATGAATAATTTCATATAAAATAATAGAATTATCCTATATAGGGTTTTGGTCATACAAATATTATATATTACTTATTAATATATTTAAAAATATTCTATCACACCTTGATCTCTAACTATACAGAAAGGCAAATGAAATTATTAAGAAAAGGAAAAAATATTTTCTTTAAATTATGCAAGGATCAAGTATACAGCAAGAAATATATCTGTATGAATTTTTTTCATTGCATCTATGGATTATCTCACAACTTTTTATTAAATTGCAATTCCATTATTCTTTATTCCCCAGGGATAGAAAGAATGCACTTTTTTTTGGCAAAATAAATAAACACCCTGAGTTGGTAAAAATATCAATTACAAAAGTGTCTACTGTAAAAGTCACATTCATTTTGTTTGTTATTGCAAGTTATTAAAAGGCTTCCAGGCATGCATATATAACCTGAAAAACAGTGCTGGATCTATCATATTAAATTAAAATCTCCCCATAAAAAAGTAAACCCAAGTAGTTTATCAGTTAGGGAATGTCATGCCACCCAGAAGTCAATACAAGACTTTATTAAAACATAACCAAAATGAAGCTCCACAAGAACCCTCAGTGGGAATTGTTCTGATTCAAATGTGGAGAATAAAAGCATATCAGCTGACCTTAATTTCCTTAAAGTAACAAAGGAAGAAAAGAAAACAAATTCCATGACCAATGACTGAAATTACACTTGAGAAAGAAAATATGGCCTCATAAAGGTATATGTGAAACATAACGACAACATAATCAAGTAGGACAAGTCTCTGCTTTCAAAACAGACATTCATGCTCTCCAATATTGGTCCTTGTGCTGAGTTTCTTGGACCATCTGTTCAATATGAATGCACTTCTTAGGTCAGTCCCTGCAATTTTATGTAGCTGCCATTAGTTTGTGGCCCAGCTCATTTTCTTGTCTTATAGGTTTTCTTTATTATTTACTCGAGGCCCAGTGCATGGATTTGTGCCCAGGTAGGATCTTGCGTGGCAGGGGGGGTGGGAGGGGAAGAGGAGGGACGGGATGTGATGGACCCTCCAGGCAGGTGATGGGATGCCCTTGTCAGCCTGGGATCTGAATCTACCCACTGACATTTGTGCTGGTTGTCAGGAGCCACCTGACAGCTGCTTTTATAACCTTTCTTCCTTGTGGACATCTAGGGAGGGGAAGCGGCCCCTATTCCTGAGGCCAACTTCTAGGAGGATGGCAGTGCTATCAGGATCATGCTGGTGGTTCAGTCCATTGGTGCCTGGCCCATTCTCTGGAGACTGGACCTGCAGGACTGCTGAGGGAGGGAGTGGCTGACACTGGGCTGGTGGGCCACAGGGACACATTGATCAGCCTAGCGGAGCTGCCGCTGTGGTACCCACTGGTGCTCAGTGCACATCACACCTACCAGTTGACCGGTTGTTTCGGTTGGGTTGCTTGGGCTTTTATATATATAGATATCATTAAATATTCTTTTCATGATAGTTCTCTACTTTTTCCCCTGAAGCAACTTGCACAGTCACCTGTACAAAATTCAAAAGATGTGCTCAAATTTTGAGAAGCAGGCTACGCTATAGTTAATATAGTTTTCCAGATACAGTTCACAGCATGTTAACTGTAACTCTTTCCATTTCCAACCATTTGTTATGTTCTGTTCCAACCATGTAAAAATGAGTGTTATCATATCCCATCTCAAAATTAATGTTCTGCATTATCATGCTGACTATAAAATGTTTCATGAAATGTATGTCTCACATATGTGAATAATCTATAATTGAACATTTACTTGGTATCTAATATTTTATTTAAATAACACTATAATTAAAGTCCTTAAGATCTTTGAACATCATTTAAATAGGTAATGAGTTAAATATTAATTACACACACACACACACTAACAAAAGGGTAATATGCTAATTAGACTGGACATCCTTCCGGACAAAGCCACAGTGGCAGGGGCAGAGGCATAGGTGTGTTAGGGGCAATCAAGCTGGCCGGGGAGAGCAGTTAGGGGTGATCAGGCAGATAGGCAGAGTGATCAGGCAGGTTGGCAGGTGAGTGGTTAGGAGCCAGTGGTCCCAGGTTGAGAGAGGGATGTCCAACTGCTGGCGTGGGATCAGGCCTAAGTGACAGTTGGACATCCTCCCAAAGGGTTCTGATTGGAGAGGGTGCAGGCCAGGCTGAGGGACCCCTCCATGCACAAATTTCATGCACTGGGCCTCTAGTATAAATATAAAATACAACCCAAAATCAACAACCGTTTTCAGAGAGTTGTATAGCAAAGCAATTTTCAAGATAGTTAGATTTTTAAAATTCTATTATTACCATCAGCCTTTCTGCTTTCTCATTTACCCAGTGAACTACAGAAAACAAAGTAATGCATATGGTTTTTAAAAATTATTTATTAGCTTTAAAAAGAAAGAGCTCCCCTAATAAACAGTATGAAGTCTTTGAAGCTGCCTCCCAGATATGAAAGACATGGAATTGCTTCTGCAAACACAAAAAGGCAGTTCTGCATTTATAGTGACGGGTGTTTAAGGGCACCCCACTATGCTGCCTGAGTAAACTTATTCTGGCATTTAAATGAGAAGTGGGTCTTTCAGGAGCAATTTCATTCAGCACAGAGGTAAACCGTGAGGCCCTAGCCTCCACAAACAGCTCAGATTAAGGCTAGGATTTATTTGTACTGAAGAAAGCGAAGTCACTGTGATCCAAGACAACGCCCAGGAGCAGTTATTCTCCATGTGGTGACTGAGTAACTAAGGCCACCTCCACTTTTGATTCTGCTGTCTCAGCCCACAGCCTCTTTTGTTGCCATGGCCATGGAGAGTCTACTGGAGGGTGCCTTTCCACGGGCAGTCAAATGCTTTGACACGAGGTGAGTCTGCTCAGAGTCCACAGACCAGTGCTAGTCACATGGCTCCATCGTAACAAAAAAGGACACATGGACTACTTAGCAAGCATGGCTGTCACTGTCACAGACTTGATAATGTCACTTATCTAGTTGTTGTTGTTTTCCTCCTAGTTTTTGTCATGGCTATTCTAAAAATGTGGATGTTTGAGAAAAAACATTTTTAAAATTAATTTTTATTGTAAAAGCTGATCTGTATTTTCCCTAGTGGGGCAAGGGGCAAACTAAGTTGAAAAGTCTCAGTGAAGATGAACAAGACAGTAATCATTCCTGGCCAAAGTGGAAGCAGTCTGCTTTCCTCTAGCAATAACGCCAGCATTTCCAGGTTTATAATTTCCTCTTCTTTTCTTCTGAATCCCAGAAGTAGCTGCAATTTCTAAACACCTTTTTATCTTACACTTATATTTATGCATATGTAACTTGATTCTCCTTTCTGAAACTAGTAGAACTGTCTATGTCGCACACAATTGGTATGTTGAGCTTTTTTCATTTAGGAGGGTATGCGACTTCAGTGACTTGCACACTGAGGGTACTCAGTAAATGTATGTAGACAATTTTAACTATGTACATAGCACATGTTAGAATAAGGCTACTGACTAAGAAAAATTTAGGCAGAGGAGAACCTCATCCTCTCAGAAATATAGTTGGGTCTCATACAATAATTAGAACAAAATGGAGAGTGAGTTTAGAGTGGCTAATAGGGCAGGATGCAGGCAAAGCGTAATGCAAGCGTGGAGATAGGGGCAGGTCCAGGGCCTAAAAATCTCCTGTGATCTTCTCCCAGTGGTTATTGGCATGGATGAGTTCATACGATTAGCTAAAACAGTTCTCTGCCCATGACTTCAGGATAATGTGTCCAGTGTGGTAATAAGAGACTTTTTAATGTTCCTTTCGATCCTAAAATTTTTTTATTACAAGTAGTCCTGTATAGTCCAGGGGTTGCTTGAGAGGAGAAAAAGGAAGATAGAGTACCAAATGAAGATGAAGAAGTGATATCATCAGGGAGTATTTCACACTTCAGTTTTATCTGGAAGAGATAGGCAAAAGCAAGGGTGAGAAAAACGAACCCTGATACAATTCCATGCAAATGCTAACTTCCCAACCCTTATATTTTCCTCTTTTTGAGCAGGGGAAGTGAGTTTCACAAAAAAAAAAAAAAAAAAAAAAAAAAAAATACAAGGTTCTTTGGGGAAAAGTGCAAAGAAAGGAGACTATGTTTCTTCAGAAATGGGAGGAACTTAGCAAAGAATAAGATGAATGCCTTATTCCTAGGGACTACTTAGTTTTTCCATGACTTGGAAATCTTAAAAGCTCAGATAGCCAAGGAACTAAGCTCAGGCCTGTTGGTGAGAATGGACTCACGGCTGGAGAATGAGCAGAGGCCCTGTATCCCTTCTCCTGTCCACTGTGCCTTATTCCCAGGTTCTCAGGAACTCACCTCAGAACGTCCCCTCACCTGTCCTCTTGGGGTCTCTGGCTCAGGAAAGCACATCTTCTATTTGCCCTGACTGAGGGCCTTGTATTCAGGGAGAGCTGAGGGCTCAATGCACACATTGGCCATGTCTGATTTCCAGAAATAATCCTAACAGGCGTGGTTTAGTGAGACTTTAGCCCATCCATAAAGGCTAAATAGAAATACCATTTACTTACAGGCAATAAACATTAAATTAGAGCCCAGAGGTGAGATACATGGGGTAAATTCTTGGACAAATCACTCCATTTTTATCAGAGCACAGGATCTACTCTATGGTATGTGAGCCTTTTCCTCCTCTGGAATGTTTGACTCTGTTCTTTGGTTTAGTTCAATAGCCATTCTTTAAATGCTCATGAAGTAACAAGCACTCTGCCAAAGCAAGGAAATTAAAGATGAAAAGGTATGCACGTTCTTTGCCCTCAGATCACTTACAGTGGGGCAAATACTTTCAAGTATTATAGTTCCTAAAGATATGTGTGGAATGCTATTGGATGGACAACAGCCCCTAACCCAGCCGGTGGAGTCAGACAAGGCTTTCCAAAGCAGGATGGTTGAACTCACTTTAGGTGGGTGAATAGGAGTTATATAAAAAACAAAAGTAAAGGTGTTCAAGGCATAGGGGGAAAGGCATAAGAAAAAAAGCAAAAAGTGTGAAACTGCATTTGAATTTGGAAACTACTGATAGTTCAGGATTCCAGAGCATTCTAGTAGTTTCTAGTGTCATTACTGCTCTAATCCTTTTGTTTTTCTTTGTTTGTTTGTTTGTTTGTTTGTTTATTTTTATATGGACTGATATAGGAATATTGTTTTATGGTTTCTATTGTAGACCCACACCCTTAATCTAAAAACTTAAGAGTTACTAATGGTGTTCCATTCCCTGAATACATATATCTTTATGTTAAGCATTATATTGTTAGTATAATGTGTAATGATTATCTAACCAAACACACCATATTCAATGTTCTCTAAATGTCATTATTTGACTCAGTGAGCCCCATTAGTTATATATTAATGAGCAGTATACCCAAGAGTTATAAGAGAACACAACAATGCGATGTTTGAAGAATTCCCACTTTCTTGTTTTGATAAGAAAATTTGTTGCTCTATAAGTGACTCTAATTACAATTTGTACCAGTCCTAAATATCATGTGCTTCCAGTCCCATTATGTTCTTATGTTCTCAATACTGACACCTACAATCTCCATAAAAAAGCACACCCTGATACCTGAATATATGAAGAGCAAAAGAGTTCTTCCTAGACTGTAGTTCTCTTTTCTACCCTGATCTAAGTCTCTATCCTTGAAATGTATTAAGAAAGTAAATTTAAACCAAGTCTGTCATTTTAAAATATAGGCTTATCTACAATATGGTTTTTATAACAAAGTATACCATATATACAACTAAATATATGTAACTAAATTCATACCATACTGTTCTGAGGGCCATTGGTTCAGCCCAAGATGATCCTGAGCTTGTAAATATCATCTGGGCCACCAGGGTTTCATTCACTACTTGGTTTTGTGGCAATGAAGCTCAGTATT
The DNA here is from genome assembly GCF_964339955.1 of Pipistrellus hanaki. Taxonomy (NCBI): domain Eukaryota; kingdom Metazoa; phylum Chordata; class Mammalia; order Chiroptera; family Vespertilionidae; genus Pipistrellus; species Pipistrellus hanaki. Next base: position 47,205,004 of record NC_140506.1, on the reverse strand, counting down.
TATAACTCCTCATTGGTGGAGCTCTGCTAACCTAGAATAGAACCTACTGTGTGCAAAAGAAGTGAAATCAGATACCACTGGCAATGTACATTGGCACATTTGTAAGAGTGAAGTCCTTTACTTTCTTGCTAAATTTCTTGATTATGCTATTTAGTTTAATTTTAAGGCAATAAAAGATGACACAGGAGTCATTTGAAACCGTCTATGCTCACCAAATAAAATGGAAAGTTAGTCCTAGCTGGTTTGACTCAAGGGTTAGAGCATCATCCCACAGGCTAAAGGGCCTCAGTTTAATTCCTGGTCAAGGGCAGATACCTCAGTTCATGCTTGATCCCGTACCCCAGTCAGAATACGTATGGGAGGTAACTGATCGATATGTCTCTTTCACATTGATGTTTCTCTCTGTCTCTCTCCTTCCCTTCCACTCTGTAAAAAATCAATGGAAAAAATATCCTCAGGTGAGGATTAACAAAAAAAAAAAAAGTATTTTAATGGAAAGTTTAAAAAATATGGATAATTTAAGTTTGAAATATTTCCTTCAGTTATCAAGGTATTTGAACTCTGACAGGTTGACTAAATCCTTCATATTCAATTCCTACATGTATGTACATTAAAAGAGGAGGGAAAATCCTTTGAAGTATTCACAATTCCCTGTGTCAACATTAACATGTCATAGTATTTTTTGTTTTATGGGACTCATTTCCAGTTGATAAAGAATTTTTAAAGTGAAGATAATCATAATAATTAAGGAGTAAATGTGTAAATGAGGGCCTGATTCAAGTTGTTTAATTAACATAAATTCATAGAAATTTGGCAATTGAGAATCAAAATATAGATTTTAATCTGTTTCTGTACTTTTCAGTACCCCCCTAAACTATCACTAAAGAAAGGGCAATAGTAGAGATTTCAATCTTTTTGCTTATTTGATTGGGCAAAGTTTGAGAAACACAAGACTACTTTGTGTTTAAAAATTGTTATTTCAGCCACAAATCTATGCGGGACATAAGTGTGTAGCACAAATCCTTGTTACCTAATATATATTAAATTTTACAAATATACATTCAAATCACACAAGCATATCCATAGTATTAACAGCAATCATTGATGAGATAGCCTAGATCAAGACAGTCATTGGCTAGCAAATGCCACCTATGTGTTAGATAGAGTACAGGCCATGTGTTTATTTATTTAATAAATGTATATCAGGTGATCTCTCCTTTAAGTTCCTAGTATTCATTCAGGTATGGGCAAAAAATTGCTTAAAAAGACTGCAATTTTTAGTTGTGTGTGAGTGTGTGTAAAAGACCTAGTCACATCTCAAAATATAATTGGGGATTAGCTTTGGCGGGAATATCACGATGCAGGAGTTAAGAAAGATGAAGAAGGTTCATTTGGATCATTTGTGAGCAAATGAGATGCAGTAGGGAATAGTGGTTACAAACAAACAAAAAGAGATAAATCTTATTTGAATAGTTGTAGACAATTATAAGATATGAGAAAACATCCACTGTGCTTTAATAGAGGACTCTGGAAATACTGTACAGGGTGGAGAGAAAGAGGCCTTGAGCAGGCAAGACTTCTACCACAAGGACCACTCACCATGTGAAAGGAGGAGTTCACCATGATGAGAGGGGAGTTTAATCAGAAGACAAAAGTTGATTTGGGAGCACAAGAACATTGTGTCTCCAAACACGGGAAGATAGTAGTGACTCATGCTAGTAAAAAAAAGAAGAAACCACCAGGAATTTTGTAAACCAAAATGTCTATGATATGGGAGAAGACATTTATGCATTTGAATCACTGGTACCAAGAAGAGGCATTTTAGTGTTCTTTTGTTGTTGTTGATTTTAGAGAGAGTTGAAAGGCAAGTGAAAGAGAGAGAGAAGTATCTGTCAGTTGCCTCCTGTGCATGCCCTGATCAGGGATAGAACCCGCAACCTGGGTATGTGCCCTGGCTGGTGCTCTTAAACCACAGCTGTCACTTTCCATGGCAGAGGTGAAACCTGAGCTAAATTAAGTGAATGTGAAACTATACCAGTAGTTTTTCTAAACTGAACATAGTTTGAAAATTTAATTGGGGCATCATCTCTGGCTAAAGACTCAACACAATAAGGAGATGGAAACAAATAAACAAACAAACAAACAACAAAAAAAAACAGTCCACTAAGAAAGCTGGAGAAAATGGAAGTTAGAAGCTCAGGTAATGATCTTTATTGACAGTATTTTTCCCTCTTTAATCCCTAGGTGGTGGTAGACAAGATAGGGCAATAATAAAAATTGCTTCATTTTGGAGAAAGGGCCAAAATCTAAGTCACTATCATATTTAAAATAATTAAAATGTCAGACATTCTTTTACTTGTATACTACATCTTTGTTTAGTATTCCGTTAGATAAAGCCTCTTGTCATTATATTGCAGGCAAAGCTATTAACAGGGAAACTCAAATCCACACCCTAGACTTAATTTTTTTTAATACAGTTTCCTCTTTAATCTACTGCATCTCTGAATTTAATTATGAGGTCTAACTTAATGTCTTGCCGTTGTATCTTTTGCTCTTCTTGCTCTTTTTGTATTTTTTTTTTAAAGGAAGTGTTTTCCTTTTAAAGTAAGCTCATTTTTCATTAGTTCATTGAAAGGTGTCACCTTCTACTTCATGTTGCTCCTTGGTTCTTTTATTCTTTGTCTCCTGAACTGACACAATTACCATCTCTACATTCTGTAAGTATCGCTGGTAGAGTGGGTTTCCTAGGAATATAATTTTCAAAAGTGCCAGACCTAAGAATGACTCTAAAGCCATTTTGAGTTCTCTGTTACATCTCCTCATTTGCTTCCTTCCCGAAGAGATTTTTGATTTCTGCCTGGAATATTCTAATCAGCTTAAAGGTATGCAGCATCATTATGTTATGAAGATTTCCTTCAGCAGCAAGTGCACTAACCTTGAATGAAGCAGTTGCTAATCATGTTGCACTAAGCAAATAAAAGTCAGAACCGACCTAATCTTGCTTGCCTAATATCAGTTTCTGCAGACTTCAAGTGTAATGTTCTAATCACTGGCGCAAAACAGCCAATTAATGGGCTTTCCCTACGTGTTTTCACTGGCCACGATGCAGAGGGGAGCAGTGCGTTCGGTCATAATCATGCTCCACAAAGATGGGGAATGTTCTCTTTGAGCTTCCAATCATTAGGCCAGCTGAAGTGAAGGCAAGCCCATTGACAAGTGAGAATGGCAATAATTTATTTTCTATTGATGGGTTGTGACAAATCATGTCAAAGCAGTGGCTGCATACTGTGGGGCTCCGCTAAGGAAGACTGTGATGGGCAAAGATGAAACCCTTCACAGCTCATTTAGTCCAAATGTAGCCACCTGGGTGGTGAATCGGTTCAACATACCAGCCCAGGCATTCCAGCACAAAATTAGATCGCTAACAGGCAGGCCATACAGGGGTTCCTGCAAGGCATTAATCAACAAGGTTGAGCTGTCAAAATGCAGAGTCTGAAATTAAAAAACACCAAAAGGATAAAAATGTGGCAATGCTGTCAAAAAAAAATCAAGAACGTGATTCTGACTGCAGGATTCTAACCACCATTAAAAAAGCTTAGTAGAAAAAGCATTATAAAGGGATAAAGAGAGGCATCGCCCCTGTGGACAATTGTCCTAAGGTTTTTACAAATGTTAATTAGTAAAGCAGCATGAAGATTTCTGAGAGCATGAGCATAGCCTCTTTCAACTTAATACTGACAAGTCAGGCTGCATATGAGCCCTCCTTACCTCCCCACAGCATAGTTCATCTCTTATTTAAATTTCTTTTCCACCCCACCCTACTGATGTGCAGAGCATTTGATGTCTCATGCTGCTGCGGAATATAGACACTTCAAACTCGGCAGAATTCTTGGGCAAGCACAGCTTATTTTCTGAACGCTCTTTTTGGTAGAAGAAAGATCCCTTGCATCTGAAGGTGTGAACTGTTCATGGTGTGTGTGTGCATGTGTGTGTAAAGGGGAGAGGGAGGGGAGGGAGGGAGGGAGGGAGGGAGGGAGGGAGGGAGAGAGAGAGAGAGAGAGAGAGAGAGAGAGAGAGAGAGAGAGAGAGAGTTTATCAGTATTCTTTTAGGAGCTCATTATCTGTTTTCATATTAAGAGAAGTAATGTAAATAAATCCAAACAACCAGACTTTCTGAAACTAACCCAATTTTCATTGCTTAAAAAAATGTGCAGAGGTTCTACTACATAACGATAGAGTCTAAGTCTTGAATAATTGCTCTCCCCACCCCACATAGGTATTTCTCAAAGTGTGGTCCATTGCCCACACACATCAGAATGATCTAGAGTGTTCATTGAAAATGCACAGACTGACCTCAGACCTACTGCAGACAAATCTCTGAGATGGGCGATAGGCCTGGGAACTGGCTTTTGTCAGGATACCCAACATGATTCTGAATGTACAGTGAAACTGGAAAACCACTTTTTCTTACATGAATAAGCCCCAGTCCATTTTCAAATACATGAGGTCTGTTATTTTGTTTGTTGGTTGGTTTTACTTAGCTGCACTTGGTCTATGAAATGTTATGCTGATTTAGATTTTCTAAATTAGATTTAATGATATTTTCTCTGAAAGAATATTTGTTAATATTTTAAGCCCTTGGTTGAAACATATATATAAAGTATATTAATTATGCTGAAAAAGAAATTGCATTATATTATAGTATGCTACTTTAAACCATTTGTTTTGTATTTCAGATATTCATAAAAAAAAACAAGCTCTGTATAGCCTTAAATATTTATAATTTTGTACAATGATTAACTAGCAGTTGATGGCTACAATTTTTAACTGTCTTATTTGATTTAAGGCTTATATCATAAACCATAATATTGCAGAAAACACAGTTTATATTTCCATGAGCTGAGGAGAAAGTTCAGCCTAATTGCAAGCCAAAGATGTGTTTTACTTAGAGCCTCCCTATATCCTGGAAGTATAAAAGAGATATTCTTGAAAGCAGTATGTCAATTCAACCCATGTTGTAATTGTTTTTAAAATCCCCTTTCACTTTGATATTGCTATGTATTTAGGCACCACACAACCACGGGGTAAGAATGTGTGCAAGATACTTCAGACTATTATACTTGAAAAAAAAAAAATCCAGTGCAAGCCAAGCCTGTTCTAGTCATAATAACCCTCTATCTACCTCAGTCTTCAGTTACAGACACTCTATCCGAGGAGCCTGAGCTGAGGAGATACCCCCACTTTCCTTCAGTGCCAAAGATAATTAGGGCAGACTAGAGCCAGGGTGGGGCTGTTGGGAAACTTCTGAAGGTCTGGGAAAGTATGCTTTTAAAAAGAAGATATTGTAAGCTTATCTCCTTCTGACACCTTGGGTTGTTTTAGGACTGATATAAAAAGTGCTTTCTGGGACCACACACTTCATAAAGTTTCTTTGGCAGTTTAGTAGTCATCTCGGTGGATTTTGCCTCAACTCAGCTGATAATTACAATAGAACAGAGAATGATATTGCATTTTTATTTATATTAGAGTTCTTGCCCATGGGCACCTAGGGAGCCCCTACATATAACTAAAACCGAATTAGGAGAAAAGAACATTGCCGATTCAATTTCTGAATTGGAGAGTAGAAGAAACATAATAATTGCTGAAATAAAAACATGAAATCATTTCAAAATAAATAACTACAAAAGATACTACCTTTGAAAGATGCCTGCCACTTCTCCAAGCAAAACAGAACACTAATGTGGTATTTTCTCAAATGAGCCAGTTTGATCCTCTGGTAATTCCTCCATTTCATTCCTTTAAAACTATTTTCACAAATAGTCCTAGACACAAATGGCTGATGAGACTTTACAGAGGGGCCTGAAGGAGTATGATAGATAAGCACTGACAAAGGGAAAGAGATGAGAATCAGCCAGCACCTTGGTATGAGTTTCGGGAAACCTTTGATGTATGAGGAATTGGGGCATTGAACAAGAAGTTCTTAACATTGACTTCATGGTATTCATGGTACAAGAATTAGAAGAACTCTTAAAGAAGAAAATAAAGTAAAAATACTGCTTTCTTTGAAGAAGCCACAACACACAAATAAACAAAAGACAGTCCATCCTTCAGGTTTTCTGCCTGCTATGCCTAATGAAACCAGAAAAAAATGGAACACAATCAAAAGACAGATGAAGAATACATTCTAAAGAAGAATGGCACAGAGAAATTGAGGAAGTGTTAAAAAAATAAATTCTCCAGAATCCTAATAAAATTACAGATAACATGGCCTCTTAAAAATAATCAGCCTTAGCCAGTCTGTCTCCATGGATAGAGCATCGGCCTGTGGGTTAAAGTGTCCACAGTTTGATTCGGTAAAGGGCACAAACCTGGGTCATGAACTCAAACCCCATTGGTGGCATGCAAGAGACAGCCAATCAGTGATTCTCTCTCTTCATTAATGTTTCTTCTATCTCTCTCTCCCTCTCCCTTCCTCTCAGAAATCAATATATATATATATATATATATTTAAAAATCAACAGAGTTCAGTGATACAGTGAAATAATAGAAGATTGATATTGAGCTGAAAACTCAGGAAAGCAATGAAGGAGAAACTAGAAATCGTTAGGAAATATACTCCTGAAAACAAAGGCATGGAGGTCAGAATTGAGAAATAAAAAATCAAGTTTGGAAAAAAGAACAATGTAAAAAATGTTATAGCAATAATAGACAAGGCAGAAAGGCAAAGGAGATCCAACAATCCCAAAAATACTATTAAAAAAAACAACAAAAAGCAAAGCAAATGGAACAAAAAATAACATAAAGGAATACTTTCCTGAGGAAAGATTCAATCTATATATTGCAAGGTCCCTTTATATTTGGCAATAACTGAATATGAAATAATGAATACCAAAACATATGGTAATTCAATTTCCAGTCTTTAAGGATAAAATTATATGGACATACTGGCTGAGGAAGTAAGTTATGTAAAAGTGGGGAAATCAGGTGTCTTAAATTATTCAAAACAGCCGAAACCGGTTTGGCTCAGTGGATAGAGCATCGGTCTGCAGACTGAAAGGTCCCAGGTTCGATTCCCGTCAAGGGCATGTACCTTGGTTTTGGGCACATCCCCGGTAGGGGGTGTGCAAGAGGCAACTGATTGATGATTCTCTCTCATCGATGTTTCTAACTCTCTATCCCTCTCTCATCCTCTCTGTAAAAAAAATCAATAAAATATATATTTTTAAAAATTCTTCAAAACAATACAATGTCAGAGAACAATGGGGCCATGCTATCAGGTTTGCAGGGCATGAAAATATGATCTAAGAATTTCATTCAAAGACAAGTTATTTTTCAAATATAAAGATAGAACTTTCAAGTACGTAAGAATTTGGGGATTATAACACCCATGATGATGATTATTAGCAAGAGATGAATCAAAATAAAACACTATGTAAAAATATCTAAGATTAAACAATCATGAAAATCTTGTGTTTGGTTAAATGTTATAAATCTTGAGAGTAGAAAAAAATAATTATATGCACATGTGTGCACACATACAATATATGAACTATTGAGGGATGGAATAAACAGGGAAAGGGTAGGAGAAAACGTTAATATGTTACAATTAGCTGTTTGAAGTGCTGGCCTCAGCCACTTATAATTCTTTCATGGTATTTTGTTCCTATATTTAAATAATTTTTAAAATATATTTTTATTTATTTCAGAGAGAAAGAGAGAGATAGAAACATCAATGATGAGAGAGAATCCTTGATTGGCTGCCTCCTGTAATGCCCCTCCACCCACACTCCCCCAACTGGGGATTGAGACCACAGCCCAGGCATTTGCCCTGACCAGAATGGAAACGTGACCTCCTGGTTCACAGGTTGACACTCAACCACTGAGCCACGCTGGTCGGGTTAAATAAATTTTTAAGGAATCTAATAACTTAGTAGAGAAAGGTTTCTTGGAAGTCCAACAGTTTCATTTTTTTCTTTGATTTGTTATTTACTATTAAAGTAAACATTAATAAAATTATCCCATTAAAAATATTTCCATATCTTTGTCTTTGTATGGACGTAGATGCCTGGAAAGACATTCACCAAATACTGAAATTATTTCTAGATGGTAAGATTCTGACTGATGCCATCTGGAGACAGCATATAAATAATTTTCTAAGCAGTTTTAAATATCCAGAAAAATATATATGAATTAATTACTGAGAAAACTGGAGCATCTTTCTGTTGTTGTCTTTTGTATATTCTTCCTTTAAAGCAAAGAAAAAAGTAAAGGTAAAAATCATTCATCCATAGTAACACAATGTTAATCTTTGTAGGAATTTACAAAGGAAGCTAAAGAAAGTTATTTTTCCATGAAAAACTTACAATTTAACTTGATAGTCTTTAGTTTTTTGCATTCATTTGATTGTGATGCTAACTTTGTGCAACAGAAAAGGATTTGTACAAAATTAAACTGTGATATCTTAGGAAAGCCCTCTCATTCCCTCTTCACACATAATGCATGACTCCCTTCTCCATGTAAATTTGTAATTTTTTATTTGGAAATTATTCAAAGTCTACGGCATCATTTTTGGAAGCTACAGTAATGTGGGCTTCAAAGGGAAAATGCCTATCTAAACTCTTTATTATACCTTAAAAATATATTTTAGTATGTGTCTCAAGTCACTGTTTTGGTTTAAAGGAAATTCTTGATTGAATAGGCAATTTTCAAAGAAATAAAAATTTGTCATATTTGCAATACCTGCATTGCCCCAATAAAATAAGTGAATAATTTAACTCACATACTGTATCCTATATTTTGTAAAATAATTTGTTACTATTCTATAAATCCTTTTAAGGTGAATCAGTTAAGTTTTTCACAGATTATCTAGTTATCCAAATGTTTTGCTTATAATTAGCCAGTTTGATTCTTTTCCCCCTCTGAATACACTGTCATGTTTGTGGCATTCTGATTGTATAGTTGCAATGGAATTAACTTTATTTGTTATTTTCATGAGAGAAGCTAAGTATTTTTGAAGATTATATTTCATGATTATCAAAGCTCCCAGCTTGATATATTATTTCTTAAAATTTATTTAACAAGACAGGATGATGGAATGAATCAGCAGTTACCTAGGCTTATTAACATAAAATATATGGGAAAGAGATGAGCTGTATTTAATGTATGGTAACAATAATTGCAGAAGTCAGATACTGGAGGATCTGCTATCCATTTGATTTGTAATCTAGTTAACTTATTTTTTTAGAGTAAATGTAAACATCTGATTACCTTATGTCTTTACCCAGTATATGTCTTCAGTTTAATTGCAGAATTCAAAGTGCTTTCTTAAAATCATGAATGTTTATTTATTAAAATTAATCATGATTGATAAAATCACAAAGATCATCATTCACAGTGAGAACTATTAACACTTTTTAAGTGGATAATTACAAATTGCTTACTGACGTTGCTTTTATATCTTTTAGTTTTGTATATTATTTTGTCCTCCAAGGTAAAATGACTGAGTGAGCATATTGCATAAAAAACCAAGATCATCACTCTTTCACTGTCTATCACCCAGTTTATGCTTAACCAAGCATTTATTTATTAGTTCTTAATGGTAAGGGCTACAAGGTTACTACACCTGAGAGAAAAATCTGTAAGACAGGCTTTCTAATTAATCACTAGGAGGGTTCAGGAAGTTCTCGCTGTTTCTGTAAACCGAAGCATTTATGCACTCTCTTCCAAGAGTCAAGCACAGAAATGGCAGGTAATGCTTTACTTCTCAAAGTTTCTGTACTTCCATTGGGAATCAGGAATCCTTTACATGTTTCTCTGCATGTAAACATGAACACTATTCTTAAAACGAAGGCCTTTGTTCACCTGACAGATCTGGACAGTTCTAAGGAAACAGAACAGTGGAACTGGTATCTTAGAAATGGTACTAAAATGCCACCCAGTGTGCGCTGAATTCAAGACCACCACCTCAGAACAAAGGGCTCTGAGACAGCGATTGAGAGCAGCAGACCCTGCTAGACAGGAGGCACCATGCCCAGCACCATTTGTGGCTTGTCAAGTCAGCTGGAGCACTGTTCCACTTGGTTCATTCTACTAAGTTTACAAACAAAAACTGCAATCACATTTACAGCAGTACCTCAGGTGAAACCATAACTTAATTGACGCTTATGATTGGCCTGGGTCACTGGGTGCAACAGGGATAGATAAAATGGCAACAAGTCTTGCCATGTTTATAAGTCTGTTCTCCCTCCAACTCTTGGTGTCTGCTTTGGTGTTTCCTGGTGCAGAATCCTCTGCAGGGAGAAGCAAAAGGCATTGCAGATCTTAACAGCCTGTTTCTTCAATGTTTAGTAGGTCCCTGACATTGGCAGAGGTCAACACCCAAGCCACATTGCTGGCATAATTTACCTCTTAAACACAGTAAAGTTTATTTCTTAAGCCCAGCACGTGAAAATAGCACACAGAGACTATTTTCTCTCTGGGCCTCAGTCCTTCAGCTATAAAATGTGGATATACTAACTATTCCTTAATTTTGAAGATTGAAAGAGTCAATACATATCAAGTTCTTAGTTAAGTACTTAATAATTAACAGCCATTATGATTAGCTCTGTGGGTTACCAACACAGCATTCTGATGGCTAGGGATCAAATGTTTCATCCCATTTAACAGCTTACACAGGCAAAGAAAGTCCTCCACTGGGTCCTAGAAGCTTCTTTCGTGTCCTTAACTCTTCACAGCCGGGAGCAGGATGGATGGAGCACCCTTTCTCTCACCTACCTAAGTCTGCTCAGATTTCCTCTCTAAGACATACCCGTGTCTTTTGTGACTCTGTGTACTGACCTCACCCTTCAGATGTACCCCTCAAATCAACTGGGGGTGTGTGTGTGAGATTTCTCTTAGAATAGAAACCATATATAACCACCTGAACTTAGCATTCATCTAACATAATTTAAGAACAATAAAAATGAAGATAATATAATCATGAGTAGAGGAGAGGCAAAAGGAAACTTTGTTATAGGAATTTAAGGATCATAGTTCTAAAAGGTCCTGTCTCTAAAAGCAGAAACATGCAGGTAAGCCAATTCCACATCTAAAAAGTCTGGAAATAGGTTGTTATGGCAGAGTCAGGGCTTTTCAATGCAGGGACAGTGTACCTGAGGGGAAGGAAATCTTGCTGTAGCTGAATCCTGCACTCAGCTCCATTTGCCCAAACCACCATTCTTTGCACTTGGTTCTCTTGTACTTGTGGCAGGTAGTTCGGGCCTAATTTAACCTATTATCAGACAAACATTCTGCCACCAGCACACACAAGGGTAGTTGAGGAAAAAGTTCTTGTCAACTAGATAAAAAACTGCTTTTATATCCCACTCTTTTGGATGCGTTACTTCCAGATGTTCTGCAATCAGCAAGTGTCCACAATAAGATACTTCAAATAGTCATTTTCTCAAAATAACAATCTATAAAACATAAATAGTAAATTTCTTTTTACCATAAAAGAAAATTAGATTATCAGGAACAGAGGCAATAAATCATATGTGATGTCTGAACTTTTTATGTACCATAATAACTAATCACTTGGCTATCAGGGCACTGGGGAAATTACAATAAATTATATTTCGTGGGGTATGCACCACATGAATGAAGCCAAGAATATTATAGAAGTGACCTTCACCTTGGGTGATGTCATAGAAAAAAATGATGCTGCCCTAATAACTTCATAGGGTTAATTAGTTTTGGAGAACACACAAGAGGCAGCGATGTCATAGAGCTTTTTTATTTTCTTTCCCGTGGGAAGTTGGCCTAATAAAAATGAAAAACATTTCAAGTAGCTGAGAAAGAAAGAAGAGTTGCACAGGGTTAGAAGGAAATGCTTTAGTGTTGTCCCCTTAGAAGGCCTGGTTCTCTTTCTCTATAAGCTGCAAATCTTATTCTTTTCTTGTGCATCTTTTCCCATCAACTTGGGAAACTTTGAAATGACTATTGTTTCCAAAACCTGTTCTGACAATGGTTTTTGGGTTTTTTTTTTTCTAATTTGCTGATGAATATGAATCCATTCAATCAGATAGGGACCTCTTCAGATAGGGAGACATTTATCTGTATAAAATATGTGGCTTTGTTTAGTCTGGCTACTTGGATCCCCAGTGGGGGTGGAGGTAAAGTTTCCACAGTCATGCTGATTTCAGATGAATAGGTTTGCTGGTGTCAAAGACAGGCTGTGGCCTTCCACTGGCATCTGGGGTACAGAAGGCTAATTCTTCTGAATAGAGCCATTGATGATTACATTTGGGAGAAATTTAATCATAGAGTAATTAGGCTTTAATTCTTACAAAAACTTACAATTAATTGGACCTTTTATACAACTTTTTTTTTGTTTGATTTAAAGTACCATGTAGGTTAGTTATAGAAACTTATTTAAATATGGATTTAATTAGAATTGTTTTATGATTTTAATGAGTCTTAAAAGTCTTTTGATGAGTAGCTTATATAATTATGGTATTTAAAATGATTGAGTAAATGCATACTTTTATAATTTACCTTTCAGGAAACTGTATTTTTATGGAAGCTATTTTTTTTTTTTTTTTTGCATGATGAATTGTTTCATTTCATGTTCAGTTTTTGTGGGGATGGGTGCTTAGTCCTGCCTCTAATCACCCTAATGTTTCCTCTCTAGAATGAAATTAAACTTTCACAGAATCAAAAGCATCAGGCCATAGCCCAACACTATAGTTAAATTTAGACACAGAAATAGTTTTGTTTTTATTTTAAAAGAGACTGAATTACTACTAAAACTTTCAGGTGGGAATTCAATTTTCCTACATAATCACATACAAACAAGGTATCTGAAGACAGCTCTTTTCTTAAAAAAAAAACCAAAACAAAACAAAAAACTGTGATTTTAGGGAAATGACTTTGAAATTGTTAAAAAATGAAATCCAGTACTGAGTTGTCAACTTTTTAAGGTGCTGTAAAAACAAATGAGTACTTTTAGTAAACATAAAACATTTGTAAATTAGAAAGGAAAGGAAAACATTGGATACTTTCCTTGAAGTAGGTCCCCTTCCTACCTATACTAAATCAGATAACTACCATTTGAAATTTTTCTGCTGATTAGGGGGGAAAATAGCCTATTAAGTAAGTAATATTAGAACAGATGTTTTTATTTTCCATTTTTAATTATATTGTGTCCTAGCCTTCACTTTATAGTTTAGGTCAAATTATTTACATGTGTTTAAAAATCAATCAATGCAGTTTACCATATCAAAAGAATATAGGAGTAAAACCATATGGTCATTGTATAATAATAGATGTAGTAAAACATTTAACAAAACAATTTATTGATAAAAACTCTCAACAAACTAGAAATACAAGTGAACTTACTCAACTTTATTAAGGGCCTCTATGAAAAACCTACAGCTAACATCATACTCAAAGATATATTTTAATTAACATTTATTGCAGGGCCTTGCCAGTTCAATAAAACAAGTAGAGAAAACAAAAGGCATGCAAATGAGAAAAGAAGTAAATGTATCCTTATTTGTAGATGACATTATTATACAGGTAGAAAACCCCAAGGAATACAAAAAATAGCTATTAAATCTAATGAATAAATTTAGGAAAATTTCAGAATGCAAATCAAAATGAAGACTCACATTTCTATATATTAGTAACAAATAATTGACAATAAAAATTGTCTTAACCTCCACTTAAAATAGCATAAAGATACTCAGGAATAAATTTTTAATAGAAGATATGTAAGACCTGAAGACTTGAAATTATGAAAGATTGCAAAGGGTAACTTACAGAAAGTAAAGAACTAGATAAATGAGAGATATTATGTTCATGGACTAAGAATTCAATATTTTTATGATGACAATCTTCCCCAAATACTATATAATAAAGAGGTAATATGCAAATTGACAGTCATGCCCTCATAAGATGGCTGCCTATGATGAAGCCAGCAGGGGAGTTAGTGAGGGATGACCAAACGACTGAACAGCAGGCTGTACGAGGCAACTAGGCAGGCAAGGGGGCCAGTTGAGGATGTCCAGGAGAGCGGGGTGTATGTGTGTGTGTGTGTGTGTGTGTGTGTGTGTGTGTGTGTTAGGGGTGACTAAGCTGGTGGGGGAGGGTGGGGGGGACAGTTAGGTGTGATTAGGCTGGCAGAGAGAGGCAGTTGGGAGCAACCAGGCCAGTGGGGGTCATTTAGGGGTGAGACCAGGTCAGTGGGAGATTATAGTTTGGGGCAAGCAGGCCAGCAAGGGGGAGACAGTTGGGGGCAATTAGGCTAGCTGGTGGGGCAGTGAGGGGTGATTAGGCCAGCAGGGTGGCAGTTAGGGGTGACCAGGCTGGTGGGGGGGAGGGGGGGACAGTTAGGAGCAATCAGGCTTTACTCCTTTTCAATTTCTAGTGAATAGAGAACACTCTGCTCTCAATAACCCCTTCTTTTTCACATATAAGCTCTATCTCTATGCTGGACTGTAGTACCCAAAGGAGAAACCAGATCCTGAATTTGTTTCCCCATATTACCAAGTACAATGTAGGATACATAGGATAGGCAGTATTCCTAACTTTATAATCTACTTTCACATACATTTTTTTCACTTACTTTATATCCTATAGATTAAATAAACATAATTAAACATCTATAGATTGATTGATTTATTGTCATACATTCCTTGTTTATGTCAACAATACTGTCATTGTCTTAAAAATCTCCTCGCACCACTTTTCTTCCAAATGTAAATGTTATTCTCTACTTTGTGAAGGTCATTAAATATTACTATTGATACACCAGTAAAGAAAACATAAAAATAAAAATATGAATTATCTATATAATATTATGTAAAGCCAATCCTAACCACTAAGATTATGTAGAATTTTTAAATTTTTTAAGTGAACTGTACGTATATGGAAATAAAATAGACACCCACAATCCCTTATCTGAAATTCTCCCTTTCTTCCTCCCTTCACTTCTCTTCCCTTCCCTTCCCTTCTCTTCCCTTCCCTTCCTTTCCCTTCCCTTCCCTTCCCTTCCCTTCCCTTCCCTTCCCTTCCCTTCCCTTCCCTAACTTTCCAAAAAGAGACAGGTATACACTTTGTGTAATCTGAGCCTGGGTCAGAAACAATAAAAAAGCAAAAAATTCTCTTCCTTGCTCTTCTGTGCTCAGATCCACAAGAAAAATTAGGGCAGAGCAGGAGGGAAGTAGCTACAAGGAAGGCTGTAACTACTGAGAGCCTGTTCTATACCTTCCTAGATAACATTGTGCTACTTGGCCTATTAATCATGCATTCCCCATATAATGGCTGAGCAGTATTACCAGGTACTTCACTAGGTTATGGAATTATTGAGATAATATATTCATCCCTGCCCTCAAAAAGGTGAGGAATAAAATGGTAAAGGACACAGAAGTTTAAAAAAAAAATAGATGCAAATCTGTCAAGGTATGAAATATTAGAAATTGCACACCTCTGTATTTTCATAAAGGAAAAGTAGAATAATTTCCCTGGTGGAAGCTGAGGAGACTAAAGACAGAGGTGGACAAGAAAACTTGACCAAAAAGGGGGTATTTTAACGTATAACCTGAAAGATCAATGATTCATAGGGAATAATTTGATATTCTGTGGCATGTAAAAGGATGAATGCAAGCCAGCAGAGTGCAGGGAGAACTAGCTGAAGGTCTTGCTCAAGGGTAGGATGGAAGAAGTACTGTGGAAGATAAACCTGCATATGTGAGGAGGAATCCCATATAATAAAAGGGTAGTATCCAAATTATCCCCTCAACTGGAGTTCTTCTGGGAGTTCTATCAGGGGGTGGGGACGGGGCCAGCTGGGGGAAGGGAGGGAGTACCTGGCTGACCGCCGACAGCTGCTAAGGGCCCTACCAGTGCATGAATTTTGTGCACTGGGCCTCTAGTAAAATCATAAAGAGATTGATATATACCGTATTTTCCAGCGTATAAGACAACCCCCTAATTTTACAGTTAAAATATAGGTTTAGGCCTATATTCGCTGTATAAGACTACCCCCCACTTCAAAGAAAAGACTTACTTTGCCGTCAAGATCTGCAGGTAATTTTTGTGCAATTTTGGTCTTTTGCCCCCGATTTTCGTTTCAAAAGTCGTCTTATATGCAGGAAAATACAGTAGTAATCAGGAGTTTAGTATCATTCTGCCAGCAATGGTGAGTCATTAATGAAGAGCCATTCAATAGATGCAACTAGACTTGAGGCCACAGAGACAAAGCAGTTCCCTACAACTGGTGTCCAGGAGGCAGAGGAATGACAGAATTTGGTTAAACCAATGTGGAGACAAAATTTGTCCCACACTAAATATTATCTAAATCAAAAGAAAACCTTTAAAATCTCTTTAGCTGTGATTAAACTGTAAAATATAAAATTGATGCATCAAAATTTTAATAAATGTTTTACTCTTTGCTGGATCAAGTTTTCACAATATGCTGGTTTCCATTCTGCTTACTTGCTATAGTTTTGTCCCCTCCTGGCTATCCTCTTGGCTGGAGGTGCCACGCATGTCTCGCAGCAGTAATACATTAGATTAATAAAGCAATTATTTAATTGACTCTAATTTCATTGGCATCCTTATTAGCTAAAGGAAAGGAGTTCAGTAATTGTTTACATTTGTAAAGTCAATATTATGGTTTAAATGATAGCCTTTGGATGAATTTGAAAAATGAAGCCCGATAATCCTTAAAACAATATTTACAGAGGACTCTTTTCTTTTGTAAAGAATAAAATGAATGGAAACAAGAGCACATAGATCCAAAGGGCTTTTAAATATTCATTTTTGCAATCAGCTTCACTGGTTTTCAGGCCACTAACTTCAAAATTGTGGAGAAATAACAAATCTCTCGCTTTAATTTTCCTGTGAAATAAACTATTGCTTCACTTTTTTCCCCCTTCTGATTGTGGAGTATAGGAATTCTAGATATAATTATAATGTGAATATTGTCCCTCAACATAAATATCTTGGGAGATATACTAAAATTGGTATTTCAAAAATGTAGACATTTTTGGTAAGTGGCTTCTGACTTAAAATGCTCTCTAGCAGCCCCTAATAAAACTCTTCCAACTATCTAATACAATAACTATAAAACCTCTAACATTGATAAAAACCCACAACTCCAAAATCCGTCAGTAATTTTGTTGCCAATGGTTGTCTGTAACAGGATGATGGAAGTGGTCCAGATAAAGCTCTCCTATCTGGAAGATGAGTGATCCAATGAACCCAAATGGCACTTGTGAAAATATGCTCTGGGACAGTGAATATCACTTTGGAAAAAATCAACAACAGAAAAACATGCTTAAGATGGGGATCAGACAAAAATGTTAGGACACTGTGGTATTCTCAGTTCCTGCTATAAGCCATAGCCTCTGTGAACAAACTGAAGAAGCCTTAGGTTACAACCTGTAAGGCAAAAAAGAGAAACAACGAGATACAACAAGAGGCCAATGAAAATGAAAGTAGATAAGACGTGGAGGGAGAAAAAAAAAAAGGTTTAAAATAATCCTAAAGAAAAACAAATTAACAATATATAAGACCTAGTTAATTTCAGTAGAAAATATATTTAAAACATTCAGGCAAGAAAAAAATAAAGCAGGTTACTTAAAAAAAAGGGGGGGGGGGAAGGGGGACAAAAATTATCCTGGCCTTAAACCTCTGTGAAGCACTAAGTGCCTTTAAATAGTGGCACATCTACAATATTTTTAGCGCCATTTTTTTTTTTTTTTATTGTGACTACAGAAGCAGCAAAAGTACTACCCAAATTCCCCTTATGCTTACCAGCTTACAAAACCAAGAATCAAAATGAAGAAATTAACCTTGGGATACTACTACTAACCAAAGAACAGAACTTTTTCATATTTCACCAGTTTTTCTACTAACATCCTTTTGTTATTTCAGGATCCCACATTGCATTGAGTTGTCATGTCTCCTTAGTCTCCAATCTGTGGTGGTTCCTGAGTCTTTGTCTTTCATGACCTTGACACTTTTGAAGGGTACTGGTCAGTGAGGCTGGGCCTCATATTTAGTTTGTCTGATTTCTCATGATTATAGTAAGGTCATGCATGTTAGCAGCAATGTGCCTTTCTCAGTGCATCAGATCAGGAACTAAATAATGTGAGCATGTCTATTACTGCCAAAGCTTGGTCACTTGATTAAGCTGGTGTTTGTTAGGATTCTTGACTGTTGTTACTATTTCTCTTTATAATTACTAAATATTTTGGAGGTGTGCTTTGATCTTGTGTAAATATACTATTTTTTAATCAACTTGTGCCTACTAATTTTAGAGTTCCTTGTATGGAAATTATTGTCATGGTATTTTAATTACCTGTTTCCCTCATTCCCTCTTATTTATTAAACCGGAAATGTTATTTAAGAAAAGTTGTCACTACTCCCTCATTTATTAAGTTATTTATATTAGTATGGATTAGAATGTTTATTTTATTATTTAGTTATAAAGTAGAGCTATTGTTACATATTTTGTCACTCATGTTCCAACTTTGGCACCTGGCAACTTTTCTAGGCTGGTCCTTATGCCCATTTGATATGCCCGCATCCTTTTTTTTTTTTTTTTACCTCCTTATTTTCTGATGCTTTAGGCTGATACTGTATTTTCCTTGCCCCAGCACTAGAATCAGCTATTTCTGCAAACTCATGCTTCTTTTATTTGCGAATGATATTTAGAAACCAAGATTTAGTTGCTGACTGTGCTTATTGCTACTGGGCTACTTTCATACTGATATCTCCAATTTTAATCCAAAACAACAGAGACCATTCTAGACTTTCTCCTTTATTTATAATTTCTTCCTCTGACAGTAAGAAATCTGACTTCCATTTTCTAAATTTACTTAAGTCAACCCTAGTATATAAACATACATAAAATACATTTGAAAACATCCAAAATACTTTTAAAATCTTTAAAAAATGTTTAGATCTGAAAAAGAAGTTTTAGATTTCCTAATCCATTTCTCTGTGAGGAACAAATTACCAACTAAAGATCAGTGACAGTGAACAGCTGGTTTGCTTGTTTTT
This sequence comes from Pipistrellus hanaki, assembly GCF_964339955.1. Classification (NCBI taxonomy): domain Eukaryota; kingdom Metazoa; phylum Chordata; class Mammalia; order Chiroptera; family Vespertilionidae; genus Pipistrellus; species Pipistrellus hanaki. The sequence continues at coordinate 47,185,957 of NC_140506.1, read as the reverse complement.
TTTTTGTTGTTAGCCTTAAAGTATTCAGTCAAAACATAGCTTTCCAGAGTTTTGTAGCTCAGCTCCTATCTCTCCCATCCCCTTCAGTGTAATTATGTGATTTGTTTGTAATATAGTTAGATTCCTTTGTCACATTCTGCTTTCCAACCCTCTCCTTCCTCCGCATACTAGTTGATTTTGTTGTTGTTTTCATACAACAAAATTCATTTTCTGTGATATACAGTTCAATGTGTTTTAACACATGTATAGAGTCATGTGTCCACCATTATAGTTTTCTACAGAACAATTTCATCATCCCCCCAAACAGTTACCCCGTTATCAATAATCTCTCCTCCCTCTCCAACCACTGGCGGTCACTGATCTTTTTTATTAGTAGAGTACCACATAAAATGGAATTACACAACATTTAGCAACTTGATTCTGTCTTCTTTTACTTAGGAAAAGGCATTTAAAATGCACTCAAGTTGTTGTGTGAACCAACAGTTTGTTCCTTATTATGGGTGAGTGTTATTCCATAGTATAAAATGGTTTAAGGACATCTGGGTTGTTTACAGTTTGGGGCTATTGTGAACAAAGCTGCCATAAACTTGTATTTACAGGATTTTGTATGAATGTAAATTTCCATTTCTTTTAGGAAGGCACCTAGGAGTGGAATGGCTGGTTATATGATAGAGATATATTTAACTTTTTAATAAACTGTCAAAACACTTCCCAAAGTGGCTGTGCAATTTTGCATTCCCACCTGTCTATTGCATGTTAAGGAGAAAACTTGCAACCTAAGATATATGCCCTCCTAGGTATTTGTGTGTGATGGCAGCAGAGTCTTAGCTACTCAAAAACTTGGTTATAGCACCAAATGCCCTCTTGAAAGAATTTAAAGTTGTACCCTAGCCAATTGAGAGAGAAATAGTACTTAAGAACATGAAAAAAATCCATCCCTATTAAACAAAATCTTAAGGAAAATAAATGAAGAAAGGATACTACTTCTCATAAAAAAATGTATCTAAGAAGACAGATCACATCATACAACATTAATTATAAAACCAGAGCTCTGAAAGGGAACCAAGATGGAAGCATAGGTAAACACCTGTACTTGCTACTTCCCACAGCGACATCAAAATTATAACTATCATCCAGAACCATAGGAAAGCTGGCTGAGTTGAAGTACTATAACTAAAGAGGTAAAGAAAATAAGCACATTTAGACTGGTAGGAGGTGCAAAGTCATGAAACGGGCTGGTCCAGCACCCGGGTGTGCCACTTTTTAAATCAGGATGGAGATACAAGCTCCTGCTTGCTCTGAGCTCCAGTGCCAGGCATGACTCTGTAGGACCCAGACACATATGAGGAGAAACTGGATTGTCTGGCATCAGGGCAGGAACTTGGCAGCAGCTTTCTTCCAGATGGAGGTGCTCACAGTGGTCATTGTTCCAGTGCTGGGATCTCCCCAGTGCAGGGCTGACTGGCAGCCATTGCTGTTTGCTCTGCTCTGGAGATTCCCTGAGACCCCACCCCACCCAATTTACAGCCCCACCTTCGCTGCGTACAAAGGCTTTTGCATCCTGTCCTTTCTTAGCCTAAAAACTGTCAAACAAGCTGCAGCTGGGTCAGGGAGCCCCAAAGCTATCATAAAAGGCCCAAGGCTGGCACCAGAACCATCCTGCCTTCCTGAGCCTCTTCTGGGCACTTCCAAATCAGATACAAAGAGGAGGAATATGCAGATCTCTCTGTAGCTCCTGCTGGGTGGCTGACTTTGCACCTCCCTGGAGACTCAAGAGCCAGTGTACCCAGTGGTCAGTGCGAGACCATACCAGATTACAACTCTTCACATCCATAAGTGACACACTAAAGGGCAGACTCAGTGAGTAACAAAGCCCCACTGAAGCAAGTTTTGTCCCCTAGGGTGTCTCCTGCCCAGCAGCTCTTCCATTGTAGACACAGATGGTCCTCACAGCCAACTGGCCTGGAGGTCAATTCCTCCCAATGATACCAACAGCAATCAAGGCTCAGCTACAACAAGACTGTGCACAGAGCCCACAAAGGGTGCACCAAGAGTATCTACCTCAGTTGATTGGGGTGGCTGAGCCACTGGGCCTTATAGGACACCTACTACACAAGGCCACTCTATCAACTCAAGGCGACTTAGCAGCTACCCAATATTAGTACATAGAAACAAACCCAGTGAGCATCCAAAATGCAGAGACAAAGAAACATGTCACAAATGAAAGTGGAAGAAAGCAAACTACTTGATATAGAGTTCAAAACCACAGTTATAAGGTTACTCAAGAATCTTCTAGAAACCTCTAAGGAACTTAGTGAAACCTTCAAGGATCTTAATGAGAATGCCAAAAAATGGGGGGGGAGGGGGGGGAGGGAGAAACAAACACAGAAATTAATCATACACTACTGAAATAAAGAATAATATATGGAGATTCAACAGTGGACTAGAGAATCCCAAGAATCAAGTAAAAAAACACCCAACCGGAAGAGCAAAAAGAAAAAAGAATCCAAAAATATGAAGATAGTGTAAGGAGCCTCTGGGACAACTTCAAGCGTACCAACATCCGAATTATTCAGGTGCCAGAAGAAGAGAGAGATCAAGATATTGAAAACCTATTTGAAGAAATAATGACAGAAAACTTCCCCTACCTAGTGAAAGAAATAGACTTTCAAATCCAGGAAATGCAGAAAACCCCAAACAAGAGGAATCTAAAGAGGATCATACCAAGACACATTGTAATTACTAGTAAAATGCCAAGGGCAAAAGACAAAAATAGAATCTTAAAAACATCAAGAGAAAAACTGTTAGTTACCTATAAGGGAGTATCCATACAACTGTCAGCTTATTTATCAACAGAAACTATGCAGGCCAGAAGGGAGGGGGAAGAAATATTCAAAATGATGAGTAGCAATAACCTACAACCAAGATTACTCTACCCAGCAAAGCTAACATTTATAATTAAAGGTCAGACAAAGAGTTTCACAGATAAGAAGCTAAAAGAGTTTATCACCACCAAACCAGTATTATATTAAATGCTGAAGGGTATTCTTTAAGAAGAGTAAGAATAAGAAAAAGGTAAAGATAAAAATTATGAACAACGAAGTGACAACAAATACGTATCTATAAACAAGTGAATCTAAAAATCAAGTGAATAAGAAATGATAAACAGAAAAAACTGGTAAATGTAATAGAATCAGGGGCATAGAAATGGAGCAGACTGACAATTTTCATGGGGAAGTCAGAAATAATGGAGTAACTGCTGAAGAGTAAAATTGTTAGTATCAGTAATTGCAGAGTATTTCTTAGAAAACTCAAAAATGCCACATAAAATCCTCTTAAGCAGAAATCAGTAAGGCTATGAAACACACACAAAAATATCAAATCCCAATAAGAAATAGATGAGATAGTAGAAAAATTCTCTAAATAATAGCAATATACACATCATAAAATTCCTAGTAATAACCCTAACCAAAATACATAGGACCTATATGTAGAAAACTGTTATTATTGAAGTATAAAAGAGCTGAATATTGACTTTTGCAATACTGCCATTCATTAATCCATTCAATTTGATTACTTTGTTTGCCAAAGATAAAAGTTTCACAAAAAGAGCAATAATTATCATATTCAATGTGTTATCCCCGTGCTTAATATATTGCCTGACTCATAATAGATATTCCAAAAATATTTACTTTGATATACCAATATTTGGTTCAATCTATTTTAGGAAGTTTGTATAGCTTCTAAGATTCATTCGTTAAGAAGCATAGTAGTTTTTGAAAGGAGTCTAGACTAGTTAATTATTGCCTAGTATATAATAATAACCATCCATTTGACCCCATGATGGCTCATGGTTTGAAGTGTAGGTGCCCAGGGTCCACCATTAATATCTTTCTTCACTTTCCCTCTCTAATATTAATGGATTCTACAACACAACACAAGAATGTTAAAGCTGAGGGGAGTTTGGAGGGTTTTAGAAAGGAGTCTTCTCTATAAAGAGGTTGGTTATACATCGTCAATTCAATTTTCAGATCCCACAGCCAATTCCAGGTTAGTAGAAAATGAATGGGGGATGGAAATCTAGTTATTAAAAAAATAAAAAACAGAAAAGAGATCCAGAGAATCTTAGGAGCAGGTTAATGTGAAATATTTTCCAGTCTGCAATCTGAGCCTTTTATCTGCACTCTTTTCTGCTCTCTATGTAATACAGAATTTAAGGTTAATAACACACAATATTTCATTGATTGATAGTTTACTTTCATAGTTTGACATTTTTCCCTTATATTATTTGATTGCTAATATTTTCTTACATTTTTTATTTTATTTTTTCCATCACCATTTATCCTGTCTGTGCCCTGTTTGTTTACATTTTTTTTAAAATAATGGGATGATATCATAACATTGGTTAAAGTTGGCTGAATAGGTGAACCACAGCTGAAGATAAAGCATTTTCTTGATGATTCTTATCATTTCCCATTGTTTTATTGTCTATGGGTGTGTATTTGTGTTTCTATGTGTTTAATAGGGGTGGGGCTACTGTGTAGTAATTTCCCTGTTGTGCTTTTAAAAGGGACTTTCTATGAACACTAGTGATGGTAATGCCATAGTTATTTATTAGAGAACTAATCTGGATTTTATGGAGAGATGTGTGGAAGTTTTGTGAAAATGAAATTAGAGATGCAACATGTCTCAGCAATAATGAATCTGTTTATGTTGTATATGCAGGGTTAGAGTTAGAAAAAGCAATTTTTCAAACTCAGTGCTTTTTGATGGTGAAGTGTATATTCCATTGGGTCATTAATGTACTATATTCCCAAGGTATGCTCTGGGCAGAGTTCATCCTCTAGCTAATGGTAAAGAAAAACTGGCTTATGGCAGGCTTTTTATATTTTCTAATAATAATTTTGATACTGAAGAGATAAGATCCTCTTAATTATACAATACCGTTGTAAATGAAAGAGCTGGCAAAGATCTTGTGTTTTTGTTTGTTTTTTTGTTTTTTGTAAATGAATTTACAACAAATTAGATATATTATACGTCAATAGACATTATTATTATTTATTTTTACTGCATATTGCTGAACCAAAATAGGTTTTAACAGTAAAGAAACTTTAATAAATTTGATATGAAGATCAGAATTAAAATGTAAAAGCAGGAACTCATCACAAAAATTTGGACATCGATGAGGATAATTTGTGAAAGTTTACTGCCTGTAACTGAATTTGACTTGTTACATTTTAGACAAATTCATACGAATTGGTAAATAAGATAGCTGAACAAGATAGCAATAATTGGAATGATTTTATATACTAAATATCTCAATGTGACCTGTTTATTTTTTAAATGCTTCCCGGCTTTTCCCTAAAAGAATATGACATTCACCTGGCCCGTGTGGCTCAGTGGTTGAGCATTGACCCATGAACCAGGAGGTCATGGTTCAACTCCCAATCAGGGCACATGCCTGGTTGTGGGTTTGATCCTAAGTGTGGGGCATGCAGGGGGCAGCTGATCAATGATTCTCTCTCATCACTGATGTTTCTATCTCTCTCTCCCTCTCCCTCCTTCTTCTCCAAAAATCAATAAAAACATATATATATATTTTTTTAAATATGCCATTCAACCTTTAATTTGTATACTAGTACCCTGTTTCCCCAAAAATAAGACAGTGTCTTATATTAATTTTTGCTCCCAAAGATGTGCTAGGTCTTATTTTCAGGGGATGTCTTATTTTTCCATGAAGAACAATACGGTACACATTTATTGTTAAATGAAAATAAAGGAAATTTATTACCTGTATACGGTACGGTAGTACGGTAGTTGTCAACACAAACCAGACAAACTGTGAATCCTACAGTATCAAGAATTTACTCATTTATTCAATGACAATCATGTCATCATCTTCTGGAACATCATCATAACAATCCAATTCCTGAATTTCCTGGTGAATTTCTTGTGACTCCATTTCTTTCAGAATCAGTGGACCAAATCTCTCATGTTTAGCAATAGCACTGTCTTTAAATGAGTACTTCTTGTCAAGGTAGCCTGCTCACAGTGCATTTGCAATGCAACTGTCAGTAATTTTCTCCAATGAATTCTTCACCCAAGTCATAACTTCTTGCAGGTTAGGTTTCACAAAGTTTGCACACTGACTTATCTCCATTCTATTTTCAATGTAGTCATTAATTTCCATGCGCAAATTGTCTTTAAATGGCTTGTTTATTGCAATATCAAGAATCTGGAGGTAGGCTGTCATTCCTACGAGAATCATTATCTGATCTATTTTTCTTTCGTGAAGAAATGTCTTCATGTCTTTAGCACTGTGAGTGCTGGCTGCATCCCAGACTAGCAGACCTCTTTGGCTCCCTCGCATAACAAGCAGCAGCATTAAATTGACCCACTTCCTTATAACTGCTTGTGTGGCCCAGGTTTTTTCAGTTTCAAGAATAAAAACACCCAAAACATGTTCAATCTTTTCCTTCTTGCCCTTAGAAATGATTAAAGGTGGGATTTTTAGTGCCATCCAAACAAATTGCCAAAATACAGGAAACACATGCACTTTCTTAAGCAGTGGAGGGAATGTACTCTAAGGAGGCACCCCGCTGTTCAATTGTTGTTTGAGATGATTGGCCCATAAACACTGCAGTTTCATCCATAGCAATCATGTTGGAAAGACTATATTTAGAGAAGTCAGCATCATCAATAAAGGACTAAAGCCTCTGCTCTCCTATCAACAACCCATTCACAGATCAGGTCTTCCAGCTCGGAAAATAATGGTTGCCGACCTGATCCACACTTGTGCTTTTTAGCATTTCCTTTGTCCACTTGTTCAATGAGGTTACCATACTCTGCTTGCCATTTTCGGACCAATCGGATACTCAACATCTTCTCTTTGCAGAAAGCAGTAAGATTTTGGCCCCAAGCATCTTCCATGATTCCTTTCTTGTACTCCACGGAGTAGTGTTTTCTTTTTGCACTCATTTCTAGGGGTAAAAAAAGGAATTGGGGTATCAAGGTGGGGGGAGGGGGATCACTTAAAATGACACAGGGGGGATCAAAGGGGGGAATCAAAATGGCACAGGAGAATCAGAGGGGGGTTACCATTTTAGTAACCCCTTTTGATCCTCCTGTGTCATTTTGATTGCCCCCTCTGATCCTCCTGTCATTTTAAGCGATCCCCCTCCTCCCACCCCTGTGCCACTGAACACCTTCACCAGACATCTCCCCTACCCCTTTATCAGACATTTACCCCCTGGGGCCTGCCTGGTGACTGTCACTGGGCTTGCTGGGGTCTGGATCTGGGCTGGAGCAGGGTCTGCCACTGACTGAGAACCTTCAGTCATCATGAGGGCAACCGGGAGCATCAGGTGGTGTCACCAGAGACAGACCAGCACCCATCAGCTCTAATCCTCCTGTTCTTCTACATGCATCTGTGAAAGTCTCCTCCTCTCTCCCACCCCATGCTCACTGCTCACTTTGACCTCCGCTCCGCCTCCACACAGCAGTGACATCAGGACTCCACGTAACGTCACTGGTTGCTAGACGCCAGTCGGGGCAGCCCTAACGGCCAGTTTACGGTAAATTAATTTTCATTCTGAGACAGAGCCTGAGGGGGGTGTCTTATTTTCGGGGGATGCCTTATATTTCACTCAGAAGGAAACCTGTAAGTAGGTCTTATTTTCGGAGGATGTTTTATTTTTGGGGAAACACGGTAGCTACATACAGAGAAAGTTGTTTAAATTGATCAATAAATGGACTCCTTTTGGAAATTAAAGTTAATGTCAGACAACTGGTACTAATACATTTGAAATTAAACTTTATATTATAAAGATAAACTCAGAAGAAAGGAATAAAAGGCAGTGTTGTAGGGCTGTGAAGGTAAGGAAGATGGCTCTCAAAAGTTAGTGGCACCTTCTCTCAAGATATCAGGCAGCTGTGCTGCATTGTTTACCTGTAGTCATTGAAAGAGGTAACAGAGTGTTTTACTTACACTGGCTCCAAAAAGCTCTGAAATGTCAGTCAGAATTTTCTGTATACAGCAATAGCTATAGTGAACCCACTGCAAAAAGAAAACATTATTAGACACAATCACACCTTAAACTGTGATGACAGATGTTAAAATGACTATAAACAGTTGAAGGGGGAAAAGGGTCACAGACAGTTATCTGAAAGCAATGAGACAAGGATGTTTGGAGAAATAATCTATTCGCCAGAGAGTGATATGATTTTAGGGTATGAGTGATAATGGGTGAGATAATTGGGAAGCTAGAGCAAAGGGAACGTTTTTAATTAAATTGACAGCATACATAGATAGGTATTTTCTCAGAGAAAATACCAGCGATCTGAGTTGGGTCCCCTTTAGTGAAAGTACTGCTATTAGAAGATGCCTCCAAATCTAGGGCTAGAAACACAGCATAGCCTTGGGGGTAAGCTCCCCCACCCCCACTGTCTATCTAGATAAATACCATTCAAATGATGTGTTCATCCCCCAAATGGTAATGAAATAGGGAGAGGGCATCAAGGGTGATAGCTGTGGGAGTTAGTCAGTGTATAAATTCTGCTTAGCAAGGAAGATGTTTCAATTTGGAAAAAAAAGAAAAGAAAAGCCATAAGCATTAAAGAGTATTCATGCTGTGTTCCTATTATGACACTCATCGGCTTAAAAGATATATCAAAGGAAATGGACTGATAGGGTTGGTAATTGGATGGACTAAGAAAAAGCTGAATAAATGAGCAAAGGACAAAGTTTTTTTATTATTTAAAAGGATTATAGTTTTTAGATGTTGTTTGACCTCTTAAGGCAGGAAGAGGTTAAGGATTTTTTTTTTTTTTTTTTTTTTTTTTGCAATACTCATATCTGAAATACTACCACGTACATTTTTAGCTAGTACTCAAACAAATTCCATATTCTATACAAATGGAGAAATGCAATTCATAATTGACAAGGTATGAATTTTTTATACTCTAAGCCATGAGGCTGCCACATCAACAAATGTAATTCCTTGGCAAATACATCTTATGTTTATATTTATGAAATGTACACAATTGACACAGAACTCAAAAGGGAATAAGTAAGCATTTTATATATATACTTTGATTTGCAAACTCCATTCTGGGAAACATTCATTAAATTAGAAACAAGGAAGGAATGCAAGTAAAATGTGCTTAGAGTTTCAATATATCTTGGACTTGGTGTTTCTTTTATGGATTTTGCCACACCTGGACTCTCTTTGGTTGAAAAGTGTTTGTTTGTTTTAAATATATAGAGAACTACTTTCAAAAGTTAAAATGATAAATTATTAAAACTTAAAATTCACCTATAGGAGCCCCACATTGCAGCGGTGATTTCATGTTAAATATCCTTAAGCTGAAATAGTAAAAATGGACCAAGACAAGAATCTTGGAAGGAGTGACCAGCTCTGAGCATGTGATGTGCTCCACATTTTGTGTAGCTATTGCTGAGGGCACCAGAACTTCCTGAAGGGCCATAAGATGAAATACTTTCTGGAAATAACTTTGAAGTTCTTCTGAATGAAAGCTCTATGAGGGTAAAGGTCTTATTTACCATGCCACTCAACCCCCTTGACGCCAGCATGACCTTAGAAAAAGCTGTACTTCTTCCTAGTTCCCCAGGAGTGAAGAAAGGGAGTGAGGAGGCAATCCTTTCACCCCCAGGAGCTGAGGCAATGCCAGTTATTTTGAAAGGCTCTAATCTGCCACCATTGTCAAAGTGATGGCATTGCAACTCAAGTGGGTCTGACACATCCTCAAACCACATAAAATTATGGCCCGGCACATGGGGTGCAAAGGGACTATTGTGGTTTTTTTCTCCATCAATTAAATTTATGACATATGCAGAGTGGATAAAAACTGTTATTAAACTGTGAGCTCCAGGAGAGCAGCTCATATTTGACTTACGTATTATTACAGAAGACACAGAGACCGAGAGAGGCATATGTTGCAATAGACACACTATATGGGTCAGGGCATTTAACTCTGGAGCTAGCTGCTGGTGTTAGAATCCTGGCTCCACCACTAATCAGCTGTGTGACCTGGGTAACTCCCAGTCTGTAGTTGCAGTGATAGGTTAACCCATCTCATAAAGGTGTTCTGAGGGCTAAATGAACTAATGTATGAGAAGTACTTAGAATAGTGAGTGCCTGGAACATGGAGATCACTAAATAAGTATTAGCTATTATTATACACTCCAAAGCCTCACGGTATAGTAGGCATTCAGTAAATACTTTGATTACTGAATGAATGAAAGAACTTTGGAATCTATATGAATATGAACATATAGGCAGTGACTCAACGAAGAGTAATTGCCCCATGAACCATGTAGAACTCTGGACTCTAGAACAGTTTTAATCTTTATAAACTCTTAGCTAATTTCAAACAAAATTTGAGCGAAGTATGTATTTCAGATCCTTTCCTAACACAATGTTGCTGTTAGTAACAGAGGTTGCAAACAGGCTCTTTAGCCATTGGGCCACGTGTTTAAAAATGTAGCTTTCATTCAGATTGTTATCCCCAGCAGAAACTGGTTTGGCTCCGTGGATAGAGCGTCAGCCTGCATTCTAAAGGGTCCCAGGTTTGATTCCGATCAAGGGCATGTACCTTGCAGGAGGCAGCTGGTCGATGTTTCTCTCTCATAGATGTTTCTAACTTTCTATCCCTCTCCCTTCCTCTCTGTAAAAAAAAAAAAAAATCAATAAAATATATTTTTTAAAAAAAAGATTGTTATCCCCATAAGTGGTTAGGGCCTTATACCAACCATTGTTGCCAAAACAAGACTGTTGCCTGTATTGGCATCAGCTTTACACAGTCTAGTAAAAAAGCACTCGATTTTTTGGAAATTTTAGAGTTATAAATACATAATCTTTTCCTTCTTAATGAAAAGAGAACTTTTTCATTTTCAGTGCAAGAATAGTGTTGCTTAACACAGCTTAAATACCTTTTAACATAATAGTTTAATAAATGGAATAGACAGAGCATAATCCAAGAACATTTCTACAAAGCACAGCCCATGAACATTTCCAGGTATACCACATTTAACTAGAAAAAAACACATTTTTTCTTTTGATTCATTAAATTATACATTACGCTGAGAAACATCAGCAATGTGGTTCTAGCAATAAATAGCAGTCCTAACACTTCTCTCAGCAAAGAGCATTTCTTCTACATCAGCACTAAGGGCTGGCCAACCAGCATGACCTTGGTGTTCTATCTAAACTCTTACAATTTTAAAAATCCACTGGTGGAAATGAATTCTCTATGGAGATAGGGATGATTTACTAGTAACAGAAAAGTTCAGCTTCCATTACTACTGATGGCTATGCTTCCGTTTATGTTTTCCCTAAGCCATAACTATTTAAAATGTTACTGTTAGCATTCTTGGTTGTCCCATTTGTCAGTATATAATTCTCCTACTTAAATATATAGAACAAATCATATTAATTAAAATAAATTGGTTAGGACGGTTAAGCTGTATTGCAGATTGTCTCTGAAGGCTATAAATTCAAATTAAGGGTTTTGCTGCTTGTTCCTGAGCTTGGAAACAATCCATTAGTAGTAGCAAAAGAAATCTACTACCTTACAAAAGAACATTCATTTAAATTCCTGCAGAAATAGCTGTATAAACTGCAAATATAGCTAGTTATCATAATTATGTAACAAATTCTCGGTTGAAACAAGGAACCAATCTGCTAATTGATTATGGTGAATATTGATATTTAATAGTCTAGGGCCGTGGTCAGCAAACTCTGGCTCGTGAGCCACATGCGGGTCTTTGGCCCCTTGAGTGTGGCTCTTCCACAAAATACCATGGCCTGGGCGAGTCTATTTTGAAGAAGTGGCATTAGAAGAAGTTTAAGTTTAAAAAATTGGGCTCTCAAAAGAAATTTCAATCATTGTACTGTTGATATTTGGCTCTGTTGACTAATGAGTTTGCCGACCACTGGCCTAGGGCATGGATTTTAATAGACATACTATATTTATTTCTATATATTTTAAATGTTTCTCTATATACTTATATCTATTATATTTCTATTTGTTATTGGGTTGCAGAGGTTCTAAGTTGTATACTATATTATCAGTGATATATTTTTGTATAATAAACCTTATTTCTAGATATTAAAATGTTAAATTAGGTGAAAACAATTTGTGAGGACTTGGAATAATTAACTTGGTTATTTTAAGAAAAACCTATGTTATATAACTTCCCAAGACAAAGATGTGACCACCATTTATTGTATTCAATAAAAATGGAAGGTCCTTTACATTTCATGGACTCTTCTATAATAAAAAAATTTTAAATGCCTTTAAATATGAAAGTAAGCAGTACAAATCAATGATATTACTAACTGTTCTTGACCTTTCTTTGTGGATAAATTTCCTTAATGCTTTTCTATTTTCTACTGAATTCTCCCCAAACTAGCATACCTTAATTAGCTTGAGGGAATAACTAAATTAAGTTATAAATAAGTTTATAAAGCTCTCATTGCTCCCTTATAAAATCCATTCATTCCCAAATGCTCCCACAGAAAATGGTATAAAGCCTTGTAACTCTCATGTAGGAACCCTCTTATTTAACTATTAAGATCCAATGCCAAGTTCAAAGAAAAGCAAAATTTTTAAAGTGTTAAAAATTGCAATAAGAAGAAGGAGCTCTTACCCTTTGTGACAGCACATATGGACCTGGAGAGTATTATGCTAAGGGAAATAAGCCAGTCAAAGAAAAACAAATATCACATGTTCTCACTTATATGTGAACTCTGATTACTAAAATAAACTGATGAACAAAACTGGTCCAGAGACATGGATACGTGGAACAGAATGACAGATCTTACAGGGGGAAGGAGTGGAAGGAGGGGAAGAGATTAACGAAAGAACGTATATGCATAGCTCATGAACAGACAGTAAGTGTGGGCAAGGCCTGGGGTGGGGCAGGAGCTGAGTGGAGGGGAGCAAAAGAGAGGAAAATGGGAGACATCTATAATACAGTTAACAATAAAAAAAATTGCAGTATACCAGGAAATTTTTAATTATTCTATTTTAGAGAAGATAAAGCTAAGCAATAAATTATCTAGGTTACATGAAATGAATAATGTTGATTTCTCCATCTCCACTAATTGGAGTGGAAGTGAAAATGAGAATCAAAGTGTTGAATTTAGAAAACCTGGGACAAAAATTAAGTTTAAAGACACTGAATTACAGCCTGGGAGAGAGATGAATTACAGGGGGAGAGACAACAGCTGACTGTGTGAGTAAATGTGAGGCTTACAAGGGAGAAGAAAAGATGGTCCATGACTGAATCCTGAGGAAATCCCACATTTATAGGACAACAGAGAAAAGAGAACCAAGACATCCTTTCCCCCTCTGATTTGAATTTTCCCTTGAAGCCAGTCTGCGCTGTTGTGCAGAGGAGGAGAGAAGGACAAAAAGGTTTATTGAAAGAGAATAAAATCCAATATGACTTCATTTTTCACTCCTCAGCTTCCAACTGGTAGGACAATTTGAAATCATTAATTTGGCCAGATGGTTAATGTTGTTTAACAGTACAATTAACTAATAAATAATTGTAGAGCACTCTGTAAATATAAAGTACTACATAAATGTTTCATAATAACATTAAATCAGGACACTTATTTCAAGTTACATTTTATATGTTTTATTGGTGTATCAGGAAAAATGCCAATAATATGATTGAATGCTATCAACATAGAATGTATTTGAAAACTACAATGAAGGGATTGTGGGAAAACAAAAATAGCTGTGACCATGCTAGGCTGAACAGAATGAATTAATGTGAAATGAAGGAAAGAAAGGAGAGAACGACAACATGATCATAGAAATGCATAATAATTAGCAATTTCATTTTACCCACATAATTTATAAGAAAGAGAATTTATCACATAAAACGATGTGAAGGGCACAGAGCAGAAGGAAAATCAAGGCATGAGCTCTGGGGAAGCCAGTTGATACAAGTAACTTGAGTCTCATAATTACCAACCTTTCATGAATTCAGAGCTTACCTAGTCTTTACAATAATATATTAGACATATTTTGTTAACATCCCCTATCTACGTATAAGAAAACTGGGGTACCGAGAGGTTAAGAAACTTGCCCAATATCACACAGTTAGTTAAAGGCCATCATGACTCTGCAAACAGTTTTACTTCCCTGATAAATAAGACAGGTGCAGCCTGTGTGCCCCTTTTTCCATTTTCCTACCTCAAAACAAGGACTTGATGCTGAAGTCCCAATAACCATCTTGGAACCATGAGATTCCCAGAGATGTCAGCCTTGCTATGTAACCCATGCTGGCACCTTTGGATTTCTTGTTATATGAGAAAAATAACTCCCTATTGGTTTAATCCACCAGAATCGAGACTTCTGCTACTGGTAACTTTAACCATTATGCCAAATAATCATGACAATAAGTTATCACTCATTGAGTATTTGCTGTGAGCCATGCACTATTTTTTAATATATATTTTATTGATGTTTTACAGAGGAAGAGAGAGGGATAGAGAGTTAGAAACATCAATGAGAGAGAAACCTCAATCAGCTGCCTCCTGCACACCCCCAACTGGGGATATGCCTGCACCTAAGGTACATGGCCCTTGACCAGAATTGAACCTGGGACCTGTCAGTCCACAGACCAATGCTCTATCCACTGGGCCAAACCGGATAGGGCAAGATATGCACTATTTTATGTTTTACATGTACACAGTCGTTTCATCCCAATAACAAGTCTGTGAAGCAGACACTGTTAACTATTCACATTTTATTAGCAAGGAAACCGAGGTGCAGTATCTGGCTTTCCCACAGCCATACCTTTTAAAAGGAATTCAAATCCAGCTCCTGGCTTCTAAACATCTGCCCATTTGCAAACCATATTCTAAGCAGTGAAATACTAAAACCATTTCAATTAAAATCACAAACGATTTCAGATAAAATCACAAAATGACTCAATATTGTTTTGGAGATTCTAGAGCACATGCTTCTCAGCAGGGATGCTATTAACATTTCGGAAGACAACTCTTTATTGTTTGGCCATTGTTGCATATTAGAGATATTTACCATTTCTGTCTTGGGTCCCGGAAACACTCTCAAGATGGTGTTAATCCAGAATACTCTCTATATTCCCCCTTAAGGAGGCAGTGCCACCCTCGGTTAAGAACAGCCATTCTGACAAGTGCTGTAGAGGATGTGGAGAAAAATGTACCCTTGTGCACTGCTGGTGGAAATGGCGCAGCCATTGTGGAGAACAGTATGGAGTTTCCTCAAAAAACTAAAAATGGAACTCCCATTTGACCCAGTATCCCACTTCTAGGAATATATACCAAGAAACTGGAAATACCAATCAGAAAGGATGAACATAGGGGTGCATATATCCCTATGTTCATAGAAGCACAATTTACAATAGCTAAGATTTGGAAACAGCCTAAGTGCCCATCAGCAGATGAGTGGATTAAAAACCTGTGGTACATCTAACTCTAGTTCTGTTAGAGTAGCTCAGCCAAGGTTTTAGGGTCCTCTGTTGTGTTAGGATAGGAAGAGAGACACCCTAATCAAGGGTCCACGCTCCCACATCTACCCATGCAGGAGCCATGCAATTGGAACACATACAGAGATATTTAAAATTAAGGTACAGAGTTGGGGAGGTCTTGTTAGATTTTTCTGCTCATCATTAAGACACAACATATTCACTCCACCAGTAGGAGTAGGGGTCAGGGTACAGTTCTTTTCCAACAGTAGGCAGGTGGGGAATTTAGTAATAGTGAAAGAGAACAGGTTATCAAAGTCAGGAAAAAACAAAAATATAATTACTTCATAAAGCTGATTTAGGCAGAACTTGAATATGCTGATTCTGACATTTTCTGGTTTCTGTAGGGACATGCTTCCACTCTAGATTTTAAATATATCGAAGAAACTAGGGATAGAAATTTTAAATAGATTGCCCAGTCAATTGTGCTTAATAATTGATAGATTATTCCCTCTTCCAATAGTTTTTTTATATAATTGTTCTTTAACTGTGTTGACAAAATCTAAAACTACAATGGAATTAGAGGTAAACTTTTCTTAAGAACTTAGAGATGTGAAAAATAACAATGCTTGTGATAAACATACATTTCAAACCCCGAATGCTTCTAATCATTAAAAATAAAATATTAGGGTAAATTTAGTTCTAATCCTTAGTTTCTCCTATCTTTGTTATAATTTTTTATTGTCTTATGATATGATTTTTTCTGAATAAGCACAAAGGATATGTAAGAAATTTGTGGTAGGTAAGTAACTTTGCCTAACATCATTAATCACTAACAGCTCAATTATACAGTGAAGTGCCTGTAATTGTCATCAAGCTTTGATTCTATTATACATTCATTTATTTTACATTAATTATACAGATTTTTTAATGAAGCAGAAAAACTGTGTTTTTAGTTTTCACACGTAGAGACAATGATCAAAATATTTATGTGCATATTACATATTTTATTGACATTCAGAAAACAATTCATTTACTCAGTACAATATTAGTACCTTTACATGAGAGAAAAAAGCAAACCCAATTTACCACATTTAGATTTTCTTAGAGTATATGAATTTTAGAAAGTTCTTTCCAGGAAATGCAATATTTAAACTATTATTAACAGTAATTAATGAAACCTGTAAAATGGTTTTAAAACCATGGTTAATGTGGCATTTACAAGTCCAGACTCGGGGTTGACTCCCTTATTTCAAATCAAAGATACCTGGGACATGACATTAACATTCTGTGCTTCAGTTTACTCCTCTGTAGAAAAGAGATTAACATTTTGTAGTAAGGATTTAAGGATTGACAGTCAAGTGTGTAACACAATGCTTAAAACAAAGTTAGTGCTATGTAAGTATTTATATTATTTATTTTCCTTCTTGAAAGGAGTTCAATTTAACATGCAAATTAATGATGCCCAGGTTCATCAATATGAAATGGTTGGGGACAATTCTTTAAAATTCCATGAAAGCAGTTATTTGGTAACCTTATGGGTTAAATATTAAATCCCAAAATACAGATTTGGGGAGTACTCCGCCTTGTAACATGGCTTTGAACAGTGTAGTGGTGAAGGTCTCTACCCTTTAAGTTGTTAAAACCAATATGATCAATAACTTTCCTCTCATTACATGGGAACATATGGAGAAAAGAAGGCAGCCAGAAATAGCAGTTTTTAGATTCAGCCAAGGTTGGTGCCTAGGAGATGAGGAGAATCCCAGACAGAGGATAAAGAAGAAATGCGAATGAAACTCAGAAAAATCTGCCCTTTCTCTCCACTCTTTCCTGTTCCCTTCTCCCTTATATATATCCCTACTCCCGGGGTAGGCCAGGGCATATTGAACCTAGCTTTTCAACAAGGAAACCTTTAACAAATAATCTGTGGAACCTTGCTAACAATTTGCTTCTTTTGTTGGATGATTTATCTTGATTACTTCAAATTTGATCTTATTTCTAGGAATAGACTGACCTCCCTTTAAGGCATATTCAGTTTAGTTTCATATACTTCTTGCTACTAAAGTCTTCCTGATACACCTCTACAACTTAAATCCATTGATAGGTTGATCAGTGTGGGAAAAATATTTGCTTCTTAATGTCTAATTCTAGATTTTATTTATAGACATGTATATCCTTGTAAGTCATTTACATTCTAGAAATACAGAAACCTCATTAAAACAATGCTTTAAAACTATACCCGGGAGTAGAGCTGGTTTGACTATTTTCCTCTCCCATTCTCCTGGCCCATTCTGCTAATCAGTGCCAAAGAATTGTGTTGCCCAAGAGGCAGTCGGTAAAAGAATAAACAAGGAGAAACAGGCGACTCAATAAACCAGTGAATGAACATATTTAAGTCTTGAATAATTGAGTGTTGATTGTAGTTTGGACATTACAAAAATACTAAAATGTGATTCTTCTTTTAGGTGGGAAATGAGAAAGGATGAAAAACTAGAAGAGGAAGAAAAAGCAATGTTGGAATATTTAAAACAAATTTGCAACATCCAAAACCCTTCTGCCTCAGATACCAAGGAGGAAGAGTAATCTGCAGAAAACAGCAACAGCTTTATTTTAGGAAATAATCACATATAATGGAGTAGGATTTTTACTGCAGTCAGGATGAACCTCAGATGTGCTGTGAAGCATGAAACCAATGACTGAGTAATCTCAGAACTGAAAAGGAATATAGCACATAAAGAATAAATTGCTCCATATTTTTTATTTTAAAAATAATTTCAAATGTTTTTTCTTTCCTCAATCTTTCTCTTTAGACGATAATAACTGCTGCCATCTCGTGTTGCCTTTGAATTATTTTTCTTCTTGCAGTCTTGAAGTATCTATGACAACAGACAAAATGTTTGAAAATCCTTCCCCTAAAGATTTTTAAATACAACATTTGGGTGTTAAGTTGAATGGAGTTACATGGAGTAATGTGAAAATTTCAATCTAATTTTGTAGTTGTATCCCAAGTCCAGGTCTTACCAGACTGCTTTCCCATAGTCTCTTCCTCATCTAGTTTATCTTAATCATAGCCACAAAAAGCACTCTCCCGAAGCATAACTTTACTCACATCTCTGCATATAGTGGCTTTTTAAACATCAGTTCTAACCACATGCTTTCAGGTCCTATACCCAATGGCTCCATGTTCAAGCAATTGCCAACCATTTTCTTGGCTCAAGCCACATGCTTGCCATTTTTCCCAACCAGAAACTATCTTTCTCATAAAACTATGATCAACACTAACTCCAGCCATCTTTAGTCTACAGTTCCTTATCTATGCTTCTGTTACTCCTTTTATTCCAATTACATTACTCACACTAAGGAAACAGAATGTGTTCTAGCACCCTATATGCCAAGTAAGGTTATATGTACCATAACCTTCCTATCAGTGCCTGATATTAGATTCTAAAAACTTTGAAGGCCTTACAGTATAACGTGAAGTCTCCTTTTATACAACAGTCTCCCCAAATACCTACTTACAAAGTCATTCATCTAGTTGACAGTTAATAAACACAGTTGTTTGAATGACTGCTATTGAAAGAAGATAATGAAGACATTTAGACTATTGAGCAATCTACAAGTCATCTGGGAGAAGCTTTATATCACAAACTATTTTAGACCATATGATATTGAATATCATGTTTTCTGATATTCTTGGATTGTCCATGTTCTTATAGTCTGAAGTTTTACAAAATATATGTAGGCATTTCTCTATGACTCCCTTTTCAAAGAAGTATAGCAAGAGGAGAATTGGATGAGTTGGAAGGAGAGGAAAATAGAAAAAAGAGCTTACAGTTGAATTGTCTTCTATACTTGCTCAGAGAAATTAATATAGTCATAAGTGCAATAAAATTTATAACTGGAAATGTTAAATGACAAGTTACTAATTTATCAGATCATATTGACTCCATACTTGATATGTTTCTTAAAGTATAAGAAGTGGTATTTCAAAAGTTTCATTTCTTACAATTATTTTACATTTGTATGTGTTAACAACAGAAATGAATACGGTACTTCATAATTCACCATATGCTTACCACAAAAATATTATCTCCCTATAAAATATTATCTTCTTCACTAATCTCCTTAACTGTATTTTTATAATTATAAAGAGGTATCTACTTTATTATTAGTTTAGCAATAACTATGTGGAAACAGTAGGAATTAATTTTTAATAAAATGTAGGTGGAAATGTACGTTTCAAATATTTTACATTTAACACTGTTATAGAACTACCAAACACGAAATAGGAAAAACTATTTTGTCTACCAAAGCAAGCTTACTCAAAATGTCCTATTAATTCCAATTCATAAAATTCTGAGTCATAGAGAACTTCAGATCATTTGTAATTATTACACCTTACTACAAAAAAATCTTTAAGATCTTTTATGCTTTTTGTTATAATTGAAATATTTCACAATAAAAATATTAAAAAGCTGTATTCGGCCTTAAAAAAAATCCTGTCATATGTTACATGAGTGAATTTTGAAGACATTATCTAAATGAAATAAGATAGTCACAAAAGAACACAAATAGTATATTATTCCACTTATATGACATATCCAATGTAATCAAATTTATAAAACAAAGTAAAATGGTGGTTATTTGGGGCTAGGGTGATGGAAAAAGAGTAGTGCAATAGATATAGGTAGACTTTCTCATTTTTACAAGATGAAAAAGTTCTGGAGATCTGTTTCATAACAATGTCAATAAACAACACTACTGATCTATACATTTAAGACTAAGATTTTTTTAAATGTATATATTATTGATTTTTTACAGAGAGGAAGAGAGAGGGACAGAGAGTTAGAAACTTCGATGAGAGAGAAACGTCTATCAGCTGCCTCTTGTACACCCTCTACTGGGGATGTGCCTGCAACCAGGGTACATGCCCTTGACCGGAATGGAACCTGGGACCTTTCAGTCCACAGGCTGATGCTCTAATCAATAAGCCAAACTAGTTTCTGCTAAGAATAAGATTTGATGTTATCTTTTTACCCAGCTAAACAAGAAACACTGCTGTATGTGGAATTCCCACATATAAACATTCCTAATATGATGCCTGAAAGCTCTTAGGTTTTGATAGGAACTATGAGAGCAGCATATTCCACATAATGATTAAAAAACTATCTGCCTTGCCTTTGAGATATATTTTCAACAGCACTACCATTAAAGCAGTACACTCTTATTTCTCCAGAATTTAAAGAATCCAAAACATTGTAAAACCTTTTCGACCTCAAAATATTGTAATAATTACCTACATGAGTAAAAATCTTTGCTAGTTATTTATTGTTGCATAACAATATTACCACATTTGGCAGCTTAAAACAACATACATTATCTCATAGTCTCTGTGTGTCAAGTGTCTAGACATCGTTAAGCTTGGATCTCTGCTTGGGATCTCACAAGATTGCAATGAAAATGTCATCTAGTAGTGGTCTCATCTAAGGCTCAAATGGAGAAGGATCCCCTTTATGGTATTGGCATTAAGATCAGATTGAAGGAATTGCAAAACTACAGGCAAGTGTTGTTGAGCAATAGTGCTGAATACTAGGACAATGACCAAAAGACAGACCAATCCATACTTCCATGTACCCCATAATAGGATTCCCAGTAATTAGGAGAAAACCCACCTTAAAGGAGTCCAACACAGGAACAGAGCGGCCTCTTGCACCACCTCCATGAAGATACTTGAGTTTCCCCTATACTAAGGTGATCAGATTTTAACATTGGTAAAGCGGGACACCATTAACCTTTGGGGGGTGGGGGGGTTTGTTCTAGATTAAAATTTTGGTCTATATGGAGCAACAAAAATTTTCATAGAACGCAAAAATAGTATTGTAATATATTTTTTTAAATTTCAAAATAAGTACAATTTACAAATATAATAATGTATAGTCGTAAGTGTCACTTTCAAGGCCAGTGCTAGACTATTTGCCGCCACTATAAAATATAAATAATATGAGTACTGTACTGTCTGCTAAATTCAAGAAAATTTATGTATTTATGAAATAAATTACCTAAATTATCTGAATAGCTGATTTGTAATGACATCACTTGTTTAACTAGCTTACTAGCACTCAGTACGATGTGTATCATCTGAGAGACAGTTAACAAAATGTTTTCGTCATTGCCAATCCCCAAAAATGCCATTGTTTATTAAGTCCAAACAATGGTGGTCGAATTCTAACAACTTATCAACAATGCAAACTTTAATAAGCATTTCTCGATAATCAGTTCTCAACAATTATTTGTTATTATTAAAGTTTAACGTTATAAAATTAACAAAAATAATATAAAACTCATATCTTAGCTAAATAGCCACAAGGCCACCGAAAAACTGTATATTCCCTTCCCGTTCCCCCTCTGTTCCCTAGCTTGTCGTGCATTCTTTCCAAAAATTAGGACTTTTTAAAAACGCCGTGGGATGCGGAACAAATTGTTAAAAATCGGGACTGTCCCGCCAAAAGCAGGATGTCTGGTCACCTTACCCTATACACAATGCTCTCTTGAGAAGAAAATGTTAAAAATGGGGCCAATTGTCTGACAGGATGTATTCCTAATGGAAATTTTAGTTATTGCAATGAGTAAACATTTAGCAGGAAACCATTTTATACTGTAAAAGAAAGTTGGTCTTAACTGGTAAAATTAAGGATTAAAACAACAATCTACCTTAGCAGAGATTAGAGCTATGGAACAGGAGATCAGTTATAGAAAATAAAATTATTGCATATCTAAATAGCACTGTGCTGTACATTGTATTTGAATCTAACCTGGTGAACACTGGCATGAGTAAGAGGTACACAGGCTCAGGACACTTCACTTTATGCAATAAAATCTACAAGCTGAATTGGTTACCTGGAAGCCAAATAAAAAAAAAGGAAGACCTAAGAAGCTTTTCCTTTGTGCAGGTATCTGGATTGGTAAGCTTAACAACAGGGATGGAGTGGATGGTTCACTTTCATTGAATTGCTACCTGGAGACCACAAACGGCCTTGAACTGCAGAGGGAAGAGGTCAAATCTGCTCTGATAGTTGCCCAGTGGAGATCCTATGATATCTGCAGAGGACACTGATAATAACTTTCAAACTTCCGCAGAGTAATGCTTTCTTCAGATGAATTCTTACTCCAGCAGACCCCAAATACAAAACAAATATTTAGACAGTACATATATTTTCTTAGAAAGTCCCTAGCAGGGGTCCTCAAACTTTTTAAAGTGGGGGCCAGATCACGGTCCCTCAGAGAGCTGGAGGGCCGGACTATATGAACTACTAATTCCTACTGTAACACCTCGGCTGCGCTCACTGCCCAAAAAACCTGGAGGGCCGGATCAGACTCCTCTACGGGCCGCATGTGGCCCGCGGCCTGACCCCTGCGGCCTAAAGCAATTCCCTAGCACCTTTTCCATGGAGGGAAGCTTCTGGTTCAAGATAGCCACTGAACAGAAACTACTACCATCCCTGGGATTCAGACAGACACACTGTGGCTGGAATCCCGCCCCAGGCTAATATCCTGAGAATGGCTCCCTGAAGAAAGTGAGCAATCTTCCTGGAAATAATATATATGAACGCCTAAAGCAAAGATCCATTTTCCCTTTTGTTTTATAGATCGAGGTCATCTAGAAAAAGCAAGATAAAATTTCCCAGAATTTAGTAGCATGGTAGTTATTGGTCTAAATACTAAACAATTAGATGTTAATAAATAAATAAATAAATAATAAATGGTGTGAACAAATTCTGGGAAATTCTTTGTTTTGTTTTGTTGTTAATCCTCACTGGAGGATATTTTTCCATTGATTTTTAGAGAGAGTGGAAGGGAGGAGGAGAGACACAGAAAGAGAAACATTGATGTAAGAGAGATACCTTGTTTGCCTCCTGTATGCACACTGACCACAGCCAGGGATCAAGCCTGCAACAGAGATATGTGCCCTTGACTGGCATTGAACATGCAACCGTCCAGTCTGTGGACCAATGCTCTATCCACTGAGCCAAACCAGCTAGGGCTGGGAAATTCTTAAAGGATATTTTCCCTTTCCTTATGGCTGGAATGTGAGCATAATGATTAGATATAGATGGCACATACTGAGCTTACCAGAACCACAAAAGGTTGAAAGCTGGGTAATGGATAATTGTGGAGCCATAAAAGTAATCTCGGGGTCCTGCATTTATGTGTATGAGAAATAATCTTCTGTCTTATTTTAACTGCTGTTATTTGGGTTTTCTGCTCAAGCAGTCAATTCTTAACAAATACACGTTGTGGGAGAAAAATATCACGTAGCAAAGCTTGACATTACACTGTGCCTCTAAAAAAGGTATAAAATTGTCCAGGGGGTGAGGGGGAAGACCAACAGGGACATCCTCCTCCTCAAAAATAACACCCTTGTTTTGGTACCTGTGGGAGACGTTAGCTTACCTACATTTTCCTCCCCTATATCCTTAGGGGAACTGTCACTCCTGAAAAACCTATCTACTGACTCAGAACCTCATTCTTTCCTCCAGTTTATAAATTATACCTCCACCTACACAACTAACAGGGGGGAAAAAAAAAAGTGCCATGATTAACTTTGGAAAAAATAGCATTAAAAATGAGATAATTTTTGTTTCAAATAGTTATATATATATTAATGAAATTAAGAAAAAAAGTATTTTCTATTTACTGAGGTATTTTCTATTTCCAAT
Organism: Pipistrellus hanaki; assembly: GCF_964339955.1. Lineage (NCBI taxonomy): Eukaryota > Metazoa > Chordata > Mammalia > Chiroptera > Vespertilionidae > Pipistrellus > Pipistrellus hanaki. The sequence continues at coordinate 47,161,753 of NC_140506.1, read as the reverse complement.
GTTCTTTCTCCCTGAAGATCTACATTTACATCTGCCTTTAGTGCACTTCCATTAACCTTTCTTATAGTGCAGTGATGGATTCTGTTATTTCTCTTTTACATGAAACTGTTTATTTTACCATTCTTGAAGGATATTTCAATAGATACAAAATTCTGTATTGATAGACTTTTTCTTTTAGCACTTTAAAGATGATCCACTCTATCCCAGGCCCCGGTTTCTGATGAGGAAACAATGGAACATCTAGATCATTGTTCCCCTATATTATCATGTCATTTTATTCTGGCTGTTTTCAAGATTTTCTCTTTACTGTTGGTTCTAAGCAGCTTGACTCTATTGTGCATATTTATGATATTTTTGTATTTATCTTTCTCCAAGGTCACCGATTCTCTATTCATAAATCTCCATTCTGCCCATCTAGTAGATTTTAAATTTTTCAGATATTCTTTTTTTTTGTAATATAATTTCCATTTGATTCTTTAGCATAGTTTTTAAGTTTGCTGAAATTTCCTGGATTTCCATTCAGTATGAGTGTCCTTTATGTCATTGAGCATAGTTATAATTGCTCTTTAAAATCCAATCTGATGATCCCAACATTGAGGTATCTTGGGATCAGTCTCCATTGCTTGTATTTTCTTTTGAGAATGTATAATTGTGTTGGGAGAGTCTTCAAGACCACCTCTCCATTCAGAGATTAGCTAGATCTCTTACAGGACTAATCACATAGTTGTACTCTCACTGCTAAGATTTATCAAAGCAATGTAGAATGAGAAAGAGAGAGAGAGAGAGAGAGAGAGAGAGAGAGAGAGAGAGAGAGAGAGAGAATGCTCCTCATAAGGATGTGGGAATGCATCTTAAAAATGCATTAACCATATTTAACATCCAATATATCAAGTTTTAGTAAATACTGGGAGATAGAGTGTATTTCTGAAGATATATGGGAATAATCAGATTGACAACAAAAGAGACATCCGTGTATAAAAGGATTAGAACAAAGAAAAGTAAGAGTAAAGTTTGTGCTTATAGAAATAATTGTGGAAAACCAGGAATAGAGAAGCTCATATTTGAGATATAAAAGGGAAGGGAAGACAGGAAAAGTACCAATAGAGATTGAGAAATTACACAGTCCTAATATTCCAAGAGGAAGTACCATTATAACCTTGAAAATATGATTTTTATATAATTATTTGACTAATATATTAAACACTGGCATTTCTCTAATTTATAGGTAATTAGATATAACTTATATAACTTATATATTGAATATGCAGCACTTGGAACGGTGATGGATAACAAGCAGAAAAACTAATTTTTCTTCTACTAACTATAATTCAAACCTGCTTTGTCAGATCTTTTCCTCTATCCCTGGTTTATACGACAGACAGGCATTATGGCTTTTCTGGTCATATTAGGATAATTTGGAATGTCTCAAATTTTATCTTATTTAAAAGTCCAATATGATCTAAATCATTTCAAATATTTTGTACCCATTTGCCTTTTTCTTTCTTTTTTTTTTCTTTGCCACTTTTTCCTGCTTTCTTTGATTTTATTGAATATTTTATATGATTTTTAGCTTCTCTCCTCTCCTAGGATATTAATTAGACTTTTAAAAAACTTTTTCAAATGTTTGCTCTAGAGTTTGCAAAATATATTTACAACTTATTTAAGTCTACTTTTAAATAATACCATTTCATGGGTAGTAAAAATATAGGTTTCCAATTCCTCCCTCCTGTCCCTTATAACATAGCTGTCATTCATTTTACTTATCCATTGGCTATCATCACAGAAAACAATGTAGTTTGCCCTGTGGCAATTCTCTGACAGATCTAAGAAGAGTTGTTGACTTTCTGTTTGTATAGCTTTTTTCTTGTTGTCAGGATGGGAGACTTTCTGTTTGTAAAGCTTTTTTCTTGTCAGGATGGGAGTGACTGATTTTCAAGTTCCAAACTCTTTACATGTTGAACTGAAAACTTCTAAGTCACTTTAAGAGATTTTCTTTCCCAGGATAGATATGACTCACCCACAAATATGGTTGAAAGGAAGAGGGTATGATCTATTTTGTCATAGTTCCTCCACCTTTTACTTGTCTATGGCCCACACTAGTTTTACTTTGACCTCCTTCAGGGTCAGTGTAGGTGTGGGAAGAAAAGGCTTTTGTAAATTGTTGTTGTCCCTTCTGTAACAAATGTCCAAATGCTGGTGCTTTCTGTCCTTAGGTACTTTGATGCATTTTTAGAGAATCACCCAAATCCAGGAATGTCAATATTGCCATTCCCTGAGACATGAGATGCATGCTCCACCGAGCACCTAAACATGTCCATGTGGCCCATCTGGTGGCTTCAACAACCTGGCTCTTCTGGTTGGTATGCTTCTCCCTTCTTCCTACTGAAGTTGCTTATCTACTTTCAAAGCAATTCTACCCTAGTGTCATGGGCTGGATTATGCCCCGCTTCCCAAATGATATATTGAATGTAACTTTATTTGATAATTAGAACATTAATCAAGTAAAAATTAGTTAAATTAGCTCATTAGGGTGGGCCCCCTCGAAAAATATGATCATCTCTATAAAAAGGAGAAATTTGGGCACAGAGCCAGAACACAGGGAGAATGCCATCTGAAGACGAAGGCAGCCATTTGGGTGTTGCATTTACAAAACAAGGGGCATGAAAGATTCCTTTCAAACCACTGGAAACTAGAAGGGGGGCATGGAACAAGCTCTTCCTCAGTCCTCAGAAGGGAACAACCCTGTGCCTTAATTTGATTTTGGTCTTCTAACCTTCAGAATTGTGAGACAATTTCTGTTGGTTTGGCCACCTAGTTTGAGATACAGAAGGTTCTTGAATAACATTGTTTTTATTCAACATCATTTCATTATATATAACATTGGTGAGGTGGAAAAAATGATTCCTGGCTGGGGTCACTGCCCATGAGGAGTTAGCTAATGTTCCTCATGCCTTCACGAGTTTTCCCTAGGTACTCTGGTTTTGTCCCACGTCCCACAGAGGTACACAGTAAGTTAAATGGCAAATCTAACTTACCCCCTTGTGAGTGAGAGTGGGGTGAGTGTGTGTGTGAGCTTTGCAAAGGACTGCCAGTTCCTGCCTTGTTCCCTGAGCTGATGGGATAGGCTCTGACCACCCTCAACACTGAGCAGGTTAGAAAGTAATTATTTCACTTGTTTTTATTAGTCTTTCTTAAATGTATGTATAGCTCATTCACATTTATTTCAGTGTGGACTATTAGGAGTGTTTGGGTCTTTATTTAGAAGCTTGGTGATGTTTTTGTGACCGGAAGTATACTATAAGAACTTATCTCATTTATATCAATTAGTCTATGGTAAAATGAGTTTCGTTATAGTTTGCTTTGCTTGAAGATGTAGTTTCCAAGATCCTATCAATGGATGTTAAGTGAGGACTCACTATATTGCCTATGAAAGCCATAGAAAGCTAATACATACAACCATTTGCTACCATGTGTTCTAGCTGTTGGGAAAACTTGACTGTTCTTATATTTTTACTCTATCATCAGAGGTACCCTTAGTCAATGTCTTGCCTTTAAATATTTCCACTCAAGAGAATTGTTAATTACTTTTGGGACTCCTGTTTTCCCCAATCCAAATCACGTTTTCCCTGCTCCCCATCCTTTACCCCAAATCTCTTACCATCCTCAGCCTTAGTGGAGGCCTGGGTGGACAGGGGCCAGATGTTATGGATTTATGGAAACGATTCTTTATTCTATTGGAGTAGGGAAGCTCTTAAAGGTTTTGAAGAGGAAAGGAACAAATTCTGATTTGCATTTTAAAAAGATTTCTACAGTTGCCAGTAGGACACTAGATTCTAGGGAGGAAAGAACAGTAGCCTGTAGAACAAGTAAGAGACAACCACAGCATCCAGTGAGGACTACCTTTTGAAAAGAGAGCCAAGAGATTTTGCTGAGAGATCGGATGTGGAATGTCAGAGAAAGAGAAATCAAAGGATGACCTGAAAAACTGTTAAGAATCAATGTGCTATTTACTGAAATGGAAAGATGTGCAACAGAACAAGTTTTGGAGGTGGGAAAATATGGAGTTTTAATTGCATGTTAAATACTCTAGTAGATATGTTGAACAAGAAGTTAGATACATGAATACAGAACCCAATAAAGGCATGGCTGGCTATTTAAGGCATTTTCATGGGTAATTTTTTACCATCAGGGATTTTTGCCATAAGGGCTGAGTAGCAAACCCTGATGGCAATGTGGCTATAGCTTTCCACAGCTGTTTCCAATCCAGGCATACTCTCCATTTTACAGCGAGCTGTTTTACCGTGCTTCACAGGGATTACATTTTTATTTATTTATTTGATTTTTTTTGCAAATTGAAGGCAAGACCCTCCGCCAACAAAAAGATGAGGACACACTTGATGGCTGTGATCTCGAACAGAACCTGCAATGTCTCCAAGGTGTGCCTGTGCCCAGCAAACAGGAAAGAGGGCAGGCTCAGGGAACCCGTACTTCACGTCCTACTTTATCTAAGTCGTAACTGAGAGGTACAATTTATCTCCTACATCACCTCCGGTCTTGACCGGAGTTGAATGGATCCTTCCGAGGGGATAAACCACAGTAGCAGGGCGGGCAATAGCCGGTAGCTGCAGGCGCACTCCCGGAATTGCTCCTGAAACTCCGCCTGGAGAACCAGGCTTCCGGGCGGCTCCAGCCAGTGGTGTCCCGCCCGTCAGAAAAGCGGGTGCGGGGGAGCACGGCCCGCAGGTGAGTAACGTGACCATCTTTACCTTCCCGGGCTCTCTCCCAGCCCATCCAGAGCCGCGGGAACCTGGCCGGCGACCACGCCCCGCCCACTTCCGGATTGGGCGCCGTCGCGTGCGTGATGACGTTTCAGCCTCTCGCGGACCCCGGAAGTGCAACTTGAACTGGTTCGGGGCGCGGATCCCGTGAGAGAGAAAGTGACTACGACCGCACGAGGGAGTTCGCCCGGGCGCTCTAGAAGGCCACGCCTCCTCCCGCCTCCCCCCGCAGCCCTGCAGCCGCGGGCAGAGCTCAGGTAGGACCTCCTTTGCGGGGACCTGAGTCCCCGGCCGGCCAGGGCCAGGATCGGAGGAGGGGGCTGGCTTGGTTCTTCTCGGCTGGGGGCTGCTGGCCCAGGGCCGGAGGTTCCCTAGAGCTACGGTGCGTTTTGTGCGGACGGACACCTCTGTTCTCGGTCCCGGACCCCACGGACCCCGCAGTTCCCTCCTTCCGTGGCGGGCAGGACGCGTGTGTTCCTAAAGGACTTTCCGTTCACCTGGACGTGGGGGCTTCTGGGAAACCTAGAGTGTCACCTGCACTAGGCTTTCTCAGATGGGGAGATATCGCGGTTCTATGGTTAAAGATTTTTTTTTTTTCCCTGCAGAAATTATCAACTGCCAAAACTTTACCAAGAGTGACTTATTGCAGACAGAAGGTTAAAGTGCGGTTATCAAATGTTCTCAAAAGTTTGCAACATGCGTGGACGCTTGGTGGGACATTGAGCGGGGATGAATTCTTAGTTGAACACTTTTGACTTGGAAATAAAGTTAGGTGTTTTTAGGAAGCAGACTATTCCAGTGCTCCAGAGTGTGTGTCTGTTGGGCCAAGTAACCAGTTACTTCATTTTTGACTATATTTGTTAACAACCTACTTTGTTGCATTTGTGCATTTACTCCAATACTCTGAAAACATGTAAAGGGAAAATTTTGTGGTTTTCAGACTACCAATTTCTTATAATTTTTATCAAAATATGTGCAACGTGATGTTTGCCATGCAGTACATAGCATCATTTTGTTTTAAAGCAGTGTTAAAGCTAAATTCTTTATTTTTTGTCCTTTGTTCAGCATGATGAAGGATAGATATACTGTATTCATCTCGCGTTTTTACAAACTGAGTCAGAGAGCACTGTCTGGAGAGTTTAATTAAGATGGTACTGTCACCGCTGGTACCAGGCTTCTGTCTGTTACACTCCTACCACTTCACTAGTGAAGCCTTAATGGGTGCTCTGGATGGCTTTGGGGCTGTGGCTGCTGCAAGGCTGGTAGATGGTACCCAGACCAAGAGGGAATGTGCTCTGCGAAGCTGTGAAGATCCATCTATCCATTTAGCAACTACTTATCGGCTACCTTCAATGTGCCAAGTAGTGTTCTAGGTGCTGGGAATACAATCCTGGCCTTTAAATAAAGTCCTTATGCTCCTGAAGTTACTTGGTACAGTAAATCCTCCATTTTGTGGACCTCAATTTAATGGACAAAATTTCTGTATGTCCTATGTGAAAATTAGCACCTTGTGCGTTTTAAAATGCTTTTGGCCAAGATTTGCTTTTAATTAAAGTAATAGGATTTTTTTTTGTTTTGTTATTAATCACCGTTATTTTTAACACATTTTATGGAATAGGCCATATGTTGGAAAAAACACTAGTAATTTCACAGTCATATAACTATTACATGTCTACAAGTATAGACTACATAGTTAAATCGAATAGTCACCTCTTGTAAACAATATTCGGCAAATGATTACCACGTGATCACACTGCATCTTGTGTGGTAATTGGTTCTGTTGTCCTGTGGTGTGACTTTCTAAATCAGTTTCAACAAGCGCCAGCCTTTGTTCCCACGTGCACCAAGCTAAGCCCCAGCTGCGTGCATTTGTTTACTCCCAGAGACTGGTGAATGCAAGCATTTACTAGACCTATTCCGTATAAATTTAAAATAACCGTAATACATATAGAAAACTTTTCTGTGAAGTTAAACTTTTCATGCATATTTAATTTTAATCACACAAATGTGTCTATATAAATAAAGACAGGTAAATTAGTTGGTCAATTTTTTAATATATGCATTTGGAAAAACTACTTTATTACATAAGGGACTTTTGGCTTTGATAGACACCCCCTCACCCAGAAATCCTTTCGTTATATTGAGGTTTACTGTAGTGGACGAAGAAAGAAAATTAACAAGCATACACACTGAGTGGCCAGATTATTATGACCACCCCATCAGTACTTTGTTGGGCCACCTTTTGCCTTCAGTACTGCGGCGATTCTTCTTGGCATTGACTCCAGGAGATGTTGAAAGGAGATGCGAGGAATTTGACACCATGCCTGATGAATAGCACTGTCCAGTTCTGTGAGATTTGATGGTTGTGGAAGCAGCTGCCTGGTGGCTCTTTTAACTTCGTCCCACAAATGCTCAATTGGATTGAGATCTGGTGATTGTGGGGGCCACCTAAGCAAGGTAAAGTCTCCCTCATGTTCTTTAAACCACTCCTGCGCAATATGAGCACCGTGGCATGGTGCATTGCCTTGTTGGAAGGAACCATCTCCATTGGGATGCGCCAACAACATGGTAGAATGAACTTGATCAGCAACCATACTTAGGTTGTGCTATTCAGAGGTTGTTCCACACGAATTAAAGGTCCCAAATCATGCCAGGAAAACATGCCCCAAACCATAACACTGCCCCCACCAGCTTGAAGGGTTGTACTCATGCAAGGTGGGGTGCGTGCTTTCATGCTTTTTTTGCGAAATTCTCACTCTGCCATCTGCATGATGCAACTGAAAATGTGATTCATTGGACCACATGACATTTTTCTATGCTTGACTGTCCAATCCTTGTGTTTCAGTGCGAATTGGAGACATTTTATCTTGGTAACTGCAGACAGCAAAGGTGTTCGAACAGGCCTTCAGCTTCCATAACCCCGTATGATGCAGTGTACGGCTAATTTGCCTACAAATGTCAGGTGGTCATAATAATCTGGCCATTCAATATATATCTCAAGTAGTGATAAGAACTATGAAGAAAAACAAGCTCATTAACAGGAGAGAGAATATTTTAGATAGGGTGATCAAGCTCAGCCTCTCTGATAAAGGGACATTTATTTGAGAAATCTAAATGAAGTGAGTGGGGGACAGTTGTTTTCCTGTGGTCGGCAAACAAAATACCATGGCTTGGGCAAGTCTATTTTGAAGAAGTAGCATAGGAAGAATAAGTTTAAAAAATTTGGCTCTCAAAAGAAATTTCAATCATTGTACCATTGATATTTGACTCTGTCGACTAATGAGTTTGCCGACCATTGTTTTAGGCTAACAAAAGGCTCTGAGGCATATGAACTTTTGGTCTATCTTAGAGTAGTAAGGATGTAGGAATGGAGGTATTCAGGTGCAAAAATCTTGAGAACAAATATTTATTTAGTGATCTGATGTGAGCATGAGCAACCTTATTTATTGACAGCCTATTTTTCTCAGCTTTCCCAAGCTGACCTCCACAAGGAGAATCTGACATTCTTAGTTCTGTAGAGATGTTTCCAACAGCACCAATGAAGTCAAGAACCATTTACTCACTTGTACATAACTTGTGCTGTTTTAGAGTCAGATTGGGTTTGCATGATAGCCCTGGATAACTAAGTAGCAAGGACTTCTCTGCTCTATTTCAACTTTATTCTTTATTTATTTATTTTATTGTGGTAAAGTATACATAACATCTTTTGCTATTGTAACTATTTTTGACTGCATTTCAATGGCATTAAGTACATTCACACTGATATGCAACCGTCATTATCATCCATCTTCAGAACTTTTCATCTCCTCAACTAAAAATCGGTAGCCTTTAAACATTAACTCCCATTACCACCCTCCCTCAGCCCTAGCAACCCCAAACTACTTTTGTCTCTGCTAATTTTGACTGTACTCCAGGTGCCTCAAAAATGTGGAATCATACAAGATTTGCCTTTCTGTAACTGGCTTATTTCACTTAGCACAGTGTCTTCGAGGTTTATCAATGCTGTAGCATGCGTTAAATATCCTTAGGCTGAATAATATTCCATTGTATGTATATTCCACATTTTGTTTATCTCTTCATTTGTTTGTAGTTACGTGGTGTTGCTCCAACCTTTTGGTTACTATGAATGATGCTGCTATGTTTGACTCTACATTCATTTATTTTAGGTATATTCCCAGAAGTGGCATTACTAGATCATATGGTAATTCTGTTTAATTCTTTAGGAATTGCCGTACTATTATCCACAGTGGCTAGATTATTTTATATATCCTCCATCAATACACAGAGGTTTCAGTTTCTCCCCTCCTCAGCAACACTTCACATCCTCTCCAAATAGGATTTCTGTTTTTTGGTAATAACCAGCCTAATGGGTATGAAATTGTATCTCCTGTGCTCTTGATTTGTATTTTCCTAATGAATGGTGATGTTAAGGATCTCTTCATATATTTTGGGGATATATACATAGGTATGTATGTATATCCACTTGGAGTACTGTCCATTTGTTTTAAGATCTGATTTTAATAGAAATTCTTGGAGATTTTTTTGGGGGGATAAATCTTTTAAGAGTTAAAGAAGGCAGCCACTATGTCTTCTGTTGCTTTTTTTAACCCTAAAATGCTATCATTGTAAAAGCTTCAGTGTCTAGACAAAGTATCTGCAGTAACTTCAAACTTACAAATAAAATAAACTATAGAATCTTTTGTAAAAATGAATGAACCTTTGAGTATCAGATTGTGATGGAAATGCTTCAGAAAAGCCAGAGATCATTCTGACATACTTTGATTTTTTTTCTTAATTAGAAGGAAAGGAGTGTATTGATTGGCTGACTGTGCCTGTGAAGTAGCTCTCTTTTGTCTGGTAGCCGAGAAGAGCAGGAAACAGAAGAGACAAAAATGAAGAAACAGAAAAAGAAATGTTGGGTAGCAGTGTAGCATTTGGATGTGGCTAGATGGAAAGAGCCAGAGATCAGTAATAGTAATGGATGGTAAGCACCAGAACTGACAGCAAAGGTGAGAGGACCCAGCAGCACAGTGACAGAAAGTAATGTAGCTCCACAGATTGTAATGGATTGGGGGATAGGGTGAGGGAGTGAAAGCCCAGCTGCATCTCAGCATGTGGTTCTGAAGTTAGTCACTTGACCTTGAGTAATGCAGCAAGACTGATTGTACATCAAGTAAAGTCCATCTCATCTGGTTCAACAGTCAGTGTTTGGGAGGTGTGCAGTCTGTATAGTCCTACTGTAAGTTTTTCAGACCAGGTATAACATAATTTCTATCCAGAAAGTAATGAGGTTTAATTGAGTAATTCAATGAGTAACGTGTAATTCAACTTTGTCCAGCATTTTGAAAAAACATTTTAGATTATCTGTTTAAGAAAAGAAAGGGATTTTTTTAATGGCTAATGGCCCATTAGTTAAAGGTGACACATCTTTTTTATTTATTTTTTATTTTTATTTTTTATTTTAATAATTGAATGTTTTGCACACTGTCATCACCTATTAAATATTTTTGGGCTGTTTCATTTATGAAGCTCATTTAAATTGATCATTGTGCTTTAATTAAATGATTGAAAATTAAACCATAATTTTGCTTATCATTCTTTTGCAAATTAAAATAGATTAATTTGCTACAGATGAGGTGTCAGATGACTGACTTGTTCAAAATTTCACAGCTAAGTCAAAGACAGGTTACAGACAGGAGTTTTGTGCTGCTTTCTCTGATGTATTTCCTTTTACTAAGTACAGTTTATTTTATAGTATAGATAATACAATCCTATATAATAAAAGACTAATGCAAATTGACCAAATCGCAGGACAGGTCGCTATGACACACATTGACCACCAGGGGGCAGATGCTGAATGCAGTTGCTACCCCTGGCTCACAGGCCCCAGGCCAGCCAAGGCGGGTGCTGTTCCCTCTCCCCTACCATCGTGCTACAAGTTGTCCCACAGAGGGAGGCAATGCCTGGCGGCTGCAATGGCAGCAGGGAGCGGGGCCAGCGAGTGGGCAGCCATGGTGGCAGCCAAGGTGGGTGCCAGCAGGTCGCCCCACAGATCAGCCCTGATCGCCAGCCAGGCCTAGGGACCCTACCAATGTTTGAATTTCATGCATGGGGCCTCTAGTATAGATAATAGAGGTAATTTTTGCTGTAGAAAAACTATCACGATGAAGACATTGAAGCAAAGCATTCATTGTATGTTTCCTTTTCTTTATAACACATTGGGTATTTATTTCAAGCATGGTCTAGGTTAATAATGTACTTAGGGTTGTTTTGCTGAGAGGTTAGAGAGGTACTAGTAAGACTAAGATTATGGATTTTGGCCTTTATAAGGTCTCTTAATAGTTTATTATTGCATGATCCAGTAGTACCCAATAGTGTAATTACTAAGGGCTGTGGGATGTGGCTAGTATTCCTGTCCCTTGCTAATCATATTGCCTTCATATGTGATCTGGCATAAGAAAGCAGCTGGAAAGATGCTATAAGTGATTCAACAGATATACTGCCTCTATTTAAAAAACAATTCAGAATTAATATCCAAGGTAATGAAGGAGTGTGAGTAATACCTTTTTAAAATACAAAGCATAGCTTAGTTTTCTGTGCCTTGTTTAGAACATGGACCAAACTAACATTGTGACCAAGGTTATATTTCAAGGTGAGGCATTGAAAAATGTGATTAATTGATGGGTGAGATGCTCATTTGATTTGCATTACCCTATTCTTCAGCATGTAATTGTTTTTGTCTATACTATATAAATGATTCTGGTTCTAACTCCAGAAGTTTGGAAATTAATCATCTTGATCCCTTTGGTTTAACACCCTCTAATATAGTTGCAGTACTTAAGCGGTCATATCCAGGAATTGGTTGGGGGAGTGGGTAGGAAGGATCAGTGAAGAACATTAGGCAAGTTCAGTAGCAAAGAAAGGTAGTCTTTTGGTAGGGATTAACTCAACAGGGATAGGACTCTGGTCTCAAAAGATATAGGGAGGTGGGGAGATAAACAGGCAAAGGCCCAAGATCTCTAAATGAACCAAAATATGAGGGAAGGAAAACAGAGCAAGAGTTAGGGTCTCAGTTAATTAGAATCAATAAAAGATGGATACCTAATCATAAGGCAGTCTGACCTCACACTTGAGGATCTCACATGCTGGTTGCATGTCTGCTATAAAGGTAAGACTTTAACAAAATATTTTTTAATATAATAGAAGTATGTTGGGAGAGGCACAATGCCTTGCTTGGTGTTGTATTAAAAGGCTTTCTCGAGAAAATGTTGCTTAAATAGAGAACTTAAGGATCAGTTAGTTATTGCTTCTCAGCCTTTCGGCTAAGATCAAGTGTAGTATCTATTCTTATCAGTTTCATATCAGATACACCCTCTATCTGAAGACAATATATTAAATGGATTTTTGGAGTTAGGAGATGGATTAGGAGCTTGCTTCGTCTACTCCATACATTGCCCTGGTATTTCTGTTGTAGGTGGTGGGAATGACACCAGTGGTTTCAGTGACCTTAGTATTTGGGTTCTGGCTAGTAAAGAATTCAGAACAAGACTCAACTATAAGAGAACATTTATTGGGTAAGTTACAGAGGTAGAAAAAGTAATTCCTAGAGGAAATGGGCTTCGGAAACAAGTTACAGAGATAAAGGAAGGGCCCTTAGATCTAGGGAGTGGGGAAGCTAGTGGTCAAGTGCTTGGGGCAGGGGGGGAGGGAGAGGTGGTGGTGATGGTGGTGAGAGGAAAACACAGGGGCATGCTCCCTGAGGGAGAGTGCACTGGGACCATCGTCCTAAGGGTTTTAAAGGTGAGATTTTAGGGAAGGTCCCAGGGAAAGATCTTCATAGAATATTCAGCAGTTTTCCAGGTGTGTCCTTACAGGGTTGTGGTCTCCACTGATTGTCTAGCACCAGAGTTTTATTCAATACAGCTGGTCCTGATGTCAGCAGTGGTTGGTTGGTTGCTTCTCTAGGCCTGGAGCTGACATAGGTCCTTGTTCTTCTGTGTCTAACTGTCTGCAGTACTTCCAGGAATGGTGCACACAAAAAAAAGACAAAAGAAATACCTCTCAGCAGTCTGATGTTTGTTAAAACAAAACGGAATTTTGCAATTACTGGAGGAGAAGGTTTGCTGTCATGAGAGATGGAAGGAAGAGACAGAAGCCATATCACTGGGGGTGGGGGACTTGGAGAGAAGGCTTGTATAGTTTATTGAGGAGTAGAGACTTGCCTCTCTAGGCATTAGAAAATCCTGATTGTTTTTTCTTGTCTCTTGTGTAGTAAAGAATGTAACCATGTTCAGAAAGAGGTCTGGCCTTTTTCCTCAGCCTCTTGGCTGGTAAACTCTGTATCTTTGTTTACCTGGGGGCCTTGGGTCACATTGTACAACTGTGATTTAGGGTGGAATTAGCCATTCTCCTGTAGTCTTAGGATGGAGCCTGCCTATGCCATAAATACTAACGGTATGACTTTGGGCCACATGGTATCAGTTGACCTGAAGCCTAGATCAACCATGTAGCCAATCATGCCTCCATGGAGCCCCACTAAACCTCTGAACACCATGTCTCCTATTAGCGTTCCTGGTTGGCAATAATACTCCGTGTATATTGTCAGACAGAGATATGGGCAGAGTAGCATGTCTGTGAGTTTACAGGGAGAGGATATCAGAAGCTCCATGTTTGGTACTCCCCTGAGCTCTGTCCTGTGTGCTTCTCTTCCCCAGTGTACATCTTTATCCTTTCCCTGTAATAAACCATAACTGTGAAGATACAGTTTTCAGCAAGTTCATTGAGTCTTTAATAATAAAGTAATAATAATAATTTATCATCTGATAATAATTCTAGGAAATTCTTGAACCTTAGGGGACTTTGGGAAGCCTCTGAACTTGCAATTTGTGTTAGAAGTGGGGGTAGTCTCTTGTGTGGACTGTGTTCCCTAACTGTAGTTATCCACGAATTTCCACATCTCCTTTCTCTGCTCCTTCCTTTCTCTGATTAGGGACAAAAATGGCCATAGGATTTTAAAACAGAGCCAAATGAACTGATGATGTTGAAGTAACTTATTTTCTAAGGTTAGAGGATATTTGGGAAAGTACCAAGAATATTATCACACAGTTGTCTTTGTACATGATAAAATCTTCGATACATTTCTTTCTAATTGCTATGGACTGAATCACCCCCTCCTCCCCCCCGCCACCTATAAATACATATGTGGAAGCCCAAATCCCAAGGAAAATATATAAGGTTAAATGAAGTCATAGGGTGGAACCCTGATCTGTTAGTATGTGTTCTCATAAGAAGAGACAACAGAGAGCTCCCTGGATTGCTTTCTCCACGCAGTGAAATAAGCCAGGAATAGGTAGGGTTCTCACCATAAACCAGCCCTGCCCGACCTTGCCCTGAGATTTACAGAGTTCTCCAGAACTCTGAGAAAATAAATTTCTATTTAGGCCTTCTAGTTTCTGGTATTTTGTTGTGACAGCCTGAGCAGACTAATATACCAGTTAATGGCTGATCTATTTACTTTATCATTGATTGGATTGGTTATGCTCTAGTAGAGGCATGTTTAGAGTTTGAACTTCGTTTCTCATAGACCCAGAAAGAAAAAAGTGGTCAGAAAGAAGAAATTAGTGAAGAATTTTAGATTATGTACCATCCAGAGTGACTGAGGGAAAAAAGAAAGTGCAGGAAAGGAAAGGAAAGGAAAGGAAAGAAGGAAGGAAGAAAAGAAGGAAGAAAGAAAGAAAATGGAATGAAAGATGACAGGAAATAATACATTGTGTTATGCTTGAAAAAGATCCAATTTAATTTTTTTTTATAGTTTGAAAATAGTTTGAGGAGCTTTACCTTCTAACAGGATTTGTCGCAGATTTTGTTTAAATATTACTATTTTTCTGGGACTGTCTTTGGAGAACTGGTGGAAAGTAGGTTACTGGATAGCTTGTGTTTTATAAGCTGCTACTGGTTATTATACTGGGAGCAGTCTTTTTAAAAAATATATATTTTTATTGATTACAGAGAGGAAGAGAGAGGAGAGACAGAATCATCAATGAAGAAAGAGAATCACTGATCAGCTGCCTTCTGCATACTCCTCCACTGAGGATCCAACCCGAAACTGGACATTTGCCCTTACATGGGAATCGAACTTTAACCTCCTTGTTTATGGGTCAATGCTCAACCATTCATTGACCCATACCAGCTGGGCTTTTTTTTTTTTTATTATTACTGTATATTTGTATATCTTTTACAAAGTGATAGAATTTTTGTACAAGGAAAAACCTCTGGAACAATTAAAAAAAAAGACTTTTATAACATTAAAAAATGGATTTACCCTGAATTTATTAGGAGCTTAACCTGCTACCTTATACATTTAGGTATTCCTAAGACTTGGAGAGTGAATAGAGTGGTTTCAATCTATATATATAAAAGGCTAAATGACCAATTGTGTGTCTGTCCGACTGGCCGGTCCATATGACACACACTGGCAATCCTATATAATAAATCCTATATAATAAAGATGTAATATGCAGATGGTCATTACGCCTTGAAGCATGGCGACTGACCACGTAATGACCAGATCATGGATCAGCTGGAGCGTGGGGCATTGAGCTACAAGCAGGCAGCTGAGAGCTAGAAGAGAGGACAGGGCAGCAAGCTATGAGGAGGGTGTGTGGGGGTGCAGAGGGAGCTACAGGAGGGCAGGGCATTGGGCAGAGAGCTGCAGGAGGGCGGCAGCAAGCTACTGGAGAGCTTCTGGCACAAGGATTTGTGCGCAGGCCTACTAATTTTTGAAAATAAATGTTGACTTGCATATGTGCAATACATATAAAGCTCTCGCTGACGTCAACCACACCCATGTGTTTGGAGCTGTCATTGTCGATTGAGAATTTGGTTGTTTTGTTGACATTCTGAAGCTGTGACCATCCTTCCACCCAATAAAGAGCCTATATCTTACAGCTTAATGAAATGCAACATGAGAATGAAATTGGGAAAGCAAAATGGTTCAGTCACTGTGGAAAAGTTTGGCAGTTTCTATCATCTTAAACATACACTTAACCATACAACTGATCAAGTTCGCTCTGAGGTACCCAAGTGAATGGACAATTTATGCTCACTTAAAAACCTATGCATGAATGTTTATAATGGCTTTTTTCATAATCAACAAAAACTGGAAACAACACATATGCCCTTCAGCTGGTGAATGATAAATAAACTGTGATACATCCATACAATTTGGTACTATAAGCAATTAATATTTCTTCTAATTAATTTCCTTTCAATGTGCATGAATCCGTGTACTGGACTACTAGTTAGATATAAAAAGTGAAGGAGAGCCGGGACCGGTTTGGCTCAGTGGATAGAGCGTCGGTCTGCGGACTGAAAGGTCCCGGGTTTGATTCTGGGCAAGGGCATGTACCTTGGTTGTGGGCACATCCCCAGTAGGGGGTGTGCAAGAGGCAGCTGATTGATGATTCTCTCTCATCGATGTTTCTAACTCTATCACTCTCTCTTCATCTCTGTGAAAAATCAATAAAATATGTTAAAAAAAAAAATTAAAAGATGAAGGAGAATTTCCCAGCTTGCGTGTCTCAGTGGCTAAGCATTGACCTATGAAACAGGAGGTCAGGGTTCGATTCCTGGTTAGGGCACATGCCTGTGTTGTGGGCTTGATCCTCATTGGGGTGCATACAGGAGGCAACTGATTGTTGATTCTCTTTCATTGATGTTTCAGTCTCTCTTTCTTCCTCTTTTTGAAATCAATAAAAATATATTTGAAAAAAAAAAAGGCAAAGGAGAAGTTAATATTTACAACAAATAAAATTAATACATATTTATTCATCTACAATTTGTGTGTGCTTCTACTATTTCCTAGATATGATGGAAGGGTTTTGGTAGGCAATTTATCAGTAAATAAGAGAGTTAAAAATCTAGGTTGGAATCTAGGACCTTCCAAGTTTAGAGGAGCTAATTATAATTGAATTATAAGCATTAAGTAAGTTTTTTGTTATGGGTGTTGAAATAGTATAACACTAGAAATTTACCAGTAAGATGTAAAAATTTGTGGAATAGAGCAAAATAACACAAAAAACAAGAATTGAAGTTAATATGTTTGCAAGGAATATAATTATGAGCATTGACATTAGAATTAGTCTTAGATAGTAATGATACATCAGTAACCATATAACCAGATGTAGATATGGCATAGGGAGATATATCATGAGTTGTTAATGATGAACTTTCAGGCACATGGATATATACATACATGGTAAAGACCTAAGAGCAGAGGGAAATATCCTCACGTGAGGATTTGGTGTTATTGATTATTTTTTTTTCTTTTAGAGAGGGAGGGAGGAAAGGAGAGAGAGCGAGAGAACGAGAAAGGGGGGGGGGAGAAGGGGGAAAGAGAGAGAGAGAAAGAGAAACATTGATGTGAGAGAGAAACATTGTTCAGTTGCTTCTTCTGACTGGGGGTCTAACTCACAACCTTTTGGTGTATGAGATGATGCTCCAACCAACTGAGCCAACCAGCCAGGGCAAATATTACCATATTTAAAATTTTTACTAACCTGTGCCAATTACAAAAATGGGGGTAACCATGTAGGCTTGGTTTTGGAAAGTACTTTGGACCTGATTCCACTTTCTGAGGAATTATTATAATTATTCTGGGATCATTGCAGTATTATTTTGATTACTGGTATATCTCTTTTTGTCTTGGATGTTGCTGAACTGTATGGGAGAATACTAGACAATTAAGCCTCCTATAATACTGCATAGAGCAGAGTTTGCAAATTGGAGCCTCCCCCCCCCCTCCAGGCTAAATGGACTTGCACAATCTTTAATGTTTTAAAATTAGTTTTCAATTATGTAAAAATTTATGTGAAAATCTAGGTTTTTGGTTCTTACTGAAAAAATGAACTTCTGGCACTTTGGACCTTCTATCTCTGTGGCAGCAGTGAGACAAAGAGCAGTTCCCCTGAAGTGAGCCACACCCATTCAGTCTAAGCTGGGCCTAACTGCTTGCATTTATTATGAGCTTTTCGGAGCCTGTAGATGTTTCAATTTTTTATTCTTGCATTATATAACTTTAACATGGATACTGTTTGTTTTTTACTTTCTGTGGCTGTACTGCATCTATTCTTTTTATTTTTCCTGATACCTATAGTGATTGGGGTATATGGCATTCAGTTAGACTCCCTCTATGAGTCTACCTTGTCTGTGATGTAAATTACATTTTTAAAATCTCAGTGTGCCCCAATGACTTCCCTTACGCTGTTATCAAGGTGATGATAGGGTCTTTTCTGTAGGTTGGATCTTTCCTGAACTGTAAAGAGGATGTTTATAGGTTTGGTTTTAGGATCCAGCAAAGTTGTTCATTGGAGACCATTTTGTGCCTCTTTCAGCATCAAGCATTTTTAATGTATATCCTGTTTTTTTTGTGTTTTTTTTTTGTTTTGTTTTTTGTTTTTTTTGGGGGGGGGATCTTTTCTTAACATTCTTCTAGGAACTAATATGATAAATTAGTTCGTTAATGTGTTTGACAGGTAATTGTGATTAGACCATTATTGCTCATAGGTAATATACCATTATTTTGAAAAAGTGTGAGTGATTATGATGATGAAAATTTTATCTGCATTAGAAACTCTACAAGTACTTTTAAGAAAGTAGACATTTCAGTTTTATCATTTAAAACAAGCTATTTCAAAATAGCTTATTCATTCTGAATATATTTTTTATTTATTTTGTTTTTAAAATATATTTTATTGATTTTTTTACAGAGAGGAAGAGAGAGGGATAGAGAATTAGAAACATCGATGAGAGAGAATCATCAATCAGCTGCCTCTTGCACCTCCTCCCCCCCCACCCCAATGGGGATGTACAATCTCCTTTTTTATCTCTCAATGAAGATAGACTTTCAGTCAGATCAACCCTTAATACTGAAAATATTGAGTTATGTAAGCTAATTTTCTACTATTTTTTAAATCCAAAGACAGTAAAAGAAAGCATTTCTGTTTTGGTAAATCCAAAGGAAGCTCCTTCTTCACATAAAAAGTAAATTATTGCTGAATTGGAAAATCAGTAAGCAATTCAGAAATGATGAGAATGAATGAGTCTGGGAGCTTAAGTGATGCTCACTAGTTCACTGCAGATTTAAAGATATATTGTCTATTGCTGTGTAACGAATTACCCCCAAACTTAGCAGTTTAAAATGAAAGATATTTATTATCTTATACAGTCGCTTAGGGTTAGAAATGTTGGAACAGCTTAGTTGAGTGCTTCTGGTTTAGGATCTCTCACGAAGTTGTATTATAGTGTCATTAAAAACTAAATAAAATCCATCAAACACATTAACAGCAATGCCACAAGTTTATAGAAGCTCTGCCAATTTATGTATGGTCAGATTTCAGGTAGTTACTTAGGGACTAAGTAGTGTCTGAGGTCTTTTGGCAAAACTTGTGGGTAATATTTCAAATGAACAAAATACAGATTTATTTAAAATAAAGTTTAGGCCTTTAAGTTTACATGCTTAGACTAAGCATTGATGCTAATTCTATGTTAGTCCAGGCAGCTTTTTCATTTTCTCTCTGCTAATTTGTATACCAATAAAGAATGGTTGAATCAACATCTGTTTTTCAGTAAAAGGAAGTTTAACACATGCAGAAAAAGCAGTATTTTCAGCATTTGTCATTTAAACAAATAGAAATGAGTTTAACAAAATGTTATGTTCAGACAAAGCACCAGATAAAATTTTTTATGCTTGTTTTATTCTCATTCTAACAACAAGTCCTCCCTCCAGTGGCTGCTATTACAGCATTTTCTTTTTTCACCTTATTTTGGGAAAACAAGGAAAGTTACTTTCCCCCCCATTTTTGTGTTATGTTGAAAGACTGGCAGATGATCCTCTGTGGGAAATATTCTTTTGTGACTAGATGAGCTCATCCTCTAGTAACCAAGGGGGCAGATTATTCTGAATTGAATTCTAAGTTCTTGTCTTTCATTTTCAAGTTGCTTATAACTGCTCCTTATGCCAGTGTTTAAAAATTTTAATTGCATGTATATCTTCAAAGGCAGATTTTAAATGTTATATTTAATAGTGGCAGTATACAACATAAATGACAGTTGAGATTTTCAGAAGTATGTAGTTGTATTTTAAAATATCCTATATAATAAAAGCCTAATATGCTAAATGTCCAGTCTTCTGGCTATCCATTCAACCAACTTGGCCGGCTCCCCATTGGTCCTGATCAGTTGGGCCCACTGGCCAACCTCTCAGGATCCCTCCCCCCATCAGCCAGCCCCCCTATAGGCCTCGATAGCCAGCCAGGCTGAGGGACCCAAATGTGCACAAATTCATCCACCAAGCCTCTAATAATTATATAATAAACAACTAAATTCACCACTTCATCCATGACTCAAAATACCATCATTAACTTGCATTGACCTGTGTGTTTCTCCCCATCTCATGTCCCTCTCACCTTCTGAGATGTAACCACTATTCTTGATTTTTTTTTATAATTTCATCACCTACATTGTGATACTAATAAATTTGTTTTAGTTTAGTTTGTTTATGAATCCTATATAAATGGTATTATACTCTATGTAGTCTTCTGAGACTTGGTTATTTATTCAATATTGCTTTGGGAAAATTCGTCCGTGTTTTTTAGTACAGTTTTGATTCATTCCTTTTCACAGCTATTACTCTTCATCTCTTATTAATATACTATAGTATATATACCCTTCTACAATTAGGAACCAACCTTTTCTAGGTATAATTGACACTAAGATGGCCCCCAATGATCTATGCTTCTTAATATTATAGACTCCTTATGCTTCTTATATATATGCTTCTTAATAATAGACTCCCTCCTACATTGAGTAGGGTTGTCCTCTGTTTCAATAGAGTATTGAGAAAGCGATGATGAAACTGTGGCAGTTCTATCTATCTGGAGAAAGCCAGAAACCATGTCATGGTGATACACAAGGAGACCCTGTGGGGAGGTGTTGAGGCTTCTAGTAACAGTATTACCAGTAATTCATCTGTATGAGTAAGCCATCTGTAGCTCCAATCAAGCCTTCTCATGATTGTAGATCTTGCCAATATCTCTTGACTATAGTCTCCTGAACCTGAGCCAGAACCTCCCTACTTAGCTGCTTCCAAATTTCTAACTCACAGAAACTGAGAGGTTATAAATGTTTATTGTTTTTGGCAAATATATTTTGAGATAACCTGTTATGACAGCTATAAATAATAAATAAATTGGCTTTTTGATGATGTGAACATTTTGTAAACATTTTTTATATCTGTCTTCAGATGTATATGTACAAGACCGGGTAGTGGACCAAGATGTGAGATTGTTGGGTTGAAGATTATAAAAATGTTTAACTTGGAGATCTCATGCCAATTTTTCCAAAGTGGTTGTACTAATTTATATTTTGATGAGCAGTGTGAATCAGAATCTCCATTCTACTCCATTCTTCTTAACTTTTGGCATTGTTAGGCTCTTTAATCTTGTCTAGTCTGGTGAGTGTAAAATAATCTCTTTAAAAATATATATATTTTATTGATTTTTTACAGAGAGGAAGGGAGAGGGATAGAGAGCCAGAAACATCGATGAGAGAGAAACATCGACCAGCTGCCTTCTGCACGCCCCCCACCGGGGATGTGCCCGCAACCAATGTACATGCCCTTGACCAGAATTGAACCTGGGACCTTCCAGTCCGCAGACTGATGCTCTATCCACTGAGCCGCACCGGTTTCGGCAAAATAATATCTCTTTACAGTTTTATTCCCTGCCCCAGCATTAAAACAGTAGTCTCTTACATTTTCTCCTAAAAAGTTTAAAGTTTTGATTTTCACATTTATGTCCTTAATCCATCCCACTGCTGCCACAATGTAATAATGTCAGTATATGGAGAGAGGTAGGTATTTAATTTTTTACCTCTGTAGTTAAGCAGTTGTCCAGTTATTGAAAAGTCCATCTTTTCCCCAGCAATATGTCAATGTTGTCTGTGTCACATTAATCTATGTGGATTTGTTTTGGAGTTTCATCCTATTCTATTGGTCAGTTTGTTTATTCCAATACTAATGACATAGTGTCTTAATTACTGTCATACTTAGTAAGGCAAGTCTTCCTATCATATTATTTTCCTTCGGAGTGTCTTAGCTATTTTTGGCCATTCTTCTTCCATAGTATTTTCTTAAATAGCTTTTCAAGTTTTTGTGGAAAAAGTTGGGTTTGAGTGGGATTGCATTGACTCCATTTATCAACTAGAGGAAATTGATATATTCACAGTATTGAATGTTTCTATCCATGAATCTGGCAAAGCTATGTATTTATGCATCTTCAATGTCTTTCAGTAACATTTTATCATATTCTGCTTATAGGTTTAACTTATCTTTTTATTAGACTTATTCTTATTATGTACATTTTATTTTTTGTTATTATAAATTGTCCTTTTAAAAACTTGTTTTATAACTTGTAGTTGCTGGTATTCATAAATACACTTCATTATAAATACACTAAATTCTCTTTTTATTCCTAATGTAGTTAGAAATTTTTCTTATTTTTTTATTCTTGAAAATCTTGTTCATTTTTCTTGTTTTGTTTTTGATATTGTTTTAGATATATCATCTGCAAACAATAACTTTGTTTTCCTATTTTCAATTTTTATACATTTTAGTTTATTTTTCCATATCTTATACTGGCTTTAACCTCCTCCAGAAAAACTTTGACTAGAAGTGGTTAATAGTAAAGTGATAATGATGGGCATTCTTTTCTGGACCTGATTTTAAAGAGAATCTTTTTAGTATATTACCAAGAAGAGTTGTTTTACTGTATTTTTTTTGAACCCTCTATCATGTTAAGGATTTTTCTTTTTATTACTAATTAGCTATAACTTCTTTTCCAAAAATGAGTATCAAAGTTGAGTATCATTTTTTATCAAATACTTTTTCTGCAGATATGGATGTTATTATTTTTTCTTTATGCTAATTTAATTTGTAAAATTTTTAATTTTGCAATGTACTACTTTCTGAGTTTATTGTCAACAGATGGGTCTCTCTGGGTACTTTAATGTTTCAAGTGAAGTCTGGTTGTAAAATTCTTGACTCATGGCCATAGGAAGGGATTCTACCACCTTGTGCTTATGAAGACAGTAGAAATGAGAGCTATTTGGCATAGTTTGTTTAAGCATAGATCTAGTAACATAAACGGCTTAATGTTTCACAAAGTGTCCTTGTGCTGACAACTGCAGTGCCACAGAGTTAATTTCCTGTAATTAATCGTTTGGCTAAGTGATGGTTGTCTTCTGTGCTGAAAAACTATTTTGTGGGCCAGAGCTCTTTGCTTTTGAAATAAGAGATTTTGCTGCCTTCAAATCCTTTGTTAATTTAGGCAAGGTATGAATTGTGTGTATTGTTTTCTGAATAAAGTAAATAACCACAGTAACTAATATGGTAGCTTAAACAGTTTGCTTGAAGTTTCAGATTCCTAATTCTCTCTTTTTAACATCAGATAATTGCACTATCACAGCAATACTGAGCCTCCTCAAATCTTTCTGAGTTCATCTCCTGTTAGTTCCAGGATGTGGGTATTGTTGAAATATGGTACAAACATGAAATTCTAGAAAGCACTATCTTTTCATGAAGAATTGGGAAATTCTAGAAACCAAAAAGAAATTCATTCTGAAGGCACTTAAATAACATTCTCAGTTGTTAACATATTTAGGGAAAGTCAGGCTCCACAGATTTTCCCCTTAAATAAACAATAAGGAGTGCACAATCAGTAAACATTGGATATGAGTGGAGCTTAAATGACTTATGTGCAATATACTGTGGTCTTCGTAAAGCTTAACTTTGCCAGTAAGCTTTATTGCTGGTGTTACTAGTATAACTTTCTGGGGTTAAGGGTAAATTGCTTGATTATATGTTCAAGTTTTTCTTTATTTTTTTTTTTCTATAGTAAATGGTAAGTTTTTCCACTTTGAACTACTAAGTACAATGTGTGGGATCAGTTGAAATAATCAAAATAATAATAATAAAGCAGTTATTGCATATTTCAACCCTTACAAAAAATTGGGTAAAAGTGTGGGATACTATTAGATGGTATATGGACAAGGAATTACTAAATCGTGAACAAATGAATTAGTATTTCTGACCAGATTTTCATTGGAAGATGTATATAAGTGATAATGACAGGCCAGGTAGGCAAATTACCATTGACACAGAACCCCTGAACTAGAACTCTAACCTGTTCTAGTTAAATGCAAATTTAACTCTTTTAACAGAATTGAACTCTTTGATTTCCAAAAACTTTACATAAAATTTTCACCTTGTATACCCAGGAAATAATGTGTTTGCTCCCAATGTCTAGGTAGAACAAGCCTAGGTGGTTGCCAGCCTAGCTCTGGTGAGAGGGATGGTAGGGACATTTGAAAAGAGAAGTTCTTTAAGTGAGTCTGCCTGAAACCACTTATCATAACTGTTTCATGAAAGGAAAAGAGAAGAGTGAGATAGTCAAGCCTCCTAGCTTTTGAGACTACAATACAAATGTATCTCTAGGACTGCTGGACTCAACACTTCAGAAAGAAACCATTCTATTTTTGGCAATTATGAACATTTGCGTATAAGTTTTGGTGTGGACATGTGTTTTCATTTCTCTGGTATATATACCTAGATGTGGAATTACTGGATCAGAGGGTAAACGTATGTATAACATTTTGAGGAGCTGCCAAACTGTTTTTTAAACTAGCTGCACCAGTTTACATTCCCACTAACAATGTCTGAGGCTTCCAGTTTCTCCATATTCTCACCAACAGTTGTTACTGCCTTTCTTGTTTATAGTTATGCTGTTGGGTATGATAACATTTTTGACTTGCATTTTCCTAGCAACTAATGATATTGAACATATATCTTTGCACATTTGCATATCTTTGGTGAAATGTGTTTTCATATCTTGTCCATTTTTTAAACTAGGTTATTTGTCTTTTTATTGTGATGTTGTCAGTTATTTTGGGGACATTTTGTTTCTTAACATCAGAAGGATTTTTGTTTAATTTTCAAAAAAGAAAAACATTTAGAAAATTACAGTTTAGATTTCTCAGAAGCAGTTGCTGGGACAAAATTTGGAGTGGATGATTATTAGAGATGGACACTTGGGGAAAAAGAAAGAGGACAATAAGATGGTCAGAGGGAAAAGTTGAACATACCCGTAGGCCTGACAAACCTCTGCCAACCTGTTGGCAGTGAGCTCTGGAGCTAATATCGCCTTGCGAGTTATCCTGCATCAGGCAAAATGGCTGGGCCTTCATACTGCCACTGCTTCAACCAGTGAGTGAGAGTCAACCTGGGAAAGGCATGACCTTGAATGAGGCAAGTCTGCATCTGAGGTGGACTCTGATGTGGTGAACAGTTGGAGGCTGTTTGCTGATTGCAATCCCTGCAGCTGAGCAAGTTCTTCTTGAAGGGGCATCTGGAGAGTTCACCTTTGTGTCTCCCACATGCATATTTTTATTTATTTATTTATTTTTAAAAATATATTTTATTGATTTTTTACAGAGAGGAAGAGAGAGATAGAGAGCCAGAAACGTCGATGAGAGAGAAACATCGACCAGCCGCCTCCTCACACCCCCCACTGGGGATGTGCCCATAACCAACGTACATGCCCTTGACCGGAATTGAACCCAGGACCTTTCAGTCCGCAGACCGACGCTTTACCACTGAGCCAAACCGGTTTTGGCCCACATGCGTATTTTATTTTAAAGTATAGGTTACACCTTGAATTCATGAAGCTGAGAAGAGTTGCTAGTGACTGTATATTTGGAATGAGAAAACTGGTGGTAGGCTTTGTGAATATGTTATTACTGCTATATTATGGTATTGTATACTTTGAAATTTAAGAAGGTAGTTTCTATCTGTTCAATTTGGCCTAGAGTTATATGCATATACTAGAGGCCTGGTGCATGAATTCGAGAAACAGTGGGGTTTTTTGACCTGGTCTGCGGGATTGGGCTGGAACTGGCTTTTTGACATCCCCAAGCAGTTCCAGATTGGGAGAGGGCACAGGCCAGGTCGAGGGACCCCACAGGTGCATGATCAGGAGGGACACAGGAGGTTGGCCAGCCTGGGAGGGGGCCACGGGAGGACTCTAGGGCAGGTCCGGCCTGTCTTGCTCAATCTCAATTGGCTGGACCCCAAAAGCAAGCTAACCTACCAGACAGAGCATCTGCCCCCTGATGGTCAGTGCACATCATAGCAACTGGTTGACCAGTCAACTGTCTGCCCCGTGATGGTCCCTGCAAGTCATAGCAAGTGGTTGAGCAGCCTTCGCATATCATTAGCATATTATGTTTTGATTGGTTGAGAGGATGACCCGACAACTGAACACTTAGCATATTAGGCTTTTATTATATAGGGTAATATTATTGTGTTTTATTGTTTATATTTACCATAGGATTAGAATGTCCTAAGTAGCTTATGTTACATTTATATTTGACCCATAAAAAAGAGGCTACTATGTGTTTGACATATTCTGTTTTTCTAAAATTTTGAGCATATTTTCTTTTTGAGAATTATTTTTTTCTCAGCCTTCGGTCTTCTATTTCTGTCCCATATTATGAAAATGTCATAAAAGACTACTTAAACTATTTTTCTTTGGGGGAAAGGATTCCAAAACAGATAATTGTCTTAAGAATTATCTTAGCCCTTGTTTAATTTCTTAACTTTACTTTTAGCATTGTCTTGCAGGTATTCTAAAATCTTTGTATTTGATATTCCTTAACTGTTGACTCTTTCTTTTAGATGCTTTGATTACAGAGTATTGTGAGGAATGATGGGTAGTAATTTTTATTAATCTGAATTCTGAATAGCAAACCAATATACTAAGAAAATTTTAATTGATATAATTAGGTACCTCCAATTTGCTCAAAATTCAAATTATAAACTCACTGATAATATAAATTAGTACATGAGAATGAAAATAAAAATACTGGAATTTTTAGTTTTTCTTGTTGAAGTTGAGTAGTTTGACTCTACCAGGATGGTGGTATAGAGGAGCTCAAAACTAAGTGTCAGAAGACCAGAGTTGGAATCCTAACCACCCATTACCATCTAGGTTGCCTTAAAAAGGCTACTTAGCTTCTCAAAGCCTGGAATGCCTCATCTCTGTAAAATACAGATATGCCAACTATGCCTTCCCTTCTTAGTTGTGATGACCTAGTAAGATAATGAGTATGAAAAAACTTGGTGACTTTGTTGCCAACATGTGTGTTTAAGAGATAGTTTGGAACAGTGTTCTTTGGACATAACTTTAATATAAATGAAGATGTAGAACTCATATACTTGAACCTTTTCTAGACAAATATTTCATGAGTGAAAAGGAGTTTAAACAAATTATATCATAACTAATTTAAATTTAATCACGTTTATCTTCAATATAATTTTGGAAACCTGTAAACTCAACAGGTATTGTGGGACTTTATTATTTGTTCATTAAATTCATCTAAATGATGCACATCTAAAGTTTTTCATTCCTATAAATTGGACTGATTAAGATATCCTTAGAGTTTGAGCACAAATTAATTGGAACCCAATTAGTTTTGATTTATGTGGATTAATATTTGTAAAAGAATTTATGGTTTGCACAATGTTTTTATGTACATTCTTTCATATAATCTTCATAATCGCCCTATAAAAGGGAAGTGTGTTTTGTTGTTGTTCCCATTACTAGTTGTGACTTTCTCAAAGTCATTCACCTACCAGATGGTAGAATTGAGATTTAAAAAGAAACCCACATACCACTTTTTTTCTTTCATTTCAAACATACTATATCATATTGCTTGGGAAACTAGGGAATTATTTTAGATAGGCTTGGATTGGAACCAGGTATTCCTATTCTCAGCCAAATCTCAATCTAAACATAGATTACATTTGCTATAGAAGCTACTGTTTTCTATGCACCAAAGGCCCATTTTACCCTGGCCTTTTTCTTCCAGGTCTACTCTAACCTGATTCCTTTATTCTCCAGCCTTTTCCCCCAGTGCCCATATGTCTGTACATACACACACACACACACACACACACACACACTCACTCTTTCTCCCTCTCCCTCTAAAACATATATTTATGCACAGGAGCCTCAAAACTATCCTAACATATAAAAACCCTGGGTTCGTCACATCCAAAGCTACTGGAGGCTCAACCAACCAGTTGCTGTGGCAACCTAGCACTGACTGCTAAGGGGGCTGCGAATTAGGCCTGGAGAGAGGCCTAAAGAGAGAAGCAGGGTCTAATCTGTAGCTTCTTTGGCAGCTGTTGATCAGCACTTGCCTCTCTCTCTCTGGGCCTGGCCAGCAACTGTGCCTCCATTTCTCTCCAGGCCTCCACTAGGGCTGCTAATCTGAAAGGCCCACCTTTCTTTCTGATCAGGCCACTTTGATAGGCCCAGAGATGCTGTCTGGCATAGAAACTGACCAATTAGAACCAAATCCTGGTGAACTGTGAGAAGCCAATGGCTCCCTAGGAGGTGGAGCTTTTGACACTGAATGGCATAGAAACTGACCAATCAGAACCAAATCTGGGTGAACTGTGAGGATCTAATGGCTGCATAGGAGGCTGAGCTTTCAACACTGACTGGCATAGAAACTGACCAATCAGAACTAAATTTACTGGCAGAAGAGGGCACTTGGGGGCGAGATCAGGGTGGCAGGGTAGAGCAGTTAGGGGTGATCAGGCTGGTAGGGAGGGCAATGGGGGGCAAACAGTTAAGTGTTAATCAGGCCAGCAGGGGTGAGGTTAGGGGGTGATCAGGCTGGCAGGCAGATGAGCATTAGGAGCCAGCAGTCCTGGATTGTGAGAGGGATGTCTGACTGCCGGTTTAGGCTCGATCCCCGTGGACATCCAGCAGTTGGACATCCCTTGAGAGGTCCCAGATTGGAGATGGCAGGCTGGGCTGAGGGGCACCCCCTCCCCCCCTCCAGTGCACGAATTTCATGTACCAGGCCTCTAGTAAGCTATAATAATATATAAGCACTATAAACAATATAAACACTAATCTTAGGAGTATTCTGAGCTAACCTTTGCAGTTTTGAGTAACCTGGATATTTGGATGGGTCTTTTGGTTCCTTAAGAATCTCTGGTACCGATTCACATATTCTACTTTTAATTGCAAGTAGGCTATTGTGAACTGGACTTCCAGAGTCTGACTTAGTGAACAAAGATTCTTTGGGACCAAACCAGCTCCAGTAGTTCCAGGAATTAACCCACTTTTCTCTCTCTTGTGATATATTTTGCACGTTCATCATTGCTTTTAGAATGTGAGGTGGAAAAGCCTTCTCTTACAAAAATTATCTATATCTAGTTCCATTTATACTTGCCTAAAAGCAAACAGACCTAAAACTAAGGCTTCTGTGTATCTTTCTATACATTTTGTAAGTGCTCAGGCCATATTTTGAGCAAACAGGGCAATAAGAAATATTCTACTGTTTCATGTTTTGAAATACTGGCTAGATAAAGATTACACATGACAAGTTACTTACAGCTTTATTTATATGTACTGGGTTCGCTGTTGGAATCATAGAAGGGAAGAAGATATGATAATTGCTTTGTGTAGTTCACAGAATGAAATCGCAAACTGAGGTGTTTTGAATCTAGTTTATACTGTAACATTTCTAGGAGACCACATTTAAACAGCAGTGGTTATCATGAAGTATACAACTTGTCAGCTGTGTCCGAATTCATATCAGTAAAAACCTTCCACCACTTTATTCCCTATAACCTAACCTCCATCAGATAATAATAAATAAACTATGTCGAGTGCACATATTAATATATATCAAATGTATCAAATAGCTTCCTGGCTGCATTTTCAGTAGTGTTTATCTGTGGTCGTGCAGGTTATAGCTCTGAATTTTTATTAGGAAAACGAAATTGAGGATTTTAAATGTCCCTGATTTAATTTCACCAGCTGTACCACGGCCATGGAAAATAACGGGAGAGGGTAAAAATGTAACAGTAAATAAGAGAGCAACAGAGCTCTTCTTTTTCGTGGTGCCTTGGAGGCTGCTGGCTGCTTCAGGATGAAGCTCAAGATCTCTTTCCCAGCCACTGGCTGCCAGAAACTCATTGAAGTGGGCAATGTACACAAACTTCGTACCTTTTATGTGAAGCGTCTGGCCACAGAAGTTGCTGCTGATCTCTGGGTGAAGAATGGAAGGGTTAAGTGGTTCAGGTCAGTGGTGGGAACAACAAACAAGGTTTCCCCATGAAACAGGGTGTCTTGACCCATGGCCTAATCCAGGGGTCTTCAAACTACGGCCCGCGGGCCACATGCGGCCCGCAGAGGAGTCTGATCTGGCCCGCCAGGTTTTTTGGGCAGTGAGCGCAGCCGAGGTGTTACAGTAGGAATTAGTAGTTCATATAGTCCGGCCCTCCAGCTCTCTGAGGGACTGTGATCTGGCCCCCACTTTAAAAAGTTTGAGGACCCCTGGCCTAATCTAACTGCTGCTGAGGAAGGAGCAATCCTGTTACAGACCAAGGAGAACTGGAGAGAGAAAATGAAAATCTGTTCGGGGTTGCATTGTGGATGCCAATCTCAGTGTTCTCAACTTGGTCATTGTAAAAAAAAAAAAAAAAAAAAAAAAAGAGGGGAGAAAGATATTCCTGGTCTCCCTGTGCCTTGTCACCTGGGGCCCAAAAGAGCTAGCAGTATCCACAAACTTTTCAGTCTCTCTAAAGAAGATGATGTCCGCAAATATGTTGTGAGAAAGCCTCAAGAAACTTAGGACTAAAGCACCCAAGAGTCAAAGTCTTGATACTCCATGTGTTCATCCATACAAATGCAGGGGTATTGCTCTGAAGAAACTACGTGCTAAGAAAAAACAATGAAGAGGCTACAGAATATGCTAAACTTCTGGCTAAGAGAATGAAAGAGGCCAAAGAGAAATGCCAGGAACAGATTGCGAAGAGACGTAGACTGTCTTCTCTGCGAGCTTCTACCTCTAAATCTGAGTCCAGTCAAAATGAGATGTTTTGCTTCATACTTACCTGCTTTGCATCTTCTGCTATGGTTTAGGGGTTTAGGGTCTCAAGTAGTAATTAGTTTCCTAACTTATGTATTATCACTTCAATGAGTTGCAATGCGTATTTTTAGTTATTCTCCTATAGAATAAGAATGTAATTGTTAGTTGATGTTTAATCTTCGGAATCTTGAAAATGATTTTTTTTTTAAATGTGAATCTTTCCCCCTTCATCTTTTATAAATATCCCTTGAGCTCCAAATATGCCAGACATTGTGCTAGGAACCTGACCTCATGGAGATCAAAGTCTACAGAGGGAATGAACATGTTAGTCAACATTGCAGAGTATTTAGAGCTTTTAAAAAGCCTTGTTGAGTTATAATGGATATATAGCATTGTGTAAGTTTAAGGTTCACAGTATGCTGATTTGATGGCACTATATTTGCAAAATGAATAGTACAATAAGGTTAATTAACACATCCCTCACCTAACATAGTTACCTTTGTGTGAGGTGAGAACTTCTAAGATCTACTCTCTTTCAAGTATACAATACACTATTAACTATAGTCAGAATGCTGTCCATAGCTCCCCAGAACTCTAAAATACAAATCTGGAAAAGGACTCTAGCATCAAAAATATTTTATAATTTCACTTTTATTTAAATGATCACAATGAAATAATTGTATAAATTGTTCTGTTTAGAAATCAGGTATGTTGAGTCTAATGAAAAGTAACTGAACAGTTTATATTTATAAGAAATACTGTATTAGCAGAGTGATAGAGTAAAAATGCAACAAGTCCCTTGTAGATAGTTAATTTAGTTGTGGAATTGCTAGCAGAATACTATATAGAATCTCTCATTATGAACATTTCTCTTTAATTTATATAATAAGGAGTCACTGGTGAAATGTACACAGAATTGTGGAACTTTTAACTGATAAGACTAACTCTCAGATATAAATAGTCCTTGCAATATTGCTGTTTTATAATGATGTTTAACTATAAATCTAAATCTCATATATTTTACTTATGGTTATTTGGCAGTTTGACTTGGTAGCTAGAGAGTTAAGTCCCCACTTGGGCTATGGCCATGGCCATGTCTTATTTGACTAACCCTCTTATCTTGTAAATTGCCCATCCTATAGACTAGGCTATGTTCCTTAAGAAAATATAGACACATTTTATTCATATAGAAGTTACAGAATTTTAAATGAAGTATTCACAGCAGAATAATTCTTTCATGTTAAGTTAAAAAAAAAACCTTTCTCAGTCAAAAATTGCCTTACATTCATTCTAGTTATTGCTACACTCTGCTAACTATGAAAATGACTCAGTTTTTAAAGATAATTATAAAATGTATCATTGAATGGAAATGGGGGTTTGCTTAGTGGTAGCAAATCAATTGGGTTCTTCAATCAGAGAAATATTCAGTCTTATTTTATTATTGTCATGAATGTAGTTTTTAAATTATTTTATTAACAGTTATGGTTTGACTAAATTAGTTTAATTTTTTCATTGTATGTGTTGCAGTTTTTTTCCTTTTAATTTAGGAATAGTGGGTTGTTTCAAAAACTGTAACTTTCTTTTAAGATAAATTATAAGCATGTGTTATCTATAAGGTCAGGATGTCTTTTCCTGGAACATGCAGATAGCCAAAAGGAGAAAAATACATAAATAGAAAAAGTAGCTATAAATTAAATCTAATGTAATTAAAAAACAACT
Source organism: Pipistrellus hanaki (assembly GCF_964339955.1). Lineage (NCBI taxonomy): Eukaryota > Metazoa > Chordata > Mammalia > Chiroptera > Vespertilionidae > Pipistrellus > Pipistrellus hanaki. The sequence goes on along the minus strand of NC_140506.1, from coordinate 47,129,252 downwards.
CTAAAAAGAAAAAAAATAGCCCTTTTACTACGAAACTATGGAAACTAACATGTCCTGCGATAGGGGACTGGGTAAAGAAGATGTGGTACATATATACATTGAAGTACTACTTAACCATAAGAAAATATGAAATACTGCCATTTGCAACAACATGATGGACTTGAGAATATTAGACTAAGCAATATAAGTCAGTCAGAAAAGGTTAAGAACCATATGATTTCACTCATATGTGGGATATAAAACTGAAACTCATAGATGGACAACAAAATGGTGGTTACCGGAGGGAAGGGGGGTAAGAGAAAAGGAGACCAAATATATGGTGATAAAAGATGATTTGACTTTGGGTGGTGGGTACATAATGGAATATACAGATCATGTGTCATAGAAATTGACACTTGAGACCTATATAATCTTAAAACCAATAAATTTGGTTAATCTTATCCCAATAAATTTAATTTTTTTAAATGAAACTGTTATATTCAATGTCTAGAAACCATAATCTACAAATGGCAGTCCAGTGAACAATAACAATATAAAATTATGATTTATCAAAGTCTAATTTTACACTTATACTATAGATAGCTTTTCCCAGGGTTTCTACTCAATGCAGAGATGCCTCCTGGTGGTCAGTGCACTCCCAAAGCCAATCTCCTATGGTCCCTCCTCCCACTGGCCAACTTCCTGTGGCCCTGATTGCTGGCCAGGCCAAGGAACCCCACCCACGCACGAATTCATGCACTGGGCCTCTTGTTAGATGATAAGGAACTAAAACTAAATATTAGGTCTAGTAATAATGTCGTTTTCTAATACCTTTTTTAAATCGAATTTATTTAAACAATACAACAAAATTTAATCAACAATATAGTTGCCGTTGTTTTCTACTACTTGTGCCCAACGCTCAGGAAGCATTTTAATCCCTCTGTTGTAAAATTCTTGTGATTTTGATGCAAAAAATTCGGTCAATGCATTTTTGAGGCATTCTTCATTATTAAATTTTTTTCCAAGAAGAAAGTTTTGCAAAGAACGAAACAAATGGTAATCGGAAGGGGCAATATCAGGAGAATATGCAGGTTGAGGGAGAACTTCCCATTCCAACTGGTGCAGTTTTTCAGCAGTGATTCTTGCAGTAAGCGGTCCTGCGTTATCGTGATGAAGAATTACGCCCTTCCGATTAATCAGCGCGGGTTTTTTTTCTCTTAAAGCTTGGGCTAACCTTTCCAATTGGCACTATACACTGCACTTGTAATGGTTTGGTTAGATGGTAAAAGTTCATAATGAAGAATTCCTTTAAAATTCCACCAAACACACAACATCACTTTTTTCGCATGCAAGTCAGGTTTTGGCGTGGGCTGCGGAGCCTCATTTTTGTCCAACCATTGAGGCCGCCTTTTCAAATTAACATACAGCACCCATTCTTCATCTCTGGTAACAATTTGCTCTAAAAACGGCAAACGGTTTTGACGAGAGAGGAGCGAACTGCAAATTGTGACTCTTTGATTACGGTTGTTGTCGGTCAACTCATGAGGAACCCATTTTCCAAACTTTTGGACTTTGCCAAGTGCACGCAATTGATTGGAAATTGTTTTTTGTGAACAATTTAAAGTTGTCGCAAGCTCTTGTTGGGTAATTTGAGGATTTTGCACCAAAAGAGCTTGAAGAGCTTCTTGATCAAAATTGGACACACGGCCTCGACCACTCTTGTCATCTGACGAAAAATTTCCCTCGCGAAATTTCTCAAACCAATGCTGGCATTTTCTGGCACTAACTGCATCTTGACCAAGAGCACTACAGATGTTTTTTGCAGCCTCACTTGCTTTTCTTCCTAATTGGAACTCGTAAAGCATGCAGTGCCGAATATGCTCTTCATCCGCCATCTTCTTAGCCCTAGTTTTGCAACAAAAACCAAACCAAACACAAACTTTTTCAAGCAAAACTTGTTAATTGCACTTCACACGTTCTGTAGATACCACGTGTTTGAAGGTTATGTCAATACAAGTCAACGCCAAGCAAGATTTTAAACGAATGTTTAAAAACGACATTAATTATTACTAGACCCGATAGTTTAGCTAAGTTCAATTCAGCAATATTAGGAATCTGTATGTGCTCTCAGGTATTGTGTTTTGTGACATGAGAGATATAATGAAAAACCTTGATACCTCTGTCCTGGTGCTTATAATCTTTTTGCTGACCTTGACAAATATATAAATAACTACAGTGCAAGGCAGCCTTTGATGAGGATATAGTATAGACATCAACAAAGTACAGTGGAACATCAGGATAGAAAGATTAGTCTCGACTGGGAGGATCAAGAAAGTTCTCATAGAGTAGGCAGGATTGAGTAGAGCTTAATTTATTGCTTTCATTCATTCTAGACTGTCTTCTGAAGATTGATGTCTATTTCCTTGAGCTCTTTAATTTTGTGTCCAATTTGGATAAGCATGGCACAAATCCAGCAGGGAGGTCCAGATGAAAAAGAAAACACTACAGCACTGAAAGGTACATAATTAAATTGCTTTTTTAGGATATTTTCACTGTGCCTGATGAAGGTATAGGAATATTTAGGTGACCTGCTGTTTATTTCAATTCAAAAATAAAAACAAAACTTAATCTATTTGTAATTATTTGTGTCCCTACAGCAATTATTTTAGTGTCCGAGATATAGTCTGTACTCAGCAAATAAATCATAGAATCATGTAATTTTACAGTCAGAATTCTTAATGCTTTTCTTATTCAAGACCATATAAATTTATGGCAAAACTAACACTGTAGGTAGTCCAATTATCATATTTTTTAGGATAGTGATCTGCCTAACCCTGCATTTTATCTTTGTGGCATTGGCATGAGGGATACATTATATCCCTTCATGTTAACATCTCAGAAGGAATCTTAGACATTTTTTTTTGGAATTTTTGAGTTCTAGACTTTAAAAAATAAAAAACATATCTAAAATAATTTTACCTCTAAAAGAAGTATTCATTATGAATCTGTAAGTTTTCTTTATTATTATTTATTCCTGTCTCACTGTCTAGTGACTTGCCCAAGATCAGATTATCTAAGTAACTTGTACAAGGTCTCATATTTACTTTGTTTGGCAGTAGCAAAAATATATTTTGGGTTTTCTAAATGTTGAGATGCCAACTGTGCCAGCTGATGAAAATCTCATTTGTGGGAATGGCTGGGGTTGGGGTGAGCAGTCAACTGAAGAAAAAGGAGGCATATGCAAAACTTTATACAATTAAAAAAAAAGTCTCTTATACTTGATTCAGCATAGAGTCTATTTGGTATTCAAGATGCTTTGTAGGAGGTGCTTCAGCTGAATATGTACCAGACTGCCTTGGTTTTGGCAACTTCTCTGAATATCTAGCTGCTGTCCTACTCTGCAATGCTAGGCTGGATGATAAAGATACCTCAAGAATCTCTTTTACTGCCTCCTTTTATCTCTTCATGAAATCCTAAAGCTTATATAGGATAAAGCAGCCAGTTGACTTGTCCCTGTTTTAAAGCAAATGATCTATCAAAGTGATGGTGCAACTAGCCCTTATCTACAAAAATGGAAAATGGCTTTCCATTGCTTTCTTCTCACAAATGTGAAGTCTTTGATTAGGATGATAAAGAATGGACAGATTCTGGTTATATTTTGAAGGAAGAGATGACATGACAGAATTTATTGTTGGATTAGACGTGAGATGTAAAAAAACAAAGTTAACTTTGAAGGCTCTTGGCCTAAATAGCTTTAAGATAGGTGCCAATAATTATATTAAGAAAACTGGGAAAAGCTGGTGGCAGTGGTAGTAGTTGTAGTGGGAAATAAGAGTTAGCTTTTATATGTATTAAACTAAGATGCCCCTTAAACATGAAGGTGGAGAAGTTGAGTGTGGAGTATGGGAGAGCAGGTGGGTTAGAATAATAGTTTTGGGAATCATTAATGTAGAGATAATATTTATTTATTTATTTGTTTGTTTATTTATTTAAATATATTCTATTGATTTTGTACAGAGAGGAAGGGAGAGAGGTAGAGAGAAACATCGATGAGAGAGAGTCATCCATCAGCTGCCTCTTGCACACCCCCTACTGGGGATATGCCCGCAACCAAGGTACATGCCCTTGACCGGAATCGAACCTGGGACCCTTCAGTCCCCAAGCCGACACTCTATCCATTGAGCCAAACCGGTCTCGGCTAGAGATAATATTTAAAGTTATGATCATGATAGAGATCACCGTGTAGCCAGAAAAGAGAACACATCTAAAGATTCAACCCTGGGGTATCTCAACCTTAGGGTCAGGAAGATAAGGAGAACCCACTAAAGGGCTGAAAATGGATCTCTAGTAAGATAGGCTGAGAACCAGGAGCAAGAGAGAGGTCCTGAACCTTAAATGAAGATTATGGGAATAATTCATTTAGTCATGATCAAGAGTCAGGCTAGATGAGGACTGAGAATATACTTTTGGATTTGACAGTGTAGACATCATTGGTAATCTTCACAAAAAGCTGTTTCAACGAATTGTTGGAAATGAAAGCATGTTAGAGAATCTGGGTAGAGAATAGGAAGAGAGGAATTGGGGCAGCTGTAGTCAACCCTCTTGAAAGTTTTACTGCATGCTTGTATGCTTCTGGAATGATAGAAAAATAGATTTCCTGGGTTTCCACATAGATAGATTTTGAGCATCTTCAATCTTACATGGTAATGTGAAAATTTGGTGTTCCAATTTATACTTACACCAGCAGTATATATGAGTTCAGATTGATTTTCTGGAGTTTGGAGGTAGTATAGTGACATTAAAAGAATATGAATAGTATTCTAAAAGTGGAACTATCTGGATACAAACAGATTTTTTTCTGAAAGTTACTTAACTGAAACTTTTTCTTCATTGTTAAATCTGAATTAAGAAGGCTTAGTACACATGAGCTGATAATGAGTAATGAAGAAGTCAAATTGGATATATTAGAAAATAAAATGACAGATATATAGGATAGTATATTTGAGAGCAAATTGGCAAGCTAGATACAATTTTATATCTAAAACAGTTCTATTTATCAGTTTTTTCTTATATGGATTATGCCTTAGATGCCATGTTTAAGAATTTTTTGCATAGCCTTAAGAGTTTCTTCTGTTTTTCTTTTTAAACCTATTTAGTAGTATATTTATTCAGTCTTTTTGAAGTAATCACTTCTGAGACTTGTCATTGACCTATAAACAGAGACCACTAGGAACACATCTGTAGTTGAATGAATTGAGTTGATTACTCATTGCCACCAGGGAGAACACACATTTTTGGTATCTTATTAGAGGGTGTTAAAAATAATTTAAAGTTTTTAGTTTTAGGTTTTACATTAAAAATAGTCATTCATTTTGAGTTCATTTTTATATAAGGTGTGAGACTTAGGTCAACCTTTATTATTAAAATTTTAAAATATATTTTTATTGATTTTAAGAAGAAGTCAGAGGGAGAGAGACATAGAAACATCAATAATGAGAGAGAAACATTAATCAGCTGCCTCCTGCATTGTTCACCCTTAATTTCTAGACCTATAAATACTGGCTATGACGGGTAGCTGGAAAATAGAATGACTGGTGTCTATAGAATGGATCACCCTAGCCACTTAATTTTTAAAATATTTTATTGAACATTTACTTTGGAAAGAACTATCTTTAAATTTGTTGCCCATTCAGAGATGTCTGTTCACATATCTCTCCTCCATATTTCCTTGTCACCAATTTTCCAGTCATGTTCATTTCAAGTTTCTGACCATCCAGCCAAACCATTGGCCACAGAATATGAATTAATATATAATCACATGTCTGGCCACATCTTTTTCCAAGCAAACTAAAAGCCAGGTGCACAGTTCTCAGTTTTGCTCACTGGGAGGATTTCCCTTCACCACTGTCCTTCAGTGATGTCTTAGAAAGGGGCTCTAGTGTTTCAGCTGTACACTTTTGAATGGTGCTTGAATATCCTACAGAACTACCTGTAAACCAGATCGGAGTTTGGGTAGGAAGCCAGTTGATGGTGGGAACTTTCCACAGGCAATTCTGATAAGAAGCAGTGCAGTAGGAGTTGGCCACCATAGGCATTTGGGCCCTTCTTCCTTTTAACTTACTTTTGCCTTTAGGGCTTGCTCAGTCCTGGTCACATATGTATCACTTCCATTTGGTGATGGAGTGCTGGTTTGCACACTAATGTCAACTTTATGACGGGCAGCTAAGATTACACGATAAGTTGTTAGCCCATGATTAAGCATTAAGTCTCTACAAAAGCCCAATAGCAGACTAACAGCTGTTTCTTAAAAGGAGAATCATTACCTACAGTGGATGTAAACTTTGTCCCCAAATCCATAAAGGCTATGCTTTGATTCATCGAGAGGCCTCTGCCAAACTTTCCAGACAGCGTCCTGATCTGCCACCGACCCCACTGGATCTGCTGGCTTATATGGCTCAAGTAGCAGAGTAGCATACCCAGCTGCAGAGCTTTCTCTTGTTCTGGGCACTACTCAAACGTAGCAACATTTGGCTAAATGGATCAGGGTAACACACCCAATGAGGACTATGTTGCCTCCAACGTCCAAAGATACCTGCTAGGCATTGTGCCTCTTTTTTGTTTGGAGAAAAGGCCAGTTGCAACAACTTATCCTTCACGTTAGTAGAGATATGTTGACATGACCCACATCATCGGACCCCTAGAAATTAGACTGGATTAGAAAGCCCCTGAATTTATTTCTCACCCTCAGACATGCAAATGTCTTGCCAGTAACTCTAGATTGTTACTTCTTGCTTACTAGGTCCAATCAGTATAATGGAATTAATATATTGGACCAGAGTGATAATCATATTGAAGGGAAAGGTGATCAAGATCAAGCAAACTAAATTATGGTTTATAACTGGAGAGTCAATATATCCCTGAGGTAGGACAGTAAAGGTATGTTGCTGGCCTTGCCAACTGAAAGCAAACTGTTTCTAGTGGGTATTATTGACAGAGATGGAAAAAAAGGCATTTGCCAGATCAACAGTTGCATACCGGTTTCCAGGGATATATTAATTTGCTCAAGCAATGAAATTACATCTAGTATAGAAGATACATTTGAAGTCACCATCTGTTTAAGCTTAACAATGATTCACTGTCATTCTCTAAGTTCCATCTGTCTTCTGGACAGTCCAGATTGGTGAATTGAGTGGGGATGTGGTAGGAATCATCACCCTTGTATTCTTCAAGTCCTTGATGGTGGCATTAATCTCTGCAATCCCAGGAAAGCCATACTTCTTTGGTTTAGTTGTCCTAGGTAAAGACAGTGTAGGGGCTTTCACTTGGCCTTTCCTGCACTAGCCTTAATTCTACAGATCAGGGAACCAATGTGGGGATTCTGTCAAATAATGACTCTGGAACTAGGGGAATAGTCACAGTGAGTTTAGGAACCCACTGTGAGATGAATCTGAGCTAAAACTCCATTAAACACCTACTCTGGAGATGAATCACAGTGACCTTTTGGGTTTCGTGGAATCAGCTTCATTTCAGAGCCACTGTCCATAAGTCTCTGAAAGGTCTGGTTATTTCTTTTCACCAGTGCAGTTATCCTGGTGAAAGGTCATTGTTCCCTTTGGGGGAGGATGGGAGAAAGCTTAACAGTGCAAGTTTTGGCAGTGTACCTGGGTCATTCCTTAAGGCCATTCTTTAAGAGGACCTCTTCCCAAGAGGTCTGGGAACTGATTATGACTGTTTTTGATTTCGGTTAGGCTTCTGTTCATTTGACCCAGAACTTTTCTGCTTATACTGGTACATATCAAGTAAGAATTTAGCAGGCTTCCTGTCTTATTTCTAGGAACAACATGCTCAACTAGCCAATGCCATAGGTCTGTGTGTCAGATTATTCTGATTGCTGCTTTGACTCTGCTATCCATTACGGTAACCAAGCCCACCTTGGCTTTGGTGGTAGAGTGATCCCACTTGGCTGCTGCCACCCTCTGGACCAATTACTCCCATTGCTCTATGTTTCTTAATTCAGTGACTTTAGTTCCCACTATAGGTATAGCATAAAAGAAGTTTAAGGATGGCAGGGTTCTCCTCAAAGATTTATTTCTCATAGTAGTAGCTTAAGGTATGTCTTCCAGGGTGAGTGAGTAGATCTTTAATGATAAATTCACTTTAATAATTCTACCCTGTTTCCCCGAAAATAAGACAATGTCTTATAGTAATTTTTGCTCCCAAAGATGTGCTAGGTCTTATTTTCAGGGGATGTCTTATTTTTCCATGAAGAACAATACAGTACACATTTATTGTTAAATGAAAATAAAGGAAATTTATTACCTGTATACGGTACGGTAGTACGGTAGTTGTCAACACAAACCAGACAAACTGTGAATCCTACAGTATCAAGAATTTACTCATTTATTCAATGACAATCATGTCCTCATCTTCTGGACCATCATCATAACAATCCAATTCCTGAATTTCCTGGTGAATTTCTTGTGACTCCATTTCTTCCAGAATCAGTGGACCAAATCTCTCATGTTTACCCTAGGGGGGCCTTATTTTCGGGGGGATGCCTTATATTTCACTCAGAAGGAAACCTGTAAGTAGGTCTTATTTTCGGGGAAACACGGTATCTTCCTAAACCTTTTAATTGCTTCCTCTACGTTAAACCATAGCAGATCCACTCACTGTGGGCCAGTTTTTGGCTCATGTTTAAGCCAACCAATCAAACAAACAGAGTCCGTGCTAACTCTCCAAGCTGTAGCATTAAATACAGAATCTGTGCTTGGTAAGCCTTTATCAATAAATATGACCTGATTAGTCCTTCCATGATTATCCCACACCCTTAATATTCATTTCCACACATGTTCCCTGGATTTCTGTTTGTATAAGTTTTTGTTCTATTCAGATCTTAAATGGATCAGATGATGTTCATCCAAATAGGAGGGAGGCAATTTGCTTTACTCAGTCTATAGATTCAAATGTTAATCTTACTCAGATCCACTTTCAAAAAGATACTAGTACTCAGAATAATATTTAACCAAAAATGTTGGCACCTCAAGTTGACACATAAAATTAATCACCACACCATTCAGCTTGGGTTGTTTTCACCTTTTGGCTATTGTGAATAATGCTTCTATGAACATAATGTACAAACATTTGTTTGTGTGTCTATTTTCAAGTCCTTTGGGTTTCAAATGGTATTTTTATCCAGTTATTGCATATGCTTAGTTGAAGTTTAGAATTCTAGTTGCCGAATCATTTTAATCACCAGAGTCATGTTCTAGAAAAAAAAAAAAACAGTTGAGTCACATCTGATGCATGTTTAGTAGCTTATATGGGTTTACTTGTACTGTATTTTATAGGTGATTGAAGAGATTTTCAATGCAAATGTTTTATTATACTTGAATTTTACCTAATTCTGTGGAATTAGTCTCTGTGTGTAAAATACAGCTATACAGTATTGGTTTCTTTTTACAAAGCAGAAAAATTCCTTTCCAGATCAATTCAATTCCAATAAAATCAGAATTCATCATTTGGTGCTTTCCGACACTGCTTTGGTTGTATGAAGAGTAGTCTGTGTTCAGGAATGCCACTATGAGGACTACCCTGCTCTTTTAGGGTAAACCCAGTGCAGGCCCACCGGACTTGAGATCAATCATTATAGCACCTGGAGGACTTCACCTTTGTGTTTCCTCAGTGTTAATGAAATAAAAAATATATCTGCTTCTCTAGTGGATAAAGAAGTTTGAGGAATGCCTATGTATTTAGTTGTTCATTTTATCATTCAAAGGGACATTTTGAGCAGAGTTGTAAGCAGAGGCATACCTTTAACTCTGGAGATTTCCAGGCATTTGTGGCAGCGGTCATGGCAGCTGGCTGGCCTTTGAGAGGCAGCTGAATGGATGGATACTCTTGGGATAGAAGATCAACTTTGAATTTTAATAAATTTTTGTAAACCATCAAAAAACAAAACAAAAAAACCCACAAAAAACAAAAAAAAAACAAAGGGACATTTTGAGCAAAGTAAAAGCATATTTCTGTACGTATAACTATTTATCTTTATAAGTCAATGAAGAGAAGGTGAGAATATTTTAGAGTTGATATGGCACGTAAAATAAATGGTGATTTTGAAAGAGCACTAAGTTAGATATTGGGAAACATGTTTATTTTACTAAGTCCACTTACTACTTACAATAATTTATAATAATAAAAACATAATATGCTAATTAGACCGGATAGCCGAACAACCTTCCAGACATCCTTCTGGAGAAGCCATGGTGGTGGGGCTGAGGCAGAGGCAGTTAGGGGCGAATCAGGCAGGTGGGTGAGTGGTTAGGGCGATGAGGCAGGCAGGCAGAGTGGTTAGGGTTGATCAGGCAGGTGAGTGGTTAGGAGTCAGCAGTCCTGGATTGTGAGAGGATGTCTGACTGCCTGTGTAGGCCCCATCCTGCAGGGCCTAAATCCTGTAGGGATTGGGCTTAAACAGGCAGTTGGACAACCCTGAGGGGTCCAAGATTGCGAGATGGTGCAGGCTGGGCTGAGGGACCTCCCCCCTCAATGCATGAATTTCATGCACCGGGCCTCTCGTCTATATACACTGAGTGGCCAGATTATTATGACCACACCATCAGTACTTCATTGGGCCACCTTTTGCCTTCAATACTGTGGTGATTCTTCTTGGCATTGACTCTACGAGATGTTGAAAGGAGATGCGAGGAATTTTACTGATGAATAGCACTGTCCAGTTCTGTGAGATTTGATGGTTGTGGAAGCAGCTGCCTGGTGGCTCTTTTAACTTCATCTTACAAATGCTCAAATGGATTGAGATCTGGTGATTGTGGGGGCCACCTAAGCAAGGTAAAGTCTCCTTCATGTTCTTGAAACCACTCTTTCACAATACAAGCACCATGGCATGGCACATTGTCTTGTTGGAAGAAGCCAACTTCATTGGGATACAACATCAACATGATAGGATGAACTTGATCAGCAATGATACTTAGGTATGTTGTGCTATTCAGATGTTGTTCCACATGAATTAAAGGACCCAAATCATGCCAAGAAAATACTCCGCAAACCATAATACTGCCCCCACCAGCTTGAAGGTTTGTCCTCATGCACGTAGGGTGCAAGCTTTAATGCTGTTTCTGCAAAATTCATGTGCTGTCTGCTATCTGCTATCTGCATGATGCAACTGGAAATGTGATTCATCGGACCACATGACTTTTTTCCAATGCTGGACTGTTCAGTCCTTGTGTTCCTGTGCAAATTGGAGGCCTTCGGCTTCCATATTCTCTAGGAGGCAGTGTACAGCTAATTTTCCTGCAATCGTCAGGTGATCATCATAATCTGGCCACTTAGTGTATATAAAAGGCTAATATGCTAAGTGCCCGATAGTCTGACTGGTTACTATGATGCGCACTGACAACCCAGAAGCAGATGCTCAACACAGGAGCTGCTGAGCTGTAGTGACTTGGCAGCAGCGGTTCTTGGGTGATGCACCCTGAAACCAGGGAAGAGGGAGCCCGATTTCTCGCTGGGCTGCATGATTCCACCTTCGGCCGTGGGTTATGTTGTTGCTAGGGCACTGTTGGCCCCAAATCTGGTTTACTGCACACTTGGATTTGCGTTCCATACCCTGTAAGACAGCAACTTTGCAGAGCGCCCTCCTGCACTTCGGAACCCCTTGGCGGATGTTGGAAAACCAGTTTTAGCATGATCCCTGCAGAGCAGGCTGAGGGACCCCACCTGCAGGAGGGACCTTGCTCACTCTGCAGACATCCGGGAGGGACCATGGAGGTTACCTCCAGGACATGTCTGGCCCATCTCACCAGTCCCGTTCTGCTGGCCATCTTCTAATTTATTTCCTTTCAATGTGCACCGGCTCACTAGTTAAGATATCGATATAATTTTGGACAAGCCATTTTATTTCTGTGAGCTGAAAGACAGTAAAGATAATATGTACTACTATTTTATAGGATTGTGATGATCAAATAAGGAATGTGAAATCTTTAAAATGATATATACATGTTAGGTGTCATTTTAGGCTCTAACCTGATAGAGAAAGTGGCTATTAGACCTAATACGTCTGCTTATATATTCTGGTTTCTATGTGCCTGCTTAAAAGGTTTCTACATTTTTCACTGTGGAAATGACTGTAAAGAGAAGGAATCTGATTTGCCCCAAAACTTTAACTCATTGGAAGGAGAGAAGTGAGAATTTTCTATCTCCTCCAAGCCAATTTTTGACATGAAAAACTGTTCTATTTTACTCAGCTTTGTACAGATTACACGGTTTTCACAAACTTTACTAATGAATCAGAAATTTGTCAGCATATTTCAGCTTGGTATGCATGTTGTGTAATATTTCAATTTTATTAGAGACTTCGCAAACTTTTTTTATGTTTTCATGTTTAAGAAGGTATATTTTTGAGTAAATTGAGGTTTATTTGATATAGCAGTTTGAAGAGTATCAAACACTGATTTTTTTTTTTTGCAGGCTTTTTGTTTGCTTACCTTTATGTCCTATAAAGAACCTAGAGAATTGAGGTAGACAGCCTTTTTTTTTTTTTTTTTCCTCTAGCTTATTTTGATGAGCCATACAGATGGGTTTGTTATATCCATGTGAGAACAGAAATAAAGTGTTACTTCTGAGATACTTCTTTTAAAGAAAAAGGGACTGGTATTTGCTTTGCTACATATCAAGGAGCTTTTTCTCATCAGGAACTAGAGTTAGAATGAAAAATATCAAAACTTAAACTTAAAAAAGAAACAAAAAAAACCAGCTTTTTGGAACTGAATAAATTTGAAGTTTATCTTTTTATTTTTCTGAGTTTTGGTATGACTCTATGATTACTTATAGTGAGCAATTTGCCTCATCCTATAACATGAGCCAAAAAATAGCGTTAATGCTTGCTAAGACACTGATTCTGGGGCTGGGAGGGAAAACACAAGAGAGGCCTAGAGCATCATGTAGTAGCATTAAGTAAGGAAATGCTCAAAACACAAAAAGTTGAAATCATGTAAGTCAAAGGGATACGAGAGCCAGCAGAAAGAGCTTATAGTGGCCAACACTGTAACAATTTGAGCAATAAAATACAATAAATGATGTAGTATTGAATTATAACTCAAAGTATACAATAAATAAATAAATGATGAAATAAATATGTAAATAGATGAAGAAAGACAAACTTCCATACAGATGAAGAATTACAAATAATGTTTGCAGATGTTCTTTATTCCAGGAGATAGAATATTATTCCTCTTCTCCCCTTTTGAGAGCGGGCTAGACTTAGTCACTTATAAGAACACACTGTAAAAAGGGAAAAACAGTGGCTTCATGTGAAGGAGACTGGCAAACACTACCTTATCAGCTGACGAAGATTTACACCTCAGTGATATGATGAAAAGGGCAGTTTATCTCCGTGACATTTTTCCTAAAAACTAGTAACCTTAGTTTAGTCACAAGACAAGACAAATTTAAATCCAGGATCATTCTACAAAATACTCGATCAGTACTCCTTAAAGCAGTCAATACCACAAAAAAGAAGCAAAGACTCAAAACAGTCACATACCAGAGGAGATGGGGAAGACAAGATGACTACATGTAGTGTAGTATACTGGCTGGAGTCCTGGAATAGCAGATGGACAATATGGAAAAATGATGAATAATAATAATTGGGCTTAGTTGATAGTAATGTACCAACATTGGTTTCTTCGTTTTGACAAATTTGCAGTTGTAATGTAGATATTAATGATAGGGAACACTGGTGAAGGGTATACATATACTATCTGTATTATCTTTCAACTTTTCTGTAAATCTAAGATGATTTCAAAATAAAATGTTTATTAAAAAAACCTTGGCAAATTTCTTGATCATATAAAATCAAATAATGTGAAGAATAAAAATTGCTTATGTTAACCAATTTTCAAGTTATCATTTTTTAAAATACTGTAATTTTCTCCTAAAATTAAATAATAAGCTGTGTTGCCACTGTTTGGATTTATAAATTGTCTTATTCATACCAGTAGCTTCATTTTTAGTTAAAATTTAGTGACCTTTTAGAAGTCATATTAATATCTGAAACTTTTAAAAAAGTATAAGGAGATTAATAAAGTACAGATTAATAGCTGTATATTTTGAAGTGAAGAAGTTAATAATTTAGTATAGTGGTGCTTAGGAAGTGATTTGTGATCCTTTTGAGGATTATAATTTTGAAAATGCTGAGGTTCTGTTGATATTGTACTTAATTATAATATAGCACTCTGGAAACTAAAAAATTAATAGTATTGTCAGTTATGGCAACATATAAAAGCAATAAAATAGAACAAAAGAATACTTAAGAGAACTTAAAATATAAGACTTATTAACTATGAAAATGAATATAAAGAAATTTCTTGTCATCTTTTTCTAGATTTACTATCTAGGATAGATTTGGATGAACTAATGAAAAAAGACGAACCACCTCTTGATTTTCCTGATACCCTGGAAGGATTTGAATATGCTTTTAATGAAAGTAAGTGGTGTATGCTACATACAATATTTATTTAACAATGCTGATAGAATCACAGAACAGATGTTATTTACTACTTTTATGTGCCAGCATAAATGTTTTATGTATTTCTTTTGAGAAATACTTTCATGGCAAAATTCTTCATTTAATTAAAAGAACTAAGTCATGTTTTTCCATAAATTGTGAAGTCACTTAAACCAATGGACATGAATTAGATTCAGCTTACTAGTTATGTATTTCAACCCTAAGCATTCAACTCCCTAGTATCTAATTGGAATTCCCAATTATATTATATAGACATAAGCTACTTTTTCATGTGTTATTTAAAACGAAGTGACTTGCAATGATTATCTGTGATGATATTTTAAAGTTTACTAAATTTTCTGTGACTTTTTCAGGCAACATTCTTGTTTCAAAGTTTATTAATTAAATCTGAATAATGGAAATTTGTACTTGGAATTTAGAAGAACATACCATAGATTGCAATAATGTTTCTGAACAAAAATTTATGATTATTTGGATTAATAATACATTGTTTTTACTTAAAGGTAATGTTATTACAGATTAGGTAGCATTTGAGTTGTAGCTTTCTGTTTGTTTTGCATCAACTAAATTGGTGATCTGTCATTGCTGTGTTAGTGGATATCCTTTTACAATATCAATTATACTAGAATATTAAATGAGTTTGAAAAGAAGATATTAGAAACTTCTATTGCTTTTCTGACATTAATGTTTATGCTTTTTAAGTAAAGGATATTTTATTCCAAAATATGTATGAGTAATAATGTTTTATTTTTTAAAAATGTCTTTATATTTTAAATAACAGAATCAAATGAGCACTGGGAGTGACATTGCATCTGCTCCTTTGAAATAATTACTGGTTTCTTTTATTCAGAATTGGAATGGGGAGTGTGTTGGTAGTGTGGGTAAATCATAGAACTATATAGGATATCAGTTTTCACTGAAGTCTGTCTTTCATCTTCCTTGAACATTTTTTTAAATAAGTAGAAAACAAAGGAGCAGTATACTTTTATTTCTTCCTTATCAGATATGTGCACATACATGTGTGCATGCACACGCACATATCTTGGCATACATTTACACCTTTGGGTGCATATGGTCTGCACTCACACTTTTGTACACACCTACCCCTTTGCACATGCACGTGCCCTTTCATGTACACACCTCAAATGACGTGCATCCTTGCACAAACCTATCATTTATTTTTTAAATATAGTGGACATTGTCTTGCATAAACATAGGCTAACAGAATTAGGCAAAGATGCTTGCATTCCAAGGAGAGAATGCCACTTTTAAGGATCTTATTTTTAGCATGATCAAATTCACCTTTGAATTCAGCGTTAATGATGAATACTTTTCAAAGAGGTGAAGATTTGAAAACAGGAAACTGAGTCTCAATATTAAATCCCTAAAAGGTTAAGTCCCACTTAGTATCTTCGGGGACTTCCTTTTTAGGTTTATAACTCTTATGAAAGCCTCAAAATGAAACTTTAATTACCTTACTGGAGAAGCTACTAAATTTTTTAAAAGGATTTTAAAGTTCTTAATTAGGTAAAAGTAAAATTTGGAAACAAAGCTCACTGTAAGCTAAAGGGTAGAGATTCTTTTTACCCGAGTCAAACTGATACATGTTCTTTCCAATCACTGTGCCTGTTTAAATGCTCCTTTGGTTTAAGATGTTTGCTTAGCCATTCTCTGGGCATAATTATACAAGGCCCAGCTGAAATGCCTTTGCTTTGGAGATGAAGAAGGTGAAGATTTCCCCTTTGTCCCTCACCCACACTCCCTGTGCAGCATGATGAGGAAGCGCACTTTTGTATCACCATAAAAGTAATTGTACTTGTTTGTAGGCTGTTTAAGTTTGAATTTTGTCTTTCATTATATCTGATATTTATTGAACTCTTACCACAAAAAAAGTATCCTATATACTTTCAATTGCTTGATTTATTTAGGCCAGTGAGAGCCTATTTTGGTTCCTAGCCTACCATGAATCTGATAAAATATATGTATGCATATCCTGGAATAATGCGCTTTTGTGTATACATATGAAACTTTACAGCTGATTTTAGAGGACCCTAAGCTACAGTGTCCTAAATCATACCTTTGACAGTTATTGGAGAGATTTTCCAAATCTTTGAGAAATGCCAAATTTGCAGATACCACTATAACAAAAGTGATACAGATTGCTTTTCTAGATAAGAATACTCACTTCTTTTTTTTTCTTCTTAATTTTGCATTTTTTCACTTTTAACACCAATGCTAATAGTTAGCTCTTTTGTTGGGGCCTATTTTTTCATAAAAAACGAAAATCCTTATTACATTATGAGAAGTATTATGTCCAAAATGAGTAGAGAATTAATAAACAAAACAAAACAAACTTCTCTTTGAGATGTAGATGAAAGTGGCCTGTTAAATTGACTTACCAGCTAGGTAAGTCAGTTCTCTTTCACAAGTAGTCTCTCAGAAAATACATTTCACATTTCTTTTACATATTACTATGTCATGTACCATTAAGGCTGCTTTAGTCAAAATCACAATTGTTAAACTTACAGGTGTCATCAATCCACTTGAATTGATATTTTATATGGGAATTTCTCTTTCCTAGAAAGTAAAACATAGATACATCTATTTTTACAACATCATTTGACATAAAGAATGTGATAGTGATTCAGTATTGTGTCTCATGTTGAGAGTACTAAAAAGAACTTTATGAAAAAGGATTAGCCTTTATTTTATATATTAAAAATATCCATTTTATGTGAGGTAAAATTGATACATAAAAAATAGTGAAGTAGTTTTACTTGGAGTAGTATATTTCCTGGGTTGAGTTTTCGTGCCAAAACTTTCAAGTCTTTCTCCATTCCTCCATGTATAATAATCATATACTAACTCCACTCATCTTGGTCATGTTCCTCTTCTGCCTCTAACCCCCTTCTTGTGCCTCACTGCTCTTAGGACAAAGTCCAAGCCCAGTAATTTGGGCCTTCTACTATTTGATCCCAATATGTGTTAATAGTGTTAAACCGTACTATTTGCCTCAACATTCCTTTTGTTTCTGTTAAACTGAATTGTCTCCTGTTATTTGAATTTGCTGTCCATTTTTTGTAATTTTGTTTACATTGCTGGGAACTAGGGGGAGTTAAAGCAGTTGGCCTGTGGTCTATTTCTCTTCTGATTCCCGGGGGAATATTAGGGAAAGAAAGAAGACAGGTGGCCTGCTCTTTTCTCCTTGTTAACATGCTGATAATTTAATCTTTTAGTGAATACAGACTAGTGTTTGCTATGAGGAGAATCCTTCTCCATGGAATAAATTCAGCAGGATAATTCGTTTGGCATTGCTTATGGTAAACAAACCTTTATTCTATGGATATGTGAGGTATGCTTCTTTGAAGAATATTAAATAGGCAGTATCACTCTCTGGCACATAAAATGAAGTATTTATGTAACTAAATGCTCACCAATGTGTAAGGTAAAGCTGTATGACTCACTTAGAGACTTCACCTATTCTGGACCAGAGAGTGCTGTCCACTGAGAGGAAAGGGCCTGGGAAGAAATTCTTAGGCTCTTTCAGACCTCTCTCCTTGTTTTGTCTGTTTCTCTTGATCACTTAAACCCTTGAAATTATTAGTTAAGTTATTCATTATCAATAAAAGCTCTCAATTGAGTGAGTTTACCTTGATAGTCCAAGCCAGTATTGGTTGACTCCCTTTCTCCATCTTTTTTTGAAATTTCACCCCATATTTCAAAGCCTCGTTGAAAAATCTCACCAAAACCTTCTGAATGTATTCTACCCTATAGTGATCCTTCAAATTAATCCAAATTCATCTTAGACTTCATTGACTACATGAATTGCCTGTGGCAGTTTTTAGATTATTGACTTCCTTGTTTAACTTCTTAAAAAGTTGCTTGACTTTTTCATACCTATGTTTTTACTCTTCAGGTTTTTAGCTTAAGAACTGGGACTTTTTATTGAGGGCCCTCAAATACTGTTAATTTACTTTAGATTAGAAAATGAAGATTAGAAAACATAGTATTTGAGTGCTTGGGGCCATTCTTTTAGGATATTTATATGTTTGTATCATACTGATATTTAAAGAGAAAATCTAATGAAAAATAAGACAGTTCTGAGAAAGTTCTTTAAAATTTTAATCAGACATTAGTTGTACTTTAGATATTATTATACATGTACTCTGAATCATAGCCATATTGTTTGTTTATCTTCTAGAGGGTCAGTTAAGACACATAAAAACTGGGGAACCATTTGTTTTTAACTACCGAGAAGACTTGCACAGATGGAATCAGAAAAGATACGAAGCTCTAGGAGAGGTATGGTCTACCTTGTGTTTTTACAATTTTGAATAAAAGTGTTAAACGAAGTAATTTATGGACTTGTTCTACAAAAAGTGATTTCAAAAAGATTTTGTTATATTATTTTTTAGGTTATTTTTAATGGTTACGTTAGAAACACACTCTCAGTTTAAAAGTTTGTTGTTCTATATACATATCCTTTCTATGACCTTAATATTTTGTAGTGAGTCATTATGTTAGAAACAATGCCAATTTTTAAAAGTGTTTTAAGAAGATGAATCTCTGCTGTTCCAGGAGTAGTAAGTACTCTTTTAAGTGCTTACCTAAAAAAAACAAAGAGTTACCTATGTTTGATATGTGAGGTGATGGATATGTTAATTATCTTGATCTTACTAATCATCCTACATTGATGTGTTGACATATCAATTCATCATGTTGTACATTTCAAATATATTCGATTATGTTTTTCAATTACTTCTCAATAAGAAATTTTAAAGCGCTTATCTATATGATATTTTGCTAACAAATTAGGTCTAACCTACTTACTTTGGACTTGATAAAGCATTAGGTCTTGTAACCATTAGGTTCTTCACATGGTACTGCTAATTGAAACCTTTGAAAATATCATTTGTCATTAAGGTGAATGTCTTGCTAAAGCTAAAAGTTTTACTCATTCTATGTCATAGTAAGTATTTTTAATAAAATGCATACTGGTGTGGATAATTAGACTACTATTTTACTTTTCTAAGGAAAGCTGACATTGCTCTTTTTTTCTTTAGCTCTTTAATAAAGTAATTAAATGGATTACTTAGTTAAACAATAGCATAAGAATATATGAAACAATTTATTGATATGTTTGCTGGGAGACAATTCTTTGTAAGTTTCTTGCATTTTTGCATCTGAATTGCCTAGATTTCCACCTCCTCTGCCTGCATTCACACTTGTGTTAATGATCACATTGGCCCCAAGTGATCACACAACATTGCAAGATTTAATTTTCAGTGCAATATTTTTCAAATTTAGATCATTGGACCCCTGAGTTTTGTGTACCAATCTCATTTATTCCCCAAAATGAGCACAATAAAAGACCCAAGGGTTGGAGAAAGAAGCTCAGTTGTTATAACATTTGTTGCGTGTCATCTAGCTTCCATGTCTTATTTGAAATACTTGTGTTATTGCTAATTTCACTATCAAAAGTTGATTATTAATTGGACTTCAGTTCTTACATGTTAGGCATGAGATAAACAAGTTCTAGTTATTTATGAGTAATGACACAATTTTCACTACAGTGAATTTATTTAGGGTTCATTGTACTGGGATTTAATGCATTTGTGGACCTGCCTTTTCTTCTATATTCCTTAATATCCACATCCTTAATGCACCTTCAAGTTTCAGGTTAGATTTAACCATTTATTATCCTTCATTTGCACCTTGTACTTATTATCCTTCATTTGCACCTTATGCTATTTTCTCTCTTTGAGATACCCTGCCTCCCTTGTTCACGATTCTCCTTCTTCCACCTGCCTTCAGGTTATGGCTCAGATGTTTCCTCCTTTTTAGAAGCCTTCCCTCATCTCTGCTATAGTCTTTTTCTCTGTTCAATTTCCTTTCTTCTCATATCTTTTTCTTCCTATCATGTCTTCTTCCAAAAAAAAAAAAAAAAAGAAGAAAATTAAAGGTGAATGCCATTTATTAATAGTAAAAATAAATAAGAAAATAGAATTTAAAAAATAATGCTAGTAAACCAAAGATATGAGTTTGCTTTATTTTCTTAAGGTTTTTCACTCTGTATTATAGTACTGTTTATGCATGTCTTTAAGCAGTTTGGGAAATTTTTCTGTGTCAGAATACTGTTTATATGATAGTTGTTGAAAATAAATGAGTGTGATACAGATATATAAATTGTTTAGCACACATTCTGGATCTATGGATTTTTAGGGAATTTTTTAATGTTAGGAATTTAAACATAAAGATATGTAAATTTTCTTATTGGAAGGAAGGAAAATGATCTGTCAGTGATAATTTTCCCATTTGTAAAGCTAAATAATTTTATTTTTTTATTCCAATTCCCATTTAAGTTTTAAAAGTGTCAGACTCCTAAAGCTTTGCTAATTAAGTTATTTGATAAAAAATAGAATCTATTTGTGGCATATTCTTTTGGAAAATTTTTAACCTTCATGGTCAAACTGTAGATTTATATCACTATAATTAAGAATATGTAAGTTCTTATGTATATAATAGCTCACAGTTCTTAAAAACAAATAAACTTTTGTATTTAGCTTCTGCAAATAATTTAGTACTATATATTATCAATAATATGTCTTAATAGTTAAGCAAGAACCCTTAGAAACTATGTCACCATGTCCTGGACATAAAATGCACTGAAAACTTCCTGCTCCTCCTTGATGGATAGAGCAGAAGATAGTGCAAATTTGAGTTTATTGCCTGGGAGACTACCTTAATAAACAGCTTTTGATATGCATAAGATTAAAGTTTAAAGGAAAAGAGATTTTGACTTTACCCAGCAATCTAAACCAAAACCCCTTTAGTTTTCATAGTGTTTGTCTACTAAATCAAATTATCATATTTTTGTCTTCAATTGAGAGCTTCTTTAGGGTTGGGCAAAAGTAGGCTTACAGTTGTTGGTATGGAAAAGAATACAATAATTAATAAACAATGATACAAGAATAAACTATTTCAGGTACTCACAACTGTAAACCTTTTGCCCAACCCTGTTTATGTTTCACAGCTGCTGTTTTAGTTTATGTTTATTTCTCTCTTAAGGAGGTTATTATAGCAGTTATTCAGCAGAGATTGTTTTTAAGACTTACTCCTGAAATGTTCTATCATTTCTATGTAAATTTAATTTATTGTGTAAGTAAAGTAAACTGAGATGTCACATTGTTTTTAGAATACATGCCATAACTGCACAAGAGAATATGGTTTATATTCATATAGTTACATTTTTATAGTCCAAAAAATGCCCTTGCTAATCTGTATCTATATTTTTTACTATCTACATATAGCTCGATGAAAACATGTAGCCTTTAATAAGTTTGTATAATTTCTCTAAATTTAGAAGGATATTGTCAGTTGAAAGAGGTAGGAGTGGTGTGAATGGGTAATTTTTTAAATAGAAGTCTTCAGTGTATATATATTGGGGTTGAATGCTAGGGAATGTTTCTGGTAGACTAAATCAGGAAAACTAGAAAGGCTATTATGTTAAGTAGTAAATAGAATGGTAAAAACTCTATTTGTAACTTGCAAAATTTTGTCAACTCTTCCATGTGAATACTGAATTTCTATTAGATGGAGAATTTATAATCCTGCAGATTTTCTAATGAAAGAGAGATTTGATTTTCTTGCCTAATTTGGGTCTTTGCATTTCTTTTTATATTTAACTTGATTACCTCAGAAGTAATTGTCAGTGTGCTTAAGAGAATAGCAGTGATTTGGTAGTCCAATAAGCTGGGCTGGCTCTTTCTTTGTAGAGAGTGTTACACTTACAAAAAGAACTAAGGACATACTTTTTCCCCCTGAATCTGACTTAGTAATATGTCTTGTAAAATAGAAAATTATTAAAAAATGTTACATTTTAAAAAATGGAATTTGTTAAAGAATATAGGCCAGTGGTATCTTAAAGGTTCTTATAGTGGCCATATTCAGATATTTGAAATACAAGCAACTTAAAGTAAGGAATAATAACATAAACTATCATTATTTTATGTTCAAATATTTTCATATAATGTGATTATCTGTATATAAGTAATGTCTTCATATAATATGTGATTCACATATCTTATAATAGATTCAAAGGGTTGGCCATTAGGAAATCCAGTCCTTCTTCTGTCTTAGTCACCATCTATTTGACTTAAATATATTTTATATATATCAATATATATATATATATATATCATATATATATATATATATATATATATATATATATATATATATCTGAGCCTCCACTGTAAAATGCGGATACAATTTTCTGTACTGTTGCAAATAATAATAAATGAGATGCATACATGTGATATTTTCTTTTCTTTAATGTGCCCAGCAAATATTAGGAGCAAAAAATGAAGATAGACTTTTACTATTTAAGATTTCTAATTTATATTTGTTATTAACATTATTGTATTAGGTTTAATTTATTGTTTTCCTCTCCCATTTCTCTCTGTCTACTTATTGTTACTGGCAAAATTTATCTCTCTATGTTAGAAACAAAGAAATGACCACTCGCCCAGAGTTGGTTAGTAATCTCCTTCACTTCAATCTCCCTCCTTCCCTCCCTCTCTTCCTCCCTCCCTCCCTCCTTCCCTCTCTCTCTCTCTCTCTCTCTCTCTCTCTCTCTCTCTCTCTCTCTCTCTCTCATTTAATCCTACAAGTTGGGTACTATATCCAGGATTTATTAGTAATTAGACATCTTAGAATTGAAGAAATAGTCATTGAAATAATGAGAAAACTACTTGAGAAAAATTGTGAGCCTCTTTAAAAACAATGTAGCATTGACTTAAGAACAGACACACAGACCAATTGAACAGAATACAAGTCTACAAAGTTCTAATACACATTGAAATATAGTTTATGTTATGATGCAGTCATAAATCATTGGAGAAAAGGAACTTTAAGTAATAGATAGATGATACCATATTTCCCTGAAAATAAAACATCCTCCGAAAATAAGACCTACTTACAGGTTTCCTTCTGAGTGAAATATAAGGCATCCCCCCGAAAATAAGGCCCCCCAGGCTCTGTCTCAGAATGAAAATTAATTTACCATAAACTGGTCACAGGCTACCTTGACAAGAAGTACTCATTTAAAGACAGTGCTATTGCTAAACATGAGAGATTTGGTCCACTGATTCTGAAAGAAATGGAGTCACAAGAAATTCACCAGGAAATTCAGGAATTGGATTGTTATGATGATGTTCCAGAAGATGATGACATGATTGTCATTGAATAAATGAGTAAATTCTTGATACTGTAGGATTCACAGTTTGTCTGGTTTGACAACTACCGTACTACGGTACCGTATACAGGTAATAAATTTCCTTTATTTTCATTTAACAATAAATGTGTACCATATTCTTCTTCATGGAAAAATAAGACATCCCCTGAAAATAAGACCTAGCACATCTTTGGTCAAAATTAATATAAGACACTGCCTTATTTTCGGAGAAACAGGGTAGTTATACACTAGAATATAAAATTTGACTATATATCACAATGTACACCAGAATGAACTCCAAATGGATTAGAGATTTAAATGAAGAAAATGAAATAACACCTATCAACACTTCAATAGCACTGACTATAGTTTTGAAATACCAACCCATTATCAATGATTGTGGTTTTAAAATACTACTTCCCAATAAACACTACTTTCCAACCTGAGTTCTTTGGAGAAATGTTGGATTCCAGTCTGTGCCAAGAAAGAAATGACAAGATACATGAAAAATATATATATATAAATCTTTGGACTAGCCTTTAAGAAAAAAGAAAGAGGTTTAATTTATTAAGAAGATAAAATGATATAAATTAAAAAAACAAACACACTATAAAGTGAAGCCCGGAAAAGAGCAAAATGGAACAAGGAAGACATCAGAGAAATAGCAAGAATTTATATTTAAATTTAACTATCAACAATAATTTTAAATTTACATGGTCTAAAATGGCAGAGATTACTTCACTGAATAAAAAGGAAAGGCTTAGCCATAGGCTGTTTATAAGAACCCACTTTAAGTACAAAGACACTAGGTATAAGACTAAAAGCATGGAAAAATGATGTAC
The DNA here is from genome assembly GCF_964339955.1 of Pipistrellus hanaki. Taxonomy (NCBI): domain Eukaryota; kingdom Metazoa; phylum Chordata; class Mammalia; order Chiroptera; family Vespertilionidae; genus Pipistrellus; species Pipistrellus hanaki. The sequence goes on along the minus strand of NC_140506.1, from coordinate 47,104,654 downwards.
TATGGTAATGTTAATCAAATGGAAACTGGAACAACTATATTACTGTGAGACAAATTAGATTCTACTTCTAGGAATATTACTAGGGCTAAAGAGGTCATTTAATCATGATAAATGAATTAATTCATCAAGAGAACATAATCCTAATATTTTACACATCTGATAACATCTTGAAAATACACAGAGCAACAATTGATAGAACTAAAAGTCAATTAATCCAGTTGTAGGTAGAGATTTCAGCACCCTTCTCAATAATCCTTAGATAAAGTAGATGACAAGTTAGGGAGAACATAAGAATTTGAACAATACCATTACCTAACATTGAAAAGATATTTTACAATACTCCATCCAACAATATAAGAATATACCTTTTTTGAGTGCACTCAGAACATTTACCAATATAGATCATATTCTTGGCCATAATGGAAGTCTCAACAAAATTAAGAGGATTCAAGTATTAGGAAGTGTGTTTTCTGATCATGCACACACAATATGTTCTCTCTGATACAGAGCTATCTGGAAAAAAAAAATCCTAATTTTATTGTCTAAAACTAAATAATACAATTTGAATAACCCATGAGTCAAAGAAAAGAGTCCATGGAGAATTAGAAAATATATGTAATTTACTAAAAGTTGAAATATAGCATACTAGTGGGGTACAGCTAAAGCAATGCTTAAGGTTTCTTAAGTTTTTTTCTTAAGTACAAAGGTTTAGGATTGATGACCTAAGCTTCCACTTTTAAGAAACTACATAAAGTAGAGCAAACAAAACCCAAGTAAGTTGAAGAAAGAATAATAAAGAGCAGAAATGAATTAAATAGAAAACAGAAAGGCATTAAAGGGGAAAAAGTCAATAAAACCAAAAGCTGGCTCTTTGATGATATCAGAAATTTTGATAAACCCTTAGCTAGGAGACACAAATTGGCAATTTAATATGTAAAAGAGGGGTTATCACTACATATAGCACAAATATTTAGCAGATAGTAAGGGAATGTTAATATAAAGACTCTGTACCAATAAATTCAATAATTTAGCTATGTTGCAGAAAGTCCTTGAAAAACAAAGTATAAAATCTCAGAAATAGATAACCCAAATAGTTTTGTTTTTTTCTTCCATTAAAGTATTAAAGGCCTGGTGTACGAAATTCATGCATGGGGAGGGGTGTCCCTCAGCCCAGCCTGGACCCTTTCCAATCTGGGACCCCTTGAGGGATGTCCCACCAAGATCAGGCCTAAACGGGTGGTTGAACATCCCTCTCACAATCCAGGACAGCTGGCTCCCAACTGCTCGGCTGCCTGCCTGCCTACCTGATTGCCCCTGACTGCTTCTGCCTGCCAGCCTGATCACCCCCCAACCTGATATACACCTAACTGCTCCCTGGCCGGCCCAGTTGCCCTTAACTGCCCTCACCTGCGAGCCTGGTCACCCCTAACTGCCCTCGCCTGGAGTCTGGTCGCCCCTAACTGTCCTCACTTGCAGGCCTGGTCACCCCAAACTGCCCTCCCCTGCAGGCCTGGTCCCCCCCAACTGCCCTCCTCTGCTGACCCAGTCACCCTGAAACTTTGCTCCCTGATGCTTGATTGCCCACAACTGCCCTCCCTTGCTGGCCTGGTCTCTCCTAACTCCCCTTCTCTGCTGGCCTGGTCACCCCTAACTGCCCACAAGTGCCCTCCCCTGCAGGCCATCTTGTGGCGGCCACCTTTTGTCCACATGGGGGCAGCCATCTTTGACCACATGGGGTGCCATCTTGTGTCTTGGAGTGATGGTCAATTTGCATATTACTCTGTTATTAGATAGGATTCTAGTTTTGTTTAACTATTTCTGGTTAGAAAATATTTCTTTAACAGAAAAAATCTTTTTTTTAAACAAAGCTGTAGACCTATGATAGTATCAATGGTGAATTCTACCAAACATTTGTAAAGGTCACACAGATTTTAACCCTTTCTTTAAGAGGGCTTTGGTTTTAATATGAGAAAAATAATGTATTAAAAATATAAATATGAAAACAAAGTATTTTGTGTTCAAATCTGTTTTTTAATGTATTTTAGCTATTAATAGATCAGTAGATAATTTGTGAAATAATTTTGTATTAATCTTATTATTCATTTGAGTTATTGATTATATGGTGATTAGCTCCTTTTGAAAGATTTTATTAGAGGATTACATAAGGGTGAGATATTCTTATTTGATGGCTTCTCAGGATTTTGTTATCCAGACTTTTGTGCTTATACTGGGGAATTTTGAGCAAAATCACAAACAAAAATAATAGTAATAGTGTATTATTGATACATTGGCTCATTTATTGAAAACAGATGGGAGCCTGGGTTCTTTTGGATGAATTAATTTTTTTTTACAATACTTATAAATGTAACATTGTTTTATATATAACTACTTGATTCTGAATAGTACCCTTTGTTAATATTCTAAATTATTTGAGGATAGACAGACTTTTTGAGTTTGAACAGAACCACTTGCCATTATTCTCTGAAATACTCATATTTCTTGGGATTTCTAAAGACAAATTAATTTTGAGAGGTATAACACTTAATACATGATCCTGACATTTCTTTCTAGAAATCAAATTACTTTATTCTCAACATGTAAGTTTTCACAACTCTGTTAAAATGAGTTTATTCTCTGAACTTGTACAGAAACCTACATATTGCTAAAATGTTATCAAAAGACCTTTTAAAAAGTGCCAAGAAATGAATTATATATTTAGGTTTATTCTTAATACTAGCAGCAGGAAGAGCACATTGTGAGCTAAATTGGTTAATTGAAGTTGGAATCAGTACTACCTTTATACATAGATCACATACCAGAAGATAATTAAGAACTACATTAAGATAATCTCAAGGACCAACGTGCTCCAAATATTTTTGTGTGAAGAATTGCACATAGATTTATTATGCAGAACGTATAATCATTTGAATTGACTTAAAATTACTTGAAAACAGTTTTTAATTATTAGTGACAAATTAGAGGCAGAATACATAAGTAACAAGATTTTTTTTCTAGTGGCATAAAATTTCAAATCTCATCTGAACAGTTTTTTGTTGTTTTTTTTAAAATATATATTCTATTGACTTTTTTACAGAGAGGAAGGGAGAGGGATAGAGAGTTAGCAACTCCCACCGGGGATGTGCCCGCAACCAAGGTACATGCCCTTGACTGGAACGGAACCTGGGACCTTTCAGTGTGCAGACTGACACTCTATCCACTGAGCCAAACCGGTTTTGACTGAACAAGTTTAAGTTTAGATTGTAATGTACCAGAGACTTTGCTTTGGCAGTGAATTAAAATCTCCTAACCCTTGCCAAAACCGGTTTGGCTCAGTGGATAGAGTGTTGGCCTGTGGACTGAAAGGTCCCGGGTTCGATTCCGGTCAAGGGTATGTACTTTGGTTGTGGGCACATCCCTAGTAGGGAGTGTGCAGGAGGCAGCTGATCAATGTTTTTCTCTCATCAATGTTTCTAGCTCTCTATCCCTCTCCCTTCCTCTCTGTTAAAAAATCAATAAAATATACCGTTTCCCCGAAAATAAGACAGTGTCTTATATTAATTTTTTCTCCCAAAGTTTGGGCTAAGTCTTATTTTCAGGGGATGTCTTATCTTTCCATGCGCTAGGTCTTATTTTCCGAGGATGTCTTATTTTCGGGGAAACACGGGCATTTAAAAATAAATAAATAAAAGTAAAACTTCCTAACCTTTATATATAAAGTGTGTCTACTCAAAGCAGCATCTGACAGCTTACTAGGAATCTTCACTCCCAGGCCTGATGAATTAGTCTATATTTTAATACTATATCCAGGTGATTAACAGGCACATTAAAATTCGAGAAGCACCAAACACTTCCTTTTGGAGAGGTGACCTTTTGTGGGAGTATATTGCATGGCCTTCTTTCTAAAAACATTTTTAGAAATGTCAACGCTCTTTATTTTCAGCTACTTCTCCTACACTTCTAACACTTCTTCAACTCATGTCTCAGACTTTGGAAGTTAGGTTGCTTTATAGCAATTTACTGGTGAATAAAAGATGACAAAGGAATGCTGATTCCTTTGTAGATTCCAGACACAGGTTAATTTTGCTTAATGAACATGTACACTGAGTCTTTCATGTGGCGTGAAGGTGAACTAATATTTATTTTTTTGGTATATTTTACTTTAAGAGAAAATACAAAGCGTTTTTTTTTTTTTTTTAAATATGTTTTTATTGATTTTGGAAAAAGGAAGGGAGATAGAGATAGAAACATTAGTGATTAGAGAGAATCATCCATCAGCTGCTTCCTGCATACCTCCTACTAGGGACCATTCTCGCAACCTAGGCATGTGCCCTGACCAGGAATGGAACCCTGAAATTGGTTCATAGGTTGATGCTCAACCACTGAGCCACACTGGCCACCCAAAACTTATATTTTGTAGTAATTCAATTGTTTAATTTCTTAATACATCTGAAGTTTCTCTGAAGTCTTCTGTGTTGTGTAAACATTGTTACTTAAGAAAGAACAAATGCTGTTGTTGAAGAAAGCCCCTGAACCTTCCTGTACATTCTTGCTGAGTGTGCCAGATTGGAAGATTTATCCATCTACTAATTTGAGCCACTTTTCCTAGGAGAGTTTGCAACAATATTTGCTGCTTATTCAAAAAGTGCTGGGCCCCTGACCCAAGGCTCCACAGTAGTAATGCATCCTGAAGATGCAGGTGTCATCTGAGCCCTTTGTGTTTCCCCATAGAACTTTGGAGTAAGGGGAGCTGATACAAATACACCCCTGTTGCTTGCTGCGCCATGCGTAATAAAGATCTTTGTTTCAGACCCATGAGTCTTGAGTCTTCTGCCAGCATCCTTAAAGCAGTAGTATGCTAATTCCTTAGCTTTCAGGCTTTTCAGAGTTCTTGAGAGTTGGAATCTGTTAAACTTGATCAACCTAGATATGGTTGCTATATTCTGTAGCACAGATGTTAAAGTTTTTATTGCAAGTAGTGATTTTTTTCTTTCACACTTATCTTTTCTACCTAACATATATAATTGCTGCATCATTTAGAATTAGGAGGTAGGTTAACTTTTCCTTGATGAACTGTTGTAGCTTTTTGCGATATGTTCTGAAAATAGTGCCAACCAATCTAAAATCTATTAGTTGCTTTTTCTCTTTTCTCCTGATTTTTTTTTTTTTTTTTTTTTTGTGAAGGAGAATTAAATTTGGGTATTGTTTCAGTCCCTTTCTTAGGGGGTATACATTTGAAAGATGGTATGTTAGAAAAGCAACCAGTGGCCAGAAAATAGAACAATAACTATTTCTATAATTGGATCTAATTTGTGATACTACATTCTTTAAAACTAAACAAATGCTGTGCTTTCACTCTAAACCAAAAAGATCCTTATTTTTAGTACCCTGTTTCCCCGAAAATAAGATAATGTCTTATATTAATTTTTGCTCCCAAAGATAAACTAGGTCTTATTTTCAGGGGATGTTTTATTTTTCCATGAAGAATACGGTACACATTTATTGTTAAATGAAAATAAAGGAAATTTATTACCTGTATATGGTACGGTAGTATGGTAGTTGTCAACACAAACCAGACAAACTGTGAATCCTACAGTATCAAGAATTTACTCATTTATTCAATGACAATCATGTCATCATCTTCTGGAACATCATCATAACAATCCAATTCCTGAATTTCCTGGTGAATTTCTTGTGACTCCATTTCTTTCAAAATCAGTGGACCAAATCTCTCATGTTTTGCCTGTGGGTGGGGGGGAGCTTTTTTGGGGGATGCCTTATATTTCACTCAGAAGGAAACCTGTAAGTAGGTCCTATTTTCGGAGGATGTCTTATTTTCGGGAAAACATGGTAGAAATTTTTAAATAACTGTGATTTTATGTTGAGGAAAAAGCATAATGAAATACTTATTGATGTTGCTCTGGAAGTTTAAAAACAAGTCTCTTTTGTATAAGCAATTTCATTTCAATATTTTACTTTAATGTATTTTATCTTTCTACTCATTGTTTAATGCATATACATCTTTTAACTTATTAGATTTATTTGAAGTAAAATAAAGAATATGAGTTTCAGGACTAAATAATTTCTACCTTAAGAAAACAGTATGATATACTAAGTAAAATACTTGAAAATGTAATTGCATTACTGGTTTTATTGGTGATGGTTATAGATTCATATACTGTTGTTAGAAATAATACAGAAAGTAGCCCTTTACCCCATTTTCGTCAATGCAAAAGGATTGTACAGTGATTCAACCAGAATATTGATATTGAAACAGCCAAGATATAGAACATCTCCATCACCACAAGGATCTTCTGTATATTCCTTATATAGCTACACCCACCTCAGTTCCCTTCTTAACCCCTGGTAATCATTAATCATTTCTTCAGTTCTGTAATTCTGTCATTTAATGTTATATAAATGGGGCCATGGAGTTGGTATGTAACCTTCTGGAATTATCTGTTTTCACTCAGCATAATTCTCTGAAAATTCATTCAGGTTGTTCCATGTGTCAATACTTGTTAATTTTTTTTTTACCTGAAGATATGTTTATTGATGTTAGAGGGAAGAGAAGGGGGGTGAGGAGAGAGAGAGAGAGAGAGAGAGAGAGAGAGAGAGAGAGAGAGAGAGAGAGAGAGAGAGAGAGAGAGAGAGAGAGAGAGAGAGAGAGAGAGAGAGAGAGAGAGAGAGAGAGAGAGAGAGAGAGAGAGGAAATTTTATGTGAGAGAGAAACATTGATCTGGTTGCAGCCCTTACATGCCCTGACCAGGAGTCAAACCCACAGCCATTCGATGCTCCAGCTAACCGAGCCACTGTGCCAGGGCTATGTTTGTTCTTTTTTTATTGCTGAGCATTATTCCGTCTTATAGATGTACCACAGTTTGTTTAACCACCCGTTTATGGACATCTGGATTGTTTTAAGTTTGGAACTATTATGAATAAAACTGCTCTAAACATTTATATACAGGTTTTGTGTCAGAATAATTGCTTATTACTCTGGGATAAATGCCCAGGAGTGCAATTGCTGGCTTGTATGGTAAGTTAACATGTTTATATTTTTAGAAACTGCCAAGCTGTTTTCTGGAGTGGCTGTTTCATTTCACATTCCCGCCAGCAGGATATGAGTGATCTAGTTTCTCTGTGTCCTCACCAGCGTTTGTGTCATCACTATGTTTTATTTTAGCCATTCTCATAGATATGTAGTGATGTTTCTTTGTGGTTTTAATTTGCATTTCCCTAATGGCTATAGATGTTGAACCTATTTTCATGTGCTTATTTGACATCTCTATATCTCTTCAGGAAAATATCTCAATGTCTTTTTTGCAATTTTCTGATTGGATGCTTTGGGTTTATTACTCTAACATTTTGAGAATACTTTATATTCTAGATAATAGTTCATGTTTAGATACGTAGTTTGCAAATATAGTCAATGCTCATTACTTTATGGAATTTCTACTTGCAAATTTGTCTACTTGTTAAAATTAATTTGTAACTTCGAATCAATACTTGTGGTGATTTTATAGTCATTTGAAGACATGCAGAGCGGCAGAAATTTTGAGTCACCTGACATGCACATTTCCAGGTGGGGTCAAGCAAGGTGATGCTCTGCCTTCTTATTTTAATTCTCATATTATAAACATTAGTTAATTTCATAGATTATTTCATACCGTACTTCTTGTGTCTTTGTACTGTTATGTACTCTACAGAGAAAATACCTGCTTTAGATAAGCTTTGTTCAGGCATGAATGATAGTGCTACATTGGACATGAGTTCAATTCTAAGGAATCACTATGTATTAAATAAGGTGACTTTAAACAGAAACACATAAAATAAGTTTATGTATTGATTGGTTAATGATAATGTTGTTACCCGAGACTTGGAGGAATCTGTATTTCAGTTTCAGCTGATTCAGTGTTCATGGAGAATTCATAGAACATAGTTACTGTGAAAAATGAGAATCAGTTGTAGTCTTTTCATTCACTTAACAGGTCCTTCACAGAGCAAACGTTTTTAATTCTGATGAAATCCAGCTTATCAATTTTTTTCTTTTATGGATTATGCTTCTGATGTAAAATCTAAAGACTGCCTAGTCCTACACCCTGAATATTTTCTTCTATGTTTTTTTTTTCTAGAAATTTTATAACTTTATACTTCACATTTTGAATTGTTTTGTATAAGGTATGAGACAGGCGAAAGTTCTTTTTTTGTCTATGGATATTCAATTACTCTGCTACTATTTGTTAAAAAGACTATCTTTTCTCCATTGAATTGCTTTTATACATTTCTCAAAACTTAGGTGGGCATATGTGTGTGTCTGCTTTTGAATTTTCTGTTATTGATCTGTATGTTTATCATTCTGTCAACACATTGTTTGGATTTCTGTAGCTATATAATAAGTCTGGAAATTGGGTAGGCTGATCCCTCCCACTTTATTTTTATTTTTCAAACTTGTTTTATCTACTCTAGTTCCTTTACTTTTTCATAATTTTTTCCATATGTATTTTATATATTTTTAAAAATAATCTTGTGTATATCTAAAAAAAATCTTATTTAGATTTTAATAGGAATTGCATTAACCTGCTTATCAATTTGTAGAGAGAAGCATATTCATTAAGTTAAATCTTACATGAACATAGTATTTCTTGCATTTCTTTATGTCTTTTATTTCTTTCACCAGTGTTTTATACTTTTCAGGTTACAAGTCTTGTACACATTTTGTTAATTTTGCACCTGAGTATTTCATTTGTATGAGTTGTTTTAAATGGTATAACATTTTTAGTATTAGCATTCATGTTTTTATTGCTGTATAGAAATACAATTGATGTTTATAAGTTTATCTTATATCCTGCATTTCCTGCTGCACTCATTTATTCTAGGAATTTATTTTTTCTTGCAAGATTTTTTGGGATTTTCTATGTAGACAAACATGTCATCTGCAAAATTTTTTCTTTTATTTTCTTTTATTCCCCTTTTCTTATTGCATTGGTCAAAACTTCTAGTACTAGGTTAAATAAGACGTTGAAAGTGAAAATCTTTGCTTTGTTCTTAGGCTAATGGAGAAAGCATTCAGACTTTTGCCATTAAATATAATGTTAGCTGTAAGTTTATTGTGGAGGATTTTTTTTAATGCAAGTTGACTAATATAATTGAATATGTGACTGCATTTCAATTTCAGAATGAAGTATTTATTTTTGCTTTTGAACTCAATCTGTTTTTTGTGGGATTTTTGGCTTATTTGTCATGGTGCCAACCACTAGAATTTGTGTAGTTAATTAACATTAAATAATTTAAGTGCCCTAACAACATTATTCAAACTCTCCAAATACGTAGTAAAAATTTATCATCGTTGATCCTATGGAGAAGGTTGTTTTATATGTCCTGGCTTAATCCCCCATCCTCTCCCCATTCCCCATATTGCTGCCTGATTCCTTAGAAATCTTTCTTTGGCCTTGCTACTGTAATTGGTTATGCCTTCTCTTTTCATGTGCCCACTTAAAATTCATAAAAGACATATTAGTTTAGTAGTTTCAAGGGGCTGAGCAGAGAGAAGGGAGGGAAATGACTGCTAATGGGCCGGGATTTTATTTTGGGAGTGATGAAAATGTTCAGGAATTATAGATTGGTGATAATTACATTACTTTGCGAATAGACCAACAGCCACTAAGTTATATACTGTGAAAGAGTACATTTTACTGTATGTGAATTATAGCTTGCATTTAAAAAAGTAAATAAATACACGAAAAGTACAGTTAGTGAAACTTACTGATACATTAAATGGAATCTATTTTAAATATTTTATCGATCATAAAAACCTATCCATCGATCCATCTAAGAAACTTGATTTAAAGGGGGGGCCAAACATATGGTGACAGAAGATGATTTGACTTTGGGTGATGTACAGATCATGTGTCATAGAAATGTATACTTTAAACCTATATGATTCTATTAACCAATGTCACCCAATAAATGTAAAAATAAATAAAAAGAAAAAATGAACATATATTTAGGAATAATGATATGCTGGATCACATCCTGATGTTTACTTCTTATAAAACATGTTAGCTTTCTGATTCCATATAAATCAGAATTTTACAAGTTATTTCTTTCAGTCCACTAAATGGAATTTTTATTTTATTTTAAAAGAGTTGATGTGGATTTTTAAAAAACCAGAGCATTTTATGGGCAACACAAGGGCTTCTTTCTGTGAAATGGTTTGAATATTTTAGATATAAGGACTTCTGTCATTCTATAAAGTTAAAATGCATCGGTCATTAGACTAATGATGCATTGTTCACGAGATCACTAAACAACGAATGCTCTCGGAATAGAATTTACTTAATTCAGACATTTGATCTGCCCTTTCTAACCCTTGATAGCATTCCAAGGTTTTCACGCTACATGTGAGAATGCAAGATAAGCCTAAAACTTGGATTCTTTCTGAAGGTATAATGAGCTACTACCCCAGCCATTTGGCACATCACCCATGTTATTTTAGAGAAAAAAAAAAAAAAAAAAGCCTTTCAGTGGGATGGGATTATTTTACTTTAGCGGTTTTCTATGTTATAAAGTTTAATTGCAAGTTTAAATGAACAGAAGTAAATTTGTGCCCATATGGCATTAAAGTATGTTAACTTTAGGGGAGAGAAATAATATGAATAATGCTTAGAGATGATTTTCTGTGCCAGAAACAAAAGCATAACATTCTGAAAATTGTATTTTCATTGAATTGTACCTGTTTAAGAAAAGAATAATATGTTTTATGCTATTTTTTTTCTTGCATCATCGTAGTTCTAAAAGTAGAATAAGATTTGTAGCCTAGAAATGGTTTTACAAGCATCATAGTAGCTGGGCTGATAACCTATTGTAAATTTTCTACATGTCTATTGATGTCATTAAACACAAGCATATTGTATTTCAGAATCATTAGTCATCTTTACTTTACTGTTACTAACAGTTGGTGTATTAGTTCACGTTAAATGGAATATCTCTTTAAACTATTCTTGGCATTTCCTAGATTAGATGAATTATGAATTTGATTATTAAAATTAACCTTTTATGTTCATCTGGTATGTTATTCTGAGCCAATGTCCTTTTGTACTAAATCTTTATCTTTCTGTACTCTGGAAAAAAAATCTTTATTCAGGTAGATATTTAATGCAAAGTATATTTTGCATGAAATGTAGTTTGCAATATTTGCAGTTTGTTTTTACATGCAAATATTTTACAAATATATTTTGCATATGCCAGAGGAAGGACGGGTTTATTCTAAGTTTGTTCATATTTTTATTTATTATCTTATTTCCTCAAAATTGATTAAGATTTCGGAAATAATAGAAATAAAAACTAGGCTAAATCTTACTATTACCAATAAAGTAAACTATATTTGACTTCCAAAATATATGCTAATTTATACCTCCCCATCACATCTCCATCTCAATACTCTAGATTTGAAGAACATTTTGGTAAATTAGTTAAAGGAAAAAGATTCTAAAAAATCATGCTTGGCTATTATGTCATAGGCAGATGGGACTCCTCATTACACTCTTTATTTTATTCCGCTTCATGAATTTGTCAGTTTTCTGGTTTTTTTTCTTTTATTTTTAAAGAAGAGACTGCACAAATTGTTACTTGAACCTCTTTCTCCTTTGGGGATGTTCTTAGGCATCCACACATATCCATATTCTTGTGTGTGTATGTGTGTGTGTGTGTGTGTGTGTGTGTGTGTGTGTGTGTACACAGACACATATACTATTGGGAATCTCTTTTTGGGTTGTGCACTATTTGATCAGAACAGAGGGATTCCACCCAGCCAGTGTTGGTTGGTGGTTGAGCATTGACCCATAAACTAGAAGATCCCAGTTTGATTCCTGGTCAGGGCACATGGTTGGGGATGTGCAGGAGGCAGCTGATCCATGATTCTTTCTCATTCTCATTCTCTCTCTCTCTCTTCCTCCCTCCCTCCTCCCTCCTCCCTCTCCCCCCTCCTCTTTCTTTCCATCCTCCACCTTCTACCTCCTTCCCTCCCTCCCTTTCTCTCTGAAAACAATAAAGACATATTTTAAAAAAGAACAGGGATTCTGATTATTTTACAGTGTGATATGGAATTTAGAAAGAATTCTAGAATTTTCTTCAAAATAAGTATTTGAGGTCAGTAACACTATTGAAAGTTTTATGGAATACTTTAACTAAAACTGTTAAAAGTCATTGACTATATGTTGATTTTAAAATATTTTCCAGCACAGAAAGTTGTGTTTGGCCATTTTTACCAAAGAAGTATTCTGAGGTAGAGGTTAACTAATAGCATGAGAATATTCAGTATAAATATTGAATAAAAAGTCATATATTTCAAGGGCATTTGAACTTCTTTTCAGAAATAGCTAGGAGGGAGAGCAGATGTAACGACGGAGGGAAGAGCAGTTTGTAAACATGTTTGCAGGCATTGGGTTTTCCTAACCTAAGATCAAATGTGGGTTTTGATTGCTAATAAGTATGTAGACTGTATTACATAAAAAGACTATGCATACTTTTTTAGCTTTGCTTAGGATCCTGAATGTCTTTTTGAATATAGAATAACTAGTTGAAGCTATACCAGAGTTCTTAAAAAACATAACCTGGGCTTATCTGTACTAATTTCCCATCTAGTTCCTTGAGCATTTATCTTCATGTTATATTTAATGTTAAAATCAACTGAGGGTCACAACCAGTTTATCAAATAAAGTATTGGTTTGCTAAATCCTAAATTGTCTGACCTAGGTATCTTTTGGAGCTTGACAATAAGTCACTCTAACAACTTATATTTAGTAATGGTTTATTTGGTAGGAAAATAGAGTGTGAGTGTTGACAGTTGGGAAGAAGAAATAGCTGGCAGATCCACCTGTCACACAGAAACTAGAGGTGAAAAGTTCAGTCAGGAATTATGTAGTCTGTGAAGTAATAAAGAATTATCTGATTTATTTGTTTACTTTTTAGTATCTGTCTCCTGTTTGTATTTTCTCTTCTATAACCCCAGGGCCTGGATCAATGACTGGCACATAGTAACTTCTCAATAAATATTTGTTGATTCAACAAACTACCTGACGGAGAGCATGAATTAAGCTTCATATTAAGCAATTTTGCATTCATTGCTCTAATCAGGGAAGAATACTTTTTGTGGAGGGTTAAGAATTATTTTTCTTTGCTTTCAAACAGGATATTACTAAGTTATCTCAGATCATAATTATTTCTTAGAAAATAATCACAAATATATATATAGTATATATATAAATATATTATATATATTTGTAAATGAGAAACATTTTCAAAGCATCAGTTCCTTGAATAGAAAAGAATAGTGAAATGGAAAAATTTCACTTTAGGAAGGCAATTTCTTTTTCAGGTTTGTAACAGTGGAAGTCAATGGTTATAGAACAATTTAGTGGATCCCAGAATGCAGACTGATCTTAATTGAGATATAAGAGGGGCCTGTGCAAGAATTCAAACTTGAATTAGGGAACCTGTGAGTTTATCTGGGATGCCTCAGTGTCACTACACAACCCCTAAATCTTAGACCTAGTCCAACACTCTGCCTCCCATAAACTTTAGCTCCATAAACAATGCACTGCCCATAAATTTGTGAAGGATACTGCCCATTTTTCTAATGATTTCATAAAGATATCTGTTCATATTTTAGAAACCTGTGTATATCTGTGGAGAAAGCTATTAATTTATTTTTCCTAAGGACAGTAACTTATTTAATGCCTAGATTGTATATGTATGTATGCATGTTTGGTATATACATTTAGGTAGGTAGATAGATATAGAGGGATATAGATAATATATATATACTAAATATTTTTTTTATTGGTTTCAGAAAGGAAGGGAGGAGAGAGAGATAGAAACATCAATGACGAGAGAGAATCATTAATTGGCTACCTTCTGCACACCCCACCCTGGGGATCGAGCTCACAACCTGAACATATGCCTTGACCGGAATCAAACCCTGGCCTCCTGGGTTAATAGATTGATGCTCAACCACTAAGCCACGCCACTTGGGCTATATAATATATTATTAGATTAAAACTGTCATATCATCCCTAATTCGTGATGGTTTCTGAGTAGTTCCAAAGTTGATGTGGGCTGACAGTCTTGGTTTGCAAATGTTCTTACAGTCAGTAAAGCAGAGACTTAGTCTCCACATATGTGACAATTCTTCAATCATTGTCCATCTATTTAGGGAAGAGTATTAGGAAGAAAATTAAGAAGGGACCATAGTTTTCTGTGACTTTATCTTCAAATCACTTCATGCCCAAAATGGTACTTCTCTAGAAGATTCTTCTAGTTCCAGCAAATCTTCTTTTGTGTTTGTAATGATATTCAACAGGGCAATGAGATTTTTATATTTGTCATAAAATATATATATATATATGATCCTAAAAATGTACAGACACACTTGGAATGATTATAAAGGGAGTATTTATTAATATTCACTTCATTTTCAAAAGTGAGCTATCAAAAGTGAGCTGTTAAAGTGTGTATACATTTGGACACCTTGTATATAATTATAATAACAACACTTAACATGAGCTCTATCCTCTTGAAAAAAATTAAGTGCAAAATATAGTATTGTTGCCATAAGCATTGTTGGAACCGCAGATCTCTAGAGCTAATTAATCTTGTAAAACTGAAACTATATCCTCATTGAATAGCAACTTCCCATTTCCCCCTTCACTAGCCCCTGGCAGCTACCATTTTACTTTCTGTTTCTCTGAGTTTGACTATTTCACTCAGCATAATGTCCTTCAGTTTCATCCAAGTTGTAGCATATGGCTGAATTTCCTTCTTTTCTAAGACTGAATAATACTCAGTTATATTTATATACCACATTTTCTTTATCCATTCATGCATCCATTGATTGGCATTTGGGTTGTTTCCCTATCTTCCCTATTGTGATAATGCTGCACCAAATGTGGGAATGCAGATATCTTAGACATCTTTTGGATATATATCTAGAGTAGGACTGTTGGAGCATAATTCTATTTTTAACTTTTTAAGCAAGCTTTATATTGTTTCCATTGTGGCTTGCACCATTTTACATTCCCACCAACAGAGTACAAGGTCTCCAATTTCTCCAATGACTGTGATTATCACTGAGTGATATGCTCTTGTTGTGTGTGTATGTGTATGTATTCAATATGCATCTGCCTCAGATGGCCTATGCTTATGTTGCTATAATTCTTTCCAAATAATTTATGAAGATGATTTACTTGTATCAATATTAAAAACACCTTGCACTTAAAAACTGATTTTCTTTTTTGAAGCTTTATTATTTATATTACCTCATTTGATTCTTATAGATTTGACCAGTGGTCTGGTGCATAAAATTCATGCACATTAAAATGGGATTAGAGGAAATATTTTAATATTGCTGTTTGCCCTTTCTCTATAATAGAAGTGTCAGAGATGAAAGAAAATTAGTAAAATGTATATAAAAATCTTCCTCCTGTCAGATTCTGGGGTGCACAGCAGGACCTAGAGTCAAGTCTCTGCCCATCCATGGTGCTTCAAAATCGCAGGAGACCCAGACCCAGCCGGCCCCACCCCCATTGTGTGAGATCCAGACTTGGCTGGCCCTATCCTTATCAAGCCCTGCCCGGCAGGGGGGCGCAGCCTCAGGTCCTCTGGCCCGGTGCCAGGCAGGGGGCACAGCCTTAGGGCCCCCATCAAGCCCCGCCAGGCAAAAGCACAACCTCAGGTCCCCCAGCACACCCTCAGGTCCCTGGCCCAGTGTCAGGGTGGGGGCATGCCTTAGGTCCCCTGTCAAGCCCCTCTGAGCTGGGGGCATGGCCTAAGATCCCCCGTTAAGCCCCACCAGACAGGGGGCATGGCCTGAGGTTCCCCAGCTTGGTGCCAGGGTGGGGAACACAGCCTGAGATCCCCTGTCAAGCCCCTGGGTGGGGAGGGGCATAGCCTCAGGTCCCTGCTGATTACTCCTTAAGGCTAGTTAGGGAACTCTGCCTCCACTGTGGTGCCACCATATTTATGATGGTCAATTTGCATATTCCCTCTTTATTAGATAGGATTCTTATGTGTGATCAATGTCCTCTTAAAGTTGTTACTGGTAATTTTCTAAGAAACTATTATTCGTTTTAAATTTGAGCATTATTGCCCAAACTAATCTTTCTGCAAAATTGTAAGCCACTTGCGTTGTAAAATCATTTGGAAATTCTTATTTTATTAAAATAGCTTTGCAATTCATAATTTTTTAAAGTAAACTTCCACTAACATTTTTATGTCAGTGAATTTATAGAAATGAGCAAAATATTTTATAGTAGATGGGGTGAATATTTTATTTTAAGTCTGAAATGCAAAAGAACAACAAAAATGTGTGGGGAATTCTGTTATGATCTAGCAAGTCTGTGGCTTTAATTTGAATTCACTGAAGAGAGTGGACATCGTAGATTTACAGTTAATGAGCCATATTTCTTAAAGTATTCTGTCACTATGGGATTGCATACAGTTAGAATTGACAGTTGGAAACGTGCTGAGATAGGGAAATTAAAAAAACAGCTGTCTCTCTGGGCAAATGCTACCAGCTGGTGAGGCTCTCCAAAGCAAAATATTTTATATAATAGAATAGCTTTCAGATATCATTGAAGTTACATATTACATATTTAAGGTAATTTTTTAAAAGTTTGCTTTTGTTAAGCCAAAATACTAAGATATTCTTTCAGTTTAAGAAGTTTTCTATTTTAATGACAACTGATCACTTTAGTATGTTTTCATTAAACTAATATATATGCCCTCAGAGTTTACTTTTTGAAATTGTGTAGGACTCATTCAAAAGGTGTTTTGGTTTCTTTCTCTTTTTTTCTTTCTTTTTCTTTTTTTTTTTTTTTTTTATTGATTAAGGTATTACATATGTGTCCTTATCCCCCCACTGCCCCGCCACATCTCCACCCGTTTGTACCCTCGCCTCCCCTAGTGTCTGTGTCCATTGGTTATGCTTATATGCATGTATACAAGTTCTTTGGTTGATCTCTCTCCCTTACTCCCACCCTCCCCTGCCTTCCCTCTGTGGTTTGAAGTCTGATATGTTTTTGTTCATCAGTTTGTTGTTCATTACATTTCACAAATGAGTGAGGTCATGTGATATTTATCTTTCTCTGACTGACTTATTTTGCCCTCCAGGTCCATCCATGCTGTTGCAAATGGTAAAAGTTCCTTCCTTTTTACAGCAGCATAGTATTCCATTATGTAGATGTACCACAGTTTTTTAATCCATTCATGTGCTGATGGGCACTTAAGCTGTTTCCAAATTGTAGCTATTGTAAATTGTGCTACTATGAACAAAGGGGTGCATATATCCTTTCTGATTGGTATTTCTAGTCTCTTGGGATATGTTCCTTGAAGTGGGATCACTGGGTCAAATGGGGAGTTCCATTTTTAGTTTTTTTAGGAAACTCCATACTGTTCTCCACAGTGGTTACACCAGTATGCATTCCCACCAGCAGTGCATGAGGGTTCCTTTTTCTCTGCATCCTTGCCAGCACTTGTCAATTGTTGATTTGTTGATATAGCTATTCTGACAGGTGTGAGATGGTACTTCATTGTTGTTTTGATTTGCATCTGTCAGATGATTAGTTACTTTGAGCATGTTTTCATGTGCCTCTTGGCCTTCCTTCTGTCTTCTTTTGAGAAGTATCTATTTATTTAGGTCCCTTGCCCATTTTTTGATTGGGTTGTTTATCTTCCTTTTGTTAAGTTGTATGAGTTCCCTGTAAGTGTTGGAGATTAAATCCTTATCAGAGATAACATTGGCAAATATGTTCTCCCATGCTGTGGGCTTTCTTGTTCTTTTGTTGATGGTTTCTTTTTCCTGTGCAGAAGCTTTTAATTTTGATTTATTTTCTCTTTAGTTTGCATTGCTCTAGGAGCTGTATTGGTGAAGATATTGCTTCAGCATTTGTCTGAGATTTTGCTGTCTGTGGATTCCTCTAGTATTTTTATGGTTTCCCATCTTATGTTTAAGTCCTTTATCCATTTTGAGTTTATTTTTGTGTATGGTATAAGTTGGTGGTTTAGTTTAATATTTTTGCATTATTTACCCAATTTTCTCAACACCATTTATTGAAGAAACTATCTTAATTCCATTGTATGCTCTTGTCTCCTTTGTCAAATATTAATTGAGCATAGTGGTTTGGGTCAATTTCTGGGTTCTCTATTCTATTCCTTTGGTCTATATGTCTGAACTTTAGAATAGAACCAGATTTTTCTTGTTAGGTCTTTGCTAGAATGAAATCTATTTTTTAAATGCCATGAATTGTATTAGAGGTGAATCATTATCATCTCATACTCTGAAATAAGATTTAAACCTCTGAACATATAGTTGCTTCTTTTTCAAAAACTTAAAGTCCAATGTTAAATATCTTGGGAAAGGTCTTATTAATAACTTAAGAGTTGGGAAGGACGAATTCAAAATTTTTAGCTATGTCTTAAAAATAGGTTGAAATGCTAGGCAAAGAAGGTGTTGAAGCTGGGCAAGGAAAGAATGGGCTAGCGTTACAGGCAAAGAAACATTATTTGCTAAGGCTCTGTGGTAAAAAAATAAAAATAAAAAATCCTTATGCATCTGAGAATTCAAAAGAAAATGTGATTACACAATACAGAGAGTAGGAAAGTGTGGTATAGGATGAAATTTGAGAAGTAGGCAGGGGCCAGATCTGGTAGGGCCTTTCTGGATTTAAGGACTGGGTTCTTATCCTTCCTTATAGCACAGAGAGGCTATTAGATTTGCATTTTTAAAGGGGTAACATGTCTGCTAACAGGAGATATGATCTAAAGGAAATTGTGCTACATTAGATATAGCAGGAGGAAGCCTCAGAAGCAATCCAAAAAAAAGATAATAGCCTGTTGATAGACTAGAGTGGTAATAGTAGAGGTGGGTAGATCTAGGGATCTTGCAATATTGATTTGAAGAACTTGATTATTGATTGTAAGGAATAAAAAAAGGACAAAGAGTCATGATATTAATTTAGGCTTTTGGCTTAAGCAGTTGGGTGGATGGTAGTGCCATTATGGAGTTGGTGAGCACACTTAAGGAGAAATAGGTTTGGGCATGTGTAGATGGATTCAGTTTGAACATACTGAATTTGGGGTGCCTGTGAAATCGCTGCAAGGAGATATATGTAGTTAGTTGGACACATTTATAAGTCTATGTCTCTGGTAAGCTATTTTAGAAGCTGTTTAAGGATGGCTTAAAGGAGGTCTCTTCTTTAGAGCAGGTAAAAGGAAAATGTGTGAGCAAATGATCTGAAGCTGATGTAAATGAAGGACAGCTGGGGATATAGACTGGACTCCAGGGAATGCTAATGGAAAGTTGGAGGAATGAATTTTATTTCAAAGATATGCTGAAAAAGCAGTTACTTCAAAAGATTTTTTAAAGTTTAGAATGTACCCACGAAGAATGAAGTATAAAAGGTTTTAAAGGGGGAAAATTGGGCCAAGACGAAGATGATTTTAGTGAAATATAAGATGTAGTTCTGACTTAAGAGGATATACACTCAGGGTAAATGTTCTTTAGTTCTAATTAGACAACTGATTGCCATTCATATCAGAGTCTCTTTAATGTAAAGATGCTAAAAGAGCCCTCTTAGGCTTAGCCAAACTGACATTATTGAATAATATTAAACCTTAATTATTAAGAAATTTTTTATTTTTCCTTCTTTCTCTATACCCCTCCCTCCATCTTTCCTCCTTTTCTACTCTCCCATCATTCCTACCCAGGAGGAAGCTAGGATGAAATGTTTAGCTAAATGAGACATAAAATGGGAAAAGTGTTTTTCTTTTTAAAATGATTAGGTAACTTGCAGGGTAGAAAATCATTTTAAATGATTTTTAAGTTCCAAGTTAATAACTTTGTGTAAATTTAATTTGCATAGGATTTAATAAATAATGCTTAAGGTTATGTATGTTTTCCTTAGTGACTATTTTTTGTGAAGCATTAAATAATTTTTAAAATTTTTACTAAACTATCGTATATCCACACAATGAAATACTATGACTAATGAAGAAGAATAAAGGTCTCTGTTTTTTTAAAAAAATTATTGTCTAAAGTTTTACATATGTCTCCTTTTTCCCCAACTGACAACCCCCCCCCCCCTCACACCCCCCAGCCATTTCTTCTCCTAGCAGGTCCCCATAGCCCCAATTTCTGAGTCCATTGGTTATGCTAATATGCATGCATAACAAGTCCTTTGGTCATTCTCTAACCCCCCCCTCCCCTACCATTTGTCTCTAGATCAAATTATGTAGATCATTATATCCCACATATTAGTGAGATCATGTGATATTTATCTCTAGTTCCATCCATGTTGTTACAAATGTTAAAAGTTCCTTTTTTTTTTTTTTATGGAGGCATAGTATTCCATTGTGTAGATGTACCACAGTTTTCTAATCCACTCATCTGCTGAGGGGCACTTAGGCTGTTTCCAGATCTTAGCTATTGTAAATTGTGCTGCTATGAACATAGGGTGCATATAATAATATATCCTTTCTGATTAGTGTTTCTGCTTTCTTGGAATATAGTCCTAAAAGTGGGATCACTGGGTCAAATGGGAGTTCCAGTTTTAATAAAGGTCTCTATTTCAGAGAGAGATTATCAATATAAATTTTTAGATGATAAGTAACACAGTATTTAGTTTTCTATAACAAAGAGAAGATAATACATTGTGCAACACAGTGTGTACAGTATGCTGTCTTTTCTATTAAACAGAGGGTAATAATACATTTTTATTTGCTTAGACTGCACTAAGAAACACTGGAAAATGCATAAGAAATTAATACACTTACCAATAAGGGTTAGAATGAGGAGGTATACAATGGAGGAAGACGGGTGGGAGTGAGACTTCTCAATGTCTATTGTGTTATCCTGTTTTCATGTTTAAATCTTGTGAATTTACTTTCAATACAAAAAGTAATTTTTAAAATATTTTAAATGTATTGCTTGTGTTTTTTATAAACTGAAAAGTCACATGTTTGTAAGCACTACCAATTATTTTTCATTCATTCATTGTTCATGTGTATCTACAGTGTGGTTGATGCTACCATAAAGTAGGACTCATATAATTCTTATTAAGGGCTAACTTTGTGGGCAAATGAGAATGTAAGGTAATCACCATGGAGCACTAAATGTCATAAGAAAGGCTTGGCCATTGGGAGGATCAGTGAAAACTTTAGGTAGGAAGTAGCATTTGAATTGTTTTTTGAGTAATTGGAGAAAAATGGGAAAGTTAAGAGAATTTTAGG
Source organism: Pipistrellus hanaki (assembly GCF_964339955.1). Taxonomy (NCBI): domain Eukaryota; kingdom Metazoa; phylum Chordata; class Mammalia; order Chiroptera; family Vespertilionidae; genus Pipistrellus; species Pipistrellus hanaki. Next base: position 47,083,375 of record NC_140506.1, on the reverse strand, counting down.
TGGAGGATAAACAGAGGCACAAACATGGAAAATTATAGGACTTGCTCCAGTGAATCTTTGCTTTTGACAAGCAATATGGATGACAGTTATCCTTGAGAATAGCTGTGGTCTTGTAACATTTCAAGAAATTAAAATATTTTGGTGAAAGCCAGTTGTTGTTACCCTGTTTGTCATTGGCCACATCTGCATTGAAATACTTGTGAAAATACAGACAGTGTCAGTAGCACCTGAACTAGGAATGTGTACAGTGTGGGGAATTTTTATTTTTATTTATTTATTTTTAAAATATATTTTATTGATTTTGATCAGAAAGGAAGGGAGAGAGATAGGGAGTTAGAAACATCGATGAGAGAGAGTCATCGATCAGCTGCCTCCTGCACACCCCCTACTGGGGATATGCCCACAACTAAGGTACATGCCCTTGACTGGAATTGAACCCGGGACCTTTCAGTCCCCAAGCCAACGCTCTATCCATTGAGCCAAACCGGTTTCGGCGTGTGTGGGGAATTTTTAAATAGCAATGTATTTTGATATAATTTTATGCAGAAAAGTTGAGTGCTTACAAAACCATATATATTATATATTACTTACATATTTTTTTCTGAACCATTTGAGAGGAAAGTTGGAAATTTTATGCCCTTTTACCTCTAATATATTGGTACATATTTCCTAAGAATTTTCTTTCATAATTACAGTGTAGTTATCAGAATCAGGAAATTTTACATTGATTCAATATTATCAACCTACAAGCCATTTTTAAAAGTTCGTTAATTGTCACATAATGTACTTGATAGCTGATATTCCTCAACTCCAGGACTAAATTTAGGTTCATACTTTGCATTTAGTTGTCATGTCTCTTTATTCTCCTTTAATGGGGAACCATTCCTTAGTCTTTTTAAAACTTTATTGATGTTGACATTTTTGAAGAATAGGACATTTATAGGATGACCCTCAATTTGAGTTTGTCATATGTATTCTCATAAGTAGATTTAGGTAATGCTTTTTTGACAGAAGTACCTTCAATGTGATCTTTGTCTTCCATGCATGATTTCAAGATCACACAATCTTGTTTTGCTCCAATATTGGTGATGTATGTCAGGTCATACCATAGAGTTACTATTATTTTACTCTTTGTAATTAATCAATAATTTGGGGAAAATATTTCAAACTATGTTCTTTATTAAACTTTCACCTTTTAATTTTATAATCTGTTGCTGATTCTCTAACTCCATCATTCTGTGTGCATTAGTTGGCATACTATTGTAGGAAAGAACTTTCTCCTTTTCTTTTTACTTTATTCATACCATTATGGAATCATTGGTTCTTTTTTTTCCCCTCCTTACAAAACTTTTATTAATACCAAAAAAGAAATAGTAAAATCACAATGATTTTTTTTTAACATCAGTATAATTGTGGGTACAAAGATGGTATGAATGGGGACTCAGGAGGCCTTGAGAAGAGAAAGCGGGCCTTTGGGGAGCATTCAATCTCAAGTCAGACCTAAACACGTTGATTTGGTTGATCCTTGCTCCACTGATGATTCTTTCTTTATTCAATGGATTACATAATCCATGGCTACCGTTATTTTGATGCCTAGATAACTCTAGATATGGCCAGATGACTTATCAAACAAGTTTTGTGTTCTTTTAACATTTATTTATCATTCTTTTAGTATTTTCTTTTCTTTTTTTCTTTTTCTTTTTTTGGTGCAAAATTTTATTTTCTGATTCCTTTGCACTTTCTGTGCTTCAGGCCCTGAATCAGCCTTTCCTCCTAGTATCTTTGGATTTCTTTCCATCTTCAGAAATAGCATGGCCAATCAGGGCCTTCTCAGTTTGCATTTTTCTGACAATTTTTCCATAATCTTCCACTTTTAAGGCTACATGATTAGATTGGATCCATTTAGATAACCCAGGATAATCTCCCCATTTTGGATTCTTAATATTAATCATATCTGCAGAGTTTCTTTTACCATCTAATGTAGCACATTAACACGTTCTGGAAATTAAGATGTGGACATCTTTGGGTACCCATGCTTCTGCCTACCCATGTTACAGACAGTGATACTACTGATGCCTGACTTTGCTAAATCATTTTTTTGTTTGTTTAGAATACCTCCTACCTTTCCCTCTTTGACTCAGTAAATACAAAAGAGGTGTTACGATTCAGAGTCACAATAGTATTATATTAGATATAATATCTGTAAGTAAATTATAGGGGCAACAGATTCTAGAAATAACTAATATATATATGTGTGTATATATGTATATATGTGTGTATATATGTGTGTATATATGTGTGTGTATATATATATATATATATATATATATATATATGCTCACAGAGTATTCCTTTAAAAAATAGGAAATCTTTATTTCTGAGTTTATATTAACTGGTCCTAATCCATAGTATTAAGGTTCATACTAGTAGTTATTCACACATAAACAGGAAGTAAACTATTACAAGTAATCAGTAAAGAGTCTCTTAATTTAGTATAAGAACATTCCAAAATAGATACTCAGAAAAATAAGTGATAATAATTTATATGAATTTGATAATGAACAACATTGCATATTAATGTGTTATTTCTTTCCTACCTAGATCATCACAAAGTATGTATATGAGCTTCTGGAAAAGGACTGTAATTTGAAAAAAATATCTATACCAGTAAGTCCAATTTTTTAAAATCTTTATACTTCTAAATAAAATAATTTTCAATTCAGAAGAAAATTTTTGTTTTAAGTTAACTGTAATAAGTTTAAATATTAAGGTCCTAGTATTTTGATATTGATAAAGATGATATTGAATTCCTGTCAGTATTTCTTATCTCATTATGTACAGTAGTTCCTAAAAAGTAAAAATCTTCAGAACTATTGTGCACAATGAGATGAGGTATTCTACAAAATAGACACGGTATATTAGGTACAAATGTGGAATATAGCCAGTGATATTGTAATAATTGTGTGTGGTGCCTGGTGGTACTTGAATTCACAGAGGGGAGCACTTGGTAAGGTGTATGATTGGCCACTAGGCTGTGTGCTGAAACTAATGCAGAATAATGTTGAATGTAAACTGTAATTGAAAAAGATAATAAAATATAAGTAGGTAAAAAACACTAATACCCCACCTTAAAAAAATAAGACTGATTTCCATCCTTTTTTGAAAATGATAATCTAATTAGAAGGATCACCCTTCTCCACATTTCCCATTTACTGATAGAATTTATTATTATTTATTTTAAGTGAGGTGGTACACTGGAATGACCTTGACAGCTCAGCTTAATGAATTACTATTGTTTGAAGATAAATGGAACCTGGGACAGCCATTTCTAAACTTTAGTTAATGAAGAAAAAAATATGTTACTCATTACATAGAAATTTTACTAATAGAAATTATCATTAACTTTATACAAGTAAGTTATAGTTACCAACTGCAAAGTCAGAGTTCTGTGTTAAACCGATATACTAGCCAATAACCAGCTCAAATACTACCCTTTCTCCTTAATATTTAGTACCATTTTAATTCAGTTTCCTTACCTTGAATTTTCTAATGTTCTCATACTTTTAAAGTTAAAATTTCAAGATGTTGAAGTAACATGGCTTATTCATGATACCTTAATTTATATTATATTAAATTATAATCGTTATAATGAAAAAAAAACACACATTTTTATCTTCTGAAAAAAAGTACTTTTCCAGTTTTAAAGTGATTAATGTAGAATTTAAATTACTAAGATTTCATTCCTTAAAAAATTGACTGAATTTCTTGGTAATGGGATTTAGTCCGAATAGAAGAAAACAACAACAAGCAAACAACAAACAAGCAAAGTGTTTGGCCCAGACTGACAAGTCCAGAGCTAAGACACACAGATGTCCATTTCCACAGCATTCCGGGCTCCTTAAGGCTTCCCTGACTTTCAGAGGCATTTTTATTTGTACATGTTTAGAGGTTTAGAGGAACCCTTTGGTAAATGCATGGCTAGAAACCTCCATGGCCTCTTTTTTATTACACACTGACAACTTTGCTTTTTATTTATTTTATTTTTTCTTATCACCATTTTTCTGTTTTGTTTTTGTTTTGTTTTGCGCCACTTTAACTTAGTCATTTCTCTGTTTTTATAATGGTTTTAAGTAAATTGGAATTACCTAGGTTAGGTTTTCTACCTTCTCTCATCCTCTTCCTTTTCTCTGTGGCTTCGATCATACCTGCTGTCACTATAATTTGTTTACTCAAGACATCTCATGGAATTGAAGTGAAAGTGATTGTTATATTTCATAGCTCTCTCTGCATATTTAGTTACTACTAATAAAGATATAGTTACATAATTTTATTTCTTAGCAAGTGTAGCTCTTTTAAAACTCTTTATAATTATGTACTAATTTAATATTTAATATATATTTTCTGAACCAGGCAAGTTATAATCAGTTATAGGATGCATTGTTAAATACCTTTTATTTAAAGAAAGTCACTGGTGATGCTTGATAAGATTACTTATTCCAAAAGTTTATTCATTCCTTTATTTACAGAGTGCCTACAATATGCTGTCTCTCTGTTACGCATTGGAAACGTAGCTAGATACAAACAGGAAAGTTTGTGCCTTTCTAAATTACATTCTAGTGGAGGAAGCAGAAGGCTAATAAACAGTTATGCGAACAAATATATAAAGTAAAGCATACAATTTATTAGATTGTGGCATGTGCTATGGAGGAAAATAAAAGAGAGAACGGAACTAGAGAATTCTTGGGATATTAGTTAAAAGGGGTGGTTAGGAAGGCTTTACTTAAATGAAAAAGGTGGAATTTTTTCTTAATCTCTGTGACCATCCTTTTCTTGATGAAATAATTGCCTTTTGTGCTCTGTTTACATGAGTTTCTAAGCCTCTGTTATATCAATCTGATTGTTTTAGAAGTAGAGGAATTTTGTTATTTTTCTCCTCCCAGGAATAGTGACTGGGAATATTTGGAATCCAGGGTATTTTTGGTATCTAGAGTTTTTGTTTATTTCCTATTTTGATAACTGCATGGATGTATACCATTGATGGAGTAAAGAACTATTGAATTACTTAGCGGGTGGATTGACCCTCTCTATTCAAGGGTGTGTACTACCTGCCGTCAAGACTGTAGTTTCTGTCTCTGACCAGGCTGCATAGAGGCTTCCATTCCTAATTACTTACCATACTGATGTGGAATGTCACTCACTGCCTGCCATGGAGTATATAGTTAATGACTGGGGCGTCATCCCTTCATTTAGTCTTTCAAATCTAAATCGTCTATCATCTAGTTTAAACCTAAATATTAAGTATAATCAAAATGAATAAAAGTGTTTACTTTTCATCCATAAATAGCTGGTACATAAAATAAGGTTATCAGAATATACAAATAATATTCCCTTATTAAATAATTATTATATAACCTTATATTCATACTCTGAATGAAATTTTAAAGTCTATTTACATTGAAAAGTAGATTTTTGAATTTTTAGTAATAGTTTCCTCTCCACCTTTTAAAAGTTTAGTGGTATTTGTACGTAATATATGATTTTCCAATAGGTGTATCCTTCAACTGGGTCTTTCTGTTTCTATTTTAGGTGCAGTATTCTATTATAGAATTATAGACTTAATAGCTCTGTGACCTTAGGCAAGTTATTTAAATTCTCTTAATCTCAATTTCTTCATCTATAAATGAGTATAATAATAGTACCACCTTAATAGTATTGTGATTGAGAGAATATTTTAAAAACATTTTGCCTAGAATCTAGACAAAATCAGTTATTCTTATATATAATGACATTTAATACCCTATATAATAAAAGCCTAATATGCTAAGTGTCTGGTCGTCCAATCATCTGTTCAACAAATCAAAGCCTGATATGCTACTGATATGCTAAGGCCACTCAACTGTTCACTATGACATGCACTGACCACTATGACAGACACTCTGACCAATAGGTTAGCTTGTTGCTGGGGTCTGGCTGATTTAGGACTGAGTTAGATGGGCTGGACACATCCTGGAGCCCTCTCATAGTCCCTCCCTGGCCCTGATTCTGCACCAGTGGGGTCCTTGAGGCTGGCCTGCACCCTCTTGCAATCTGGGACCCCTTGGGGAATGTTGGAGAGTCAGTTTGGCCCTTTTCCATAGGCCAGGCCAAAGGATCCCACTTGTGCATGGATTCGTGTACAACAATAATGTAGGATACATATATTTCCAATATTCTTTTTTTCATATTTTTATACTATCATGTCTTTTTTTACTCATCTATTGTATATGTAATTATTACTCTCTAATGAATATTTTAATTTTATTTTAAACTTTTTTACTCCTATAATCCTATAATAACCATTTTATAATTTCTAGTAAGCATTATTTGTTTGTTTTTTTATTTCTATTTATGCCTGATCAGAAAACATATATTTATTATTTAACTTTTTTTAATTACAGGTAGATGCCTCTGAGAGTGAACCAAAGAGTTTTATCTTTATGAGTGAGGATGCTTTGACAAATCCACAGAAACTGATGGTTTTAATTCATGGTAGTGGTGTTGTCAGGGCAGGTCAGTGGGCTAGAAGGCTTATTATAAATGAAGATCTGGACAGTGGCACACAGATACCATTTATTAAGAGAGCTATGGATGTAAGTGTACTTTCTTTTACATTTTTTCGGAGGGGGGTCATTTTATAGCTTTGCTTTATTATATTTATAATTTATTTTAACATGTTCTTCTAACATATCTCCTATACATACTTTTATCCTTAAATTGTTATTATTTATTTATAATGAAAAATTATTCTGCATTATTTTGCAGTTAGAATAAAAACAATATCTTAAATGTATAAAAATTTAGATAATGTCCTTGAATGAATATTTTTTATTCTTAATTTTTTGTTTATTGTTATTTGAAATATCACTTAAACTAACAACTACTTATCAATAAGATTGAAATACTTATGAAAAAAATATGACTGCTTTTTAAATCTTGTCCTACCTATTGATAGTTTAATGATGTTAGAAACTAAAGGAAATATGCTACTTTAAATTAATCTTTTATTCTTTTAAAGAAGAGATGGAATAACTCAGTGTTTTTAAAGTTATTTCTTTGAAAAATATTCTTTAGAGGCACATATAAAATGCCTTTAGCATATAACGTACATACAAAAGGGTAAATTGCAGTATTTACTGAATTACTTTTTTAAATTTAAACCTTTTAGAAATTGCTTTTTTAAAATCGTGTTTAAGTTTTTCTTTTCTATAATAGTGAAATTGGTTTTTTTTTTCTGGCCTAGTATTCAATATCTAACTGTTAGGCTACTTTTGTTTTACTGACTTATTCTTGGGCTCTGTTGAATAGCCAAATTTTGTAAAGTATGGATTTCTTTTACATATAAGTTGAGTTTTGTTTAAGAAAAAAAGTAAAGTGGCATCTTGTATAATGTAAAAATATAAAATTTATTTTTGTAATTACAATTGGGAAGGAATTCTTTGATACACTGATTATTAATTACAAAGGTCAAAGATAATATGTTTTCTAGTTTGTTAATTCTGAAATGTTAATACAGTTGACCCTGGAACAATCTGAGCATTAGGGCCACTGTTGCCCCATGCCTGCCCTGTGTGTAGTCGAAAATCTGTATATAACATTTGAATCACTCAAAACTTGAACTATTAATAGTCTACTGTGGACCAAAACCTTACCTAAACCTTACCTATAATATAAACAGTTTCTTAACACATATTTTGTATATTATATGATTTATATACTGAATTTTGACAATAAACTAAGCTACAGAAAAGAAAATACTATTAGGAAAGTTATAGGAAGAGAAAGTACTTCATTCACTACTATACATATTTATTGAAAAAAATTCACATATAAGTGGATCTGTGCAGTTCAAGCACATGTTGTTCAAGGGTCTACTGTATTTTTAAGGCCCAACCCAACTCTTAAATAATATTTTGATTAATAGATTTTGAGGCTTTTAAATGCTATAGGTAGAATTTCTTAGATGAATTGTATATTTTTTTTTCAGTCTTTATGAATATGCAAAGAATATAAAGGCATTCCTACTTTTGATTGGTTGCAAACTTCAGTGGTGTGGTTTTAGTAGAATTGAACTAACTAAAAATATCGAGTTTTATATTGGAGTAACTCACATGAAATATTATTTAAACTGTTTCATACTTCAGGATATGAATAATAAATGATATTTCTGACAAAGTAGTTTGTGGTTAGAACAAACCCTGTTGATGTATTTTAACATTATATTAGTACATGAAAAGTGACCATAATTCAAAGAATATTTGAAGGTTTAATTTAGTAAAGAAAATCAGATGTTTGCATGTTTGAGAGCTAAGTGAAATATGTAATTATATTGTTCCTGCTACTATATCAATTAAGCCTTTCCCATTCTTGATTTGTTTTTATTGTTGCATAAAGTTTTTTGAGGTGAAAGGTGTTAGTGGGAATTCATACCAAACATCTTTGAATTGACTATCTGTTAATATCCCAAACAGGAGGGGGAGCAAGTTTGTTAGTGACATGAGAATAGTTATTATAGTAGGAATATTGTTTTGGGGATAGCATTTCATTACCCTGACCTTTTTTTTTTTTTTTTTTTTTTGCTTTTCTCAATCATAGCAACTCATGATTCCTTGAAAAAAATAAAATAAAAAGCAGCTGATTTCTAAATACTTTTTTAGTATTTACTATATTCATTATGTTGTATACTTTGAAAATTTTAATTTATATACTTTATTCTTTTATAGTAACTGAATATGAACTTTATTGTAATTTTCTACATACTGAATATTTTAAAATAGTATTTCTTTTTAGTCAAGATAAAATTATTATTTGGGTTTTACCTTTTCATAATGTTTCTCTGGTAGTTCTTCAATGCTGCTCTGTGGTTGTAGGGGGTTGGGGGGTCAGTGCAGGTGGACAAGTATGGAGAAAAAGGAACCCTAGTAAACTGCTGGTAGGGATGCAGATTGGTACAGCCATAGTGGAAAAACAGTGTGGAGTTTCCTCAGAAAATTAAGAACACAGAACTGCCTTTTTGACCCAATAATCCCACTTCTAGAAATATATCCTAAGAATTTCGAGATACCAATGCAAAAGAATGTATGCACTCCTATGGCCATAGCAGCATTATTTACAATAGCCAAGATCTGGAAACAGCCCAAATGTCCATCAGTAGATGAGTAACTAAAAAAACTGTGGTAAATTTCACAACGGAATACTATGTGACCATAAAAAAGAAGAAAATCTTTTGCAATAGGATGGATGGATCTGGACAGTATTATGCTAAGTGACAAACCAGTCAAAGAATGACAAACACCATATGATTTCACTTACATGTGGAAACTCATGAACAAAATAAACAGACAAAATAGAAACAGACTCATAGATATAGAGAACCAACTAACAGCTGTCTGAAGGAATGGGGATTTGTGGGGCTGAGTAGAAAAGGTGATGGGATTAAGCAAATAAAATAAAAAAAATCATAGATACACACAACAGTATGGTGATTACCGGATCGAAAGGGGTGAGGGGTAAAGGTAGAATAAATGTTGATGGAAAGAGACTTAGCTTGAGATATAATACAATATACAGAAGATGTATAATAGAATTGTACTCTTGAAATCTATATAATTTTATTAACCTATGTCATCCCAAAAAATTCAATAAAAAATTTTAAAAACCACTTACATTTTATTAAAATAAACTGCAGAACATCAAAGGATGTATGCATATATTCTTTTTTCCTCTTTTTTGTTTTACTTATTTTTTCCTTTCTGCATGCATAAAATCTTAAAAGTCAAGTAAAAGCCAACATAATGATTATCATTTCCTAATATTTTTCTCCACCTATTCTGTTCCCTAGATATAATCACACTTAATACTTTTAGTTTTACTTATATTAATATTTGCTATTTCACATTTAGAATTATAGCACTGTCTCGATATATCATTCATTTTCTGTTATGGATAAACAGTTTCTGAATTAAATCAGCAATCATACTTTATAATATTCTACTACTTTAATATTTCTTATGGCTGAGCCACGTAGGTACTATGATTGCTTTTCATTTTTGCTGTATTTTTTTATGGAATTCATTTCATAGGTTTTTTATAATTATTTTCTTTGTAATAATTACTAATTCAGCTCTTGATTAGTAGGTAATTTTTTACATCGTCAAATTTTTCAGATAATCTTCCAGTTTCACTTTCTTCTAGAGACTCTCTTTTGGAATTCTGAGGACTTTTGATCCAGTCTTGACTGGTCACTTTCTAAACCTGCCTTCCTTTCTCTTTCATCATGGGAAACCCCTTCGATTTTTTCTTATGTTTGACCTTCTGTTTCCTGGATCTAATTAACCCTTGCTTTTGGATATATGCTCTCATTTTGTTGGAGTCATAAAAGTGAATATAAGATAAAATTTTAAAACTTGTATTTCTAAAATACCTTTATTTTATTTCTTCACCACTTCAAAAATCATTTTCATTCAGAATTTGAAGGCTTTTTTTCATTGTCTTTTAGTTTTGAGTGGTTTAATTGAAAAGTCTAGTACCATTCTGATCTTGAATCTTTTTGTTCTTCTCTATAGAGTCTTCTTTTCTTTCTTCATATTGCTTTTAAGAAATGTCCTATGCATCAGTATGGGTTTGTTTTTGTTTTTTTTGACTCATTGTGTTAGACACTTGGTGATGATTACTTTCTATCTCGTGATCCTTAATTCTAAGAAAGAAATTTGTGATGTTTCTTGATAATTTAAATCTTTCTTTAGCATACGGTTTGGGAGTTCTGGATGTAGTTTCTAATTTTCTTATCTGTCTTATCTAATTGTATATACTTTCTCTTCCATCTGTTTTGGCTCTAATTTCTGGGATGTTACCTACTTTTTAAAAATTATTTTATAGAATTTTTAAAGTTCTATCATATTGGGATATGGAGCTCTTTATTTACTTTGTAGACTTCTACATAGTACACCTGATGGAGCTTTGTGTCGCTTTCTTCCCCTTTCATGTTCTGAATATGTTTCTCTGAAGGAAAAACCTCATCTCTTACAGAGCTGGGTCACATGTTTTTTGTTTTTTTGTTTTGGGGTTTGTGGATTTATTTTGTTGGATTGGTGTTATCTACCTTATGTGAAGTTACAACTAGTGCCTCTGTTACTCAAGGCTATCTCTTCTTACCAAGATAACTGGCACCCCAGTTTGTGAGTTTTTCTGAAAATCTGTGAGTGTGTTGGCATGCTTCTCAACATTATTCCCCTCCAATGCACTTAAGTTTGAATTTCTGCTGTAATACAAAGCCTGTTCCATCAGCTTAGTCTTTCAAAATTTTATTGGCATCTGTATCCTCTAGTCTCTCCCTTTCCATTCCATTTATTTTGTCCTGATGAGTCAATATCACTCCAAGTTTTTTAAAAATATATTTTTATTGGTTTCAAAGAGGAAGGGAGAGGAGAAAGGGATAGAAACATCAATGATGAGAGAGAATCATTGATCAGCTACCTCTTGCACACTCCCTTTTGGGATCGAGCCTGCAATCCAGGCATGTATCTTTGACAGGAATTGAACCGGGACTCTCCCTCCACAGGCTGATGCTCTATCCACTAAACCAAACCAGCTAGAGCAACTCCAAGTTTTTAAACAATTTTACTGTAAACCGTGGAAGGAATAGTGTAGACTAAAGTATAGCATTTTTATTAGATTAGTATCACTCCTACTTTTTTAGACTAATATTTTACTATGATTTGTGGAAGGAACAGTGGTAATCTAAAGTATAACATTTTAAGTACATGTTTTTTAAATAGTTGTTCCAATGACAGTCACATTACAACTCATATATTTTTAAAATAAATAACACGAATTTTCTATATAGCACATGCTATGTAGACCCCCAAAAACATCCTTATGTAGCAGTATTCATTACACTAGAATATTCTGGGATTTTGTTTTAGATATCATTATGATTGTAAGGAGACTAATTAAAGAATATGTTAAGTGTTGCTTAACTTTGATATGAATCACATACTTCAAAAGTTGATTTAGAGCTTTTCAGTTTTTAAATCACTTGCTTCCCTTTTAATAAGCTGTAGCTTTAACTTTTTTATTCTGGCTGTTGACTTTTTGATTCCTCTTAATTCATTTTGGGTTTTCTCTCCTTTTTTTGGTGGACCCATTTATATAACTGATTGATTCCAATACTAGGAATTTTTTTCTTTAAATGTACATGGAACCATTATAGATGAGTATCTAAAAAGAGGGCATAGTTGTTGTTTTAAATAATTAGAGTAAAAAATTTTTGGTTAACATTTTTGTAACTATTAACCTTGAATTCCAGGTCTTCCAACTAAATACTGCAAGCTCTTGCTATTTCAACATAAGTAGTTGACAAAGTAGTTGAGCAGGAAATGTGAAAGATTCTTTCTAGTGGATTTTCCATGGTTTGTAGATAGTAATAATTTAGAGCATAGCTTTTATTTTTAACAATAGCAATGCCATATAGTAGCTTATAGGAAATTATTTAACATTTATGTAGTGCAAGCAACATATAATTTGCCAGGAAATGTATTTTTAGGGTTTCAGAAGCCTCAAGAACATGAAAATTTCTTCAGAGCTTTTAAATACACTTTTGTTAAATTGATTTATATGATTTTATGCTTTTTATAGTCATTCAAAGTATTTGTGGAATTAAAGACATGCTTATTAAAACAAGGTGCCATTTTTCAACATATAAAACTGGCATATAAATTGGTATTACATTTTATGATAAACTAAGTTTAGATATTTGTGGGAATGTAAATTGAAGTAATCTTTTTAGATGGCAGTTTTGTTATATTTGTTTATATTTTGTTATAAAATTTAATATACATACCTTTGACCCTAAATTCCATTTGAAAGAATTTACTCTAGAGTAGCCACAAAGTATAGGATGTCCCCAAAAAAGTATACACACACTTTGACTAATGATAAAGGCAGTGTTTATTAAACACATTTCATTTTCAAAATTGAGCTATATCAGCTGTTATAATATATACACATTTATATGTATAAGGATCCTTATCACAGTAGTTTGTAATACCACAAATACTTCTAACCACCTTAGTACCCACCAAGAGGGGCCTATTTGATTAAATTATAGTATATATACATTGTGGAAGACTGGTTATTAAGAAGGATAAATTGAAGTTTATTAAGTGTGTTCATTCATAAGGAATGATATCTAAGTGTTATTAGATTAAAACACAAGAATGAGATCATTTGTTAAAAATTATACTTACACTTGCATACACATAAAATCACATGGATATATATATTGTTGTTCTTGGAAATTTATGCAAGAAACCATGAGATTTTTTTTTTTTTACTTTTCATTTTCAATTTTTTATATTCAATTCTTTTGTTCCTTTTTTACTTTGAGCAGTTATTACATTTATAATTTTAATTTAAAACATTTTAAGATTAAAAATGGTGCAGAGTAGGCGGATCTGCATGGACATGCTCCTAGGAACAAGCTGGAATTACAACTGAAATATGGAAAAACTTCCTGAATAATCAATGGAAAACTCACAGGAGAGCACCCTGATATCCAAAGACTGAAAGACTGAAGTTAGAGACCGAATAGAGACTGGTAGGAGGGGCGGAGGTGCAAACGCGATGGCCAGGAACCACAGACAGCAACTGAAGTCCCGGAAAGATATCTCAGTTGGGGGGGTAGTGCCACTGAGAATTCTGGAATCTAATCCTGAAGCTGGGCACCCCAGCAGAGAGCACCAAACTGAGGAGGGTACCCACATAACATCTAGCTGTGTAAAGCAGTGGGGTGCTATCTGCCAGGGAGTGGCAACTGAAAGGCCCAAAGCACAAAAATTCCCTGTGGAGCCACCCACCTTGTGCTCTATAGGCCAGAAGGGAATGACATGAAGTACTCAATAGTCAAGGTGATGGAAAGCAACGATCTGAGACCAAGATTACTATATCCAGCAAGGCTATCATTGAATGATAGCAAAGCTATCATTCAAAATAGACAGTCAAATAAAGAGCTTCCCAGACAAAAAAAAAAGGCTAAAGGAGTTCATCACTACCAAGCCAGCATTACAAGAAATGCTAAAGCTATTGCTGTAAGGGATTGCTGAGAAGAACAGAGAGAGAAACCTAGCCATACAGAATTAAAATGGCTATAAATAAGTACCTGTCAATAATAACTCTAAATGTAAATGAGTTAAATGCTCTAATCAAAAGGTATAAGGTAGCTGAATAGATACAAAAACATGACCCAACTATATGCTGTCTACAAGAGACACGCCTCAAAACAAAAGATATACACAGGATAAAAATGAAGGGATGGGAAAAATTTTACCATGCAAATGGAAAAGAAAAAAAAAGCTGGAGTAGCAATACTCATATCTGACAAAACAGACTTTAAAAGCATCATGCTAAGCAAAATAAGCAAGCCGGAGAAGGATGAATGTCATACGATCTCACTCATTTATGAACAACATAAACTGATGAACAAAAATAGAGTCAGGGGGGGAAATATTCTAGAATATAATAGAAGTAATCCTGTTATTTATGGACTTTTAATATTTCCTACAACTTTTGTGATATACTATTTTGGTAATATTATATTTAAAATCCTTTTAGTCTTAAAATATTATATTTATTGCATGTAATATTATATGTAAGATCATTTTTCTTGAATAATTGGTGTTTATTGCATGTAACATCATATTTAAAATCATTTTTCTTGGGGGAAAAACAAACATTTTAAGGAAATATTTCTGAAATATATTACAGTAATATTATTCAGTTAACCATTTCTACAAGAATTTAATGTTTTATTATAAAATTGCAAACAACTTCTTTAAATAATTATTGCTTTTTCCCATTAAAGACTGGCAGATTTTAGATTACTAAAATTTACATTTCAGACTTTTTAAAAATAAATGCTAATTTTATTTCTGTTTGAAATATGGACTACTAAACTATAGGTTGAAACCAACAGCACTAATTCTAAATTTTTAAAGGAAACTTTGAAATTTTCCAGGGAAAAAAATCTTTTATAATAATAAAAGTAAACTTTGAAAGAAACCAAATTAATCAAAGAAAATATAAGTTGCTACATTATAGACTTTATCAAAGATTGTTCAAGTCAAGAATTCCAGAAAAGGTTAAAAGCTTAGCACATTACTAAACTGACAAGGAATATGAGGCCACACCAGCCCCCATGCCAGCAAAAGAAAACAAGGAAATGACAGCTCTAGTGTTTGGAGAGAGGTTGTTAACGACAGCTTATTCCTTTATGATTTCAACTCTTGACAGAAGACAGGTCTGCTGGTTGCATCAATGGCAGATATATCATTACCTTCTGGCCCTGTCATGACTGAATTGGTGGGGGGACAGGGACTGCGTTCAGTTTTGAAAATCCAATTACTTTCTGGAATTCTAGTCACTGTTTCTGAGATACATGTGATTAAGCCATTCTGTGATAGCTCTTTTCATCTAGATTGTTCTCTAATACTGAACTAATAAACTAATTAAGCATATATTTTCTATAGTCAAGTGGAGAGGAAGCTATAATAGCATAGAGCACCTGGATATCCTGATGTCATCCCAGGGAAAATATTACAGGCCTCTTATGTTTAATATTTATTCCTGTACCTATGTTTACACCTAATGTCAAATAACTTATAGACAGAGGCCTTTTCACTAAGTGCAAGAGAAAAAATACTGAATTTTAAAACAGTTGGGCACCATTTTTACCTGTGAAAATATTGGTTATAATTATAATTTAATTATAATTTAGTCTTATTAGATGCATATTTGAATTCTTTTTTTTTTCCTTTTCTTTTTCTACTTTTTTTTCCTACCTAAAAAGTGACTCTGGAGACTTAGAAAGAGAGAGTATGGGTTTTGAAAGTATCTCAAAAGCCTTGGGGTTTGTGTATGATCAGAATTTTAATGGAGGTTGAGATGAATTCAAATGCATAGAAGGCAAACATAAAGATCTTGTTTAATTTCTGTCATGTTCTTTTTGGAATCACTCTGATGTGTTTTTCAAATCTGCTTTACTCTTGAGCTTTGTGCTATTATATCCATGAACTGTATTTCCCCCCTTTTTATTTCGTTTTAACTGCTGATTCCTTTTCTGTGGTCCTTCCTTTAATATCAGCTGAAGCAGTTTCAATTGTAGATTCAAAGCTGTTTTGGGAGTGAGAGAGTGTGTAAGATTGTGCAGGGTGAGATTCTCTGGGTAGAAGGTAACACCTCCTGCAGTTATAATCAATGCTCTGGACACTTTCAAAGATTGGAGAAGCCATGACTTGCTCTAGTATTAAACTTTTAAAATAACTTCCCTAGAGGAAAATGTCATCAATAAAATGGAATAATTAGTTGACAGTTCTTGAGTAGCCTCGGTTTAACAAGAAAAGATTAAAGATAGTCAGCTTTGCATTTTTCACTATACTTTTAATTTCTTTAGTTTTTTAGTCTTCACACTTTTGTTTATATTGAACATAATTTAAAAAAAATAATAACTTCCAGTATTTGTTGGTTTATCCCCTGAGTTACTTTAATTTGAGGAGAAAAAAAAAAATGGAAAGAGTGCTCTCCTTTACTTATAGGAAATAGTATAAACTTTTACTTGAAATCATTGAGACAGTAAATTAGGAACGATAAGTAATTTTTTATGGAAGTGTAGCTTGCAGATTAGTTTAAGTCATCAAACAGAGTAAATGTGTGATACTTAGATAATCATTAAGATAAGATTTTTTTTTTTTAAGAAAATAATGTTGAGTGCATTTTAAGGGTAAATAATTATTAGTTTCCAGGAGCATTGTTTGGTAGCATTTCATGTTTCTGATGTTATTTGGTGATGATTTTATTCAACTGTTTACATGATTTAAGTAAAAGGCATTTTAAAATATTAATTTCTAGATAAATTGCCTATTTCTAATTGATATTTTTAGAGATTCTAACTAATACCTAATTATGAATTAAAGATTTAACCTGAAAAAGACATCTATTAATTACCTTTTTAAAATTTGCAATATAATGTTCTTAAATTAAAACTGAATTCCAACAGTAATTCTAGGTAGTAGCTGGCCTGTATTTTAATTTTTTTTCCTGAACATAAAACAAATCACTATTGAAATTTTGTAGTGAAGTGTTTTAAGAATTAGGTGGAGCACCTTGACATACTTTGTATATTTAGAATTGTGTTCTTTTATGTCTTAAAATAAACTTTAAACTTTTATTAGTTTACTTCAAATGTAAGTTAAATCAGTATTCCTGTACTGTCATGTGTGTATTCAGATGTCAGCAATCTTAATAGCTATATTGCTGCTTTGTGTTCATAATCCTTATTGAAAAGGAGAAGGTATCTTGTTTATGAAATGGATACAGTACAGGCATAAGTATGTCTCATGAAGCTTGAAGTGTTAATAATAAAAATTAGTATTAATAAAATACAAAAAGGACAAATACTATTGTGTTAGTAAAAAGCACACAGTAGTATTGTGTTAGATATACATTAAACAATTAAAAAAACTGATATTGTTTTAGAGGCATTCATATTTCATTTAAAGAGATCATAAAATTTAAGCCATTTAGATTAGGAATACCATACAGAAGGAAATCTATTAAATAAGAGTCAGTATAGCAAACTGTTATGTTTTACCTAGAGTTTAAATTAAATGAAAATGTATGCTATAATTTAAATTCTGAATGAAAATAAGTTATTTTATAATTTATTATTTTTAAATAAGTACTACAGAATAAAATATTCTCTTAACATCAGTGGAGAAAATTAAATTTGTAAGAAGCTCTTTTTTGACCTTTTGTTTCTACAGTAACACAGTGATAGTGATAAATAATACAAGTGTATCTCCAAAGAAAACTTACTTAAAACTTTAGAGAAAATATAAGGGAGCAATTCAACCTTGTCTTGTCTTTTGATAAAGAAGACCATTGCTTTTTAAATAATTTTTTACAGTTTGTTGATATTTAATAGTGTGGCTGAAGCTTTTAAAATAATTTTATTAAGTTGTTATCTTTATGCCTGTTTAAAGCAATTTTGTTAAATTGTTGTTTTTATGGTTACTTATATAGATTGCAAACTTAGTTAAAAATTAAGATAATGAACTTATGTTCATCTATGTATTTATGTTAAAGAACAGTTTGAACATAGGATGTTAAATAGTAACTCACATTACTAAGGATCAATTTATTTCATTATTAAAAATGGGTGTGTTTTGAAACATTTGTATTATATACACAAACACACAAATATCTGTGTATGTTAAAATTCCAAATTGCTAACCCAGTAGAGTTGATTTTTTTTTAAAAAAAACCATTATTTGAAAGACTTGTCAATTCTATTGGGAAATGACTACTTGCTTATTCATACCATGAGCTGCATATTTGAATAAAATTATCTTTCTATGAATTGATCTTGAAAATACTTAAGATAACATTTTTTTTTCCAGAGAAATACAGGCCTAGAATCATTTTAAACTTTCTTAAAATGTTCTTAGTTTGCATTTTCTGATAGTAAGACAATGTGTTTTTGTTGAACTTCTCATGCACATTTACTTATATTGTAATGGTTTGAAAATGTATTGCCCTTTTGAACGTTGTGTGTTGTTTGTGATCAGAAATTTAAATATGTTAGCTACTTCTGTTAGAACAAACTTAAACAATTGGTAATTATCTTTTCCCCAGAAATTAACAAATTAGAACATCAAAGCCAGTATAGAGAGGTATGTAGTAGGTCATTTGCTGCTGCAGGCATTTTCTCTTCCTCCATGATGTATTTGTTTAGTTTCTCTCACTTTCTGCCTGTGGCACTGTATGGTGAAATTCAGACATGTTCTTCCCCTCCAAGGAATCTCAGGGGTGGAAGATAACTTATACAAAATTAATAAACGGTGTTGCTTTTTCATTATCACCCATCCAAGGCAATTTGCAATGTTCACTTTAGAGGGGGGGGGGAAATTGAGTTGTGTAGGAAGCATTTACAACAATGCATTAACAAGTTTAAAGTCATGAGTCAATTTTAAAAAGGAAATGTATTTTGAGATGGTTAATACTATGAACAGTGAAGAATGCTGACCCAATAATTTCTTTTAAAAATATTTTTATTGATTTTAGAGAGAGGGAGGGGAGAGAAAGAGAAACATTAATTGGTTGCTTTCCAGATGTGCCCTGACCAGGACCAAATCCTCAATCCAGGCATGTGCCATAACTGGGAATCTGACAGACAACCTTATGGTGAACAGGACAATGCTCAATCAACTGCACCACTCTGGCTGGGTGACCCAATAATTTCTTAAGATTCCTCCTTTTATTATTTTGGTACAGTAAAATAAAAAAGGTTAACATTGAAAATTAAAAACTAGTGCAGTGTTTGTATTTTATGATGACTAAATTAAATGAATTAGTTCATTTAGCTGGAGAGGAGTTTTATCTGTTAGAGTATGCCAATTAGAAATTTTAATTTTACTCTGCAAGCGAATCATTTTGCTGCAACATACTATAGAAACAATTTTATAAGAGAGAGAATGGTGTTAACTTATTGTGTGTGTTCTTTGTGATGCTCAAATCTGTATAACTACCATAGCAGTGGGATTTAAGGTTGCTTTTGAAAAGGAATTATCCTATAAAATAAAGAGCTAATATGCAAATGTTCATCACACCCTCCTGCTGTCACTCCATAGTGCCCTCACGCCATGGCAATCTATCACCAGCAGGCTGTGTGCACGGAGCCATGGAGGTGGGTCCCAGAAGCTCTGTGGCTTGGAGGCAGGTTCCCGGTCCAGCCTACTTCTTTGGAGCAATCCGTCAAGGAGCCCCAGATGGGTGGTTGGTGCCTACCTCTTTGGGGAGATTGATTGTGGGGCTCCTGCACCGTGAGAGGGCCAGGCCAGGCTGGGGAACCCCCTGTCCCACTGAGGGCATGAATTTTGTGCAATGGAGATTATATATATATATATATATATATATACACACATACACACACACATACATACATACATACAATATGTGTGTGTGTGTGTGTGTGTGTGTGTGTGTGTGTATAGTTTAGGAAGTACTCTTTTATTTTGTTTAGGTCCTATATGAACCACACTTCACCTTGTAGCAACTTGAATTTTAATAGTAATTTTATTTTGTCAAATATTTTAATTGTGCTTGTGTTTCCCACTAAACTGTGAGCTCACTGAGGGCAGGGATCATACATTTTTCACCATTGCCCAGCAGTACAGTATAGTAAAGTATATAAGCTTTGGGTTTAAATATTCCTAGTCACCAGTTTTAGTTTTCCTAAAACATTCTTTTTTTAAGCATTTCTAGCCACTGATTTTAGTGACTTAATAGTTGTATTATATTGTCAAGTGTTTTGGACTGTTTAGTCTTGTTTTTCTTTTTTAATCCATAAAATAATTATAATAATAATAATACAAGCTGAGAGGATTTCCTTAAGATAAAATGACTAACTATATGTAAAGCACTTACCACTAGGCATGAAGCTGATTTTTAAAACTTTTTATGGATGGAGGGATAAATGAATTTTTATTAACAAAAGAGGAATATGATGCTTATTGGCAGGCACCATTCTTTTTGTTAAATCTGTTAAAATAGTATGTGATTTCAGTTCCTCTGTTCTTAAGTAGGAACATGATGTACACAAGTTCTTATTATAATAGCTGTCACATAATGAGTACTTAATGAATGTTAATAGTGAAGAAGGTAGAGATGTAAGAAGGTAATTACTTAGTGTATTGTTTTGTTTTTTGTTTACTTCCTTTTCCTTTACAAATCCTGCCACTCTGCATCCTATTTCTATAACAGCATGACTGGGTCTCTTCTCTGCATCTACCCTGTTTCCCCGAAAATAAGACAGTGTCTTATATTAATTTTTTCTCCCAAAGTTGTGCTAGGTCTTATTTTCAGGGGATATCTTATCTTTCCATGCGCTAGGTCTTATTTTCGGGGAAACAATATAGTTGCATTGGCAGTGATTTTTCTGGTTCCATATTATCAACTATTCTAAGGACCCAGAGGGCAAGGGATTAAGTTGGTTTTAGCCTTGAAAATGTAGAAAGGCTTCTAAAATCATCCTCCACAGATAAACTGTGTCTAGAAAGTAGAAACATAAGCTTTCGGACAGTGATTTTTTTTTAAGTCAATTATAAATGGAAAAAATTTTTTTCAACCCTCTTAACTCCATGAAATCAACACTTCTGTCCATCTGTCAATCTTCCAATTAATTTATAGATCTATCAAGTATTTATTGAGGGCCAAGCACTGTTCTAAGTTTGGAAGTAAAATAATGAAGAAAACAAAGTGCTTGCCCTCAAGATATTCTGGTTTAATGAGGGAGACAGGCAAATTCAGTATGGTGTGATATGTACCCCCCAAACTGTAAGCGTTGAAGGTATTTCTTAATGTCATCTCTATGAAAATGCTTCCCAACAGAAGTGATATTTACATAAAGTCCTCAATATGAGGAGGCAGTTGGAGATTGGAGAGGTATTTCAGATTGAGGGATTGGTTGAATAAAACTTGAACATAGAGTTTGATGAGAAATGAAGAGCATAAGATCGAGACTACATGAGTCCTCTTACTATAATTATATTAATAAAAGGTTATTTTCTTATTTCTTTAACAAAGGGGATTTACTAGATGGTCTCAATTGGTTTTCCTAGGTTTTAAATTGACTGTTTCTATTTTTATAATAATATTTTCTTCTGACACAGGTATGCCCCACTTTATAAAAACAAAACAAAAACTTTGGTTTTATTTCTCAAAAATATTTAATCTATTTCCTTCTAATATTAAACTTTTCTAATTACAAAAACAAATATTGTTTTGCAAAAGATTTATTACAGAGATCTTGTCAATATTAAATTATTTGAATTAATAAACTCATTAAGAGATCATTTGTTGCTTGGGGAATGAAGAGAGGAGATTGCTATACTGAAGTGTTGCTATTAATTGAAAAAGCAGAACTAGCAAAGCACCTGGCACCTAAACACAGTGAGCAGGTTTTCTTTCAACATGTATGTCCTATTCAACAATTTCAGGTGGTAAATAGGCTCTCTCATGTCTAGATATGTATAATAAATGCCTTAGAGGAGGAGACTTTGAATGGGAAGAGCTGGTATGGAGTAGACAGTATTAAGTCAAATAAAGGTCCCCTGTCTATGTAGACATTAGAAAAGCATAAGCTAGATATTTGGATTGTCAGCCCTGTGGACTGGCGAGAAAAAGAAGGTTGGGAAGAACAGAAGCTGGTGAACTGTAAAGTGGGAAGTGAGGAAGCAGGTTTCTGGAAATAACCTTTTTGTAAGAAGGGGCACAAATATTCCTGCTTGGATAAGAAATACCTATTTGCTATATCTCATTGCATTTGAATTTTTTAAAGTTATTTAAGAAGAGCAGCACTTAGGTCTTTTGCTCACTCTTGTCATCCATTCTGAAATACCCCTGTTGCTTCTTCTAAAGTTATGTCTGGAAATAAATTGTAACTCAGCCTTGACTTAAGGTCCTACTTCTCTTACTAGCTTGCTCATTACCTTAGAAAAAGTCCTTTAGCCTAGTTAGGCATCTTTTTCTTCTTTTGTAGAATAAAAACAGCATACTCAGATGCCTTTGTTGCATTGATAGTTTCAAGTATGTAAAAGTCAGATTTTATATTTTTAGGCCTCCAAGTGAATAAGTATGGAAATCTTTCTTGCATACTGTTATAAAAACAAAAAGAATTGCTATAAAAATTAGAGAAAACACAACCTTTGTTTATTGCCTGACATGTATTTATCAAAGACACTAGATACTAGAAGCTTTGGTAGGAAAGTTATCCATTTGTTAGTGTTAGTAAAGGGACTTTCTTAGCTTAATATCTTATTGTCTATGTAATATTAGCATTAGTAAAAGTAATTTCTTAGTTTACTATCTTATAGTATATGATTCTTTGGAAGGTATTGTTGATTTTATCTGTTGGCAATGCAGGTAACTCAGATAAAATAAAAAGTGCTTTTCTTTCCAGAGAACTCCATTAAGGTGCTAACAGTATAAAGAAACACAAATTGAAAAATGGAGCAGTTTGTTGATAATTTTCATAAGGCTACATATGAATGAAATAATTCAAGATTTGCTGTCATAAGTTATTTAGAGAATGAGACTTGATTTTTGAAAATTAAATGGCTTTATTTTTAGCCTAGGCTTTATAGAAATTCTCAACCTTGATTTTAATTTCTGAGCCTGCTTACCCAGTATCTTATACTAAAGTTGTAAGTGGTAAAATACAACACCAGGAGCTACAAAGTACTCTGAAATCATAAATTCAAGAACTACTTACATATGAAAATAAGTTACGGAAAGCTTAACAGGCAGAGAAGGATTCACAATTGTATGGACAACTATTAATTTACCTTTTACCACCAATTTAAATTCAGTGTGCCTTATATTAAATCTTTATAATTTTTACATTTATTAATTGAGTGCTAAAACTATTCCTGAATTGGCATTTTGGGATTAAGAGCAAACAAACAAAACCATTTGTTCTATATAGTTTTAACCAAAACAATCAATACTAGGTATTTTAATTTTTTTCTCTTCTCAAAATTATATTCCTCTTTTGAAGCTGTTGAAAACAGAATTATGGTTATGAAGGAGATTAAAATAAAGAATATAATTATGGTCCAAATTTTCATCTTTCTTTCATAGCATGCAATAATAGTGATTATACTTGACCCTTGAGCACTGGTCATACTCAACAAGTATACTTTTTTGATTACTGCCAAATAAGATTAATTTATTAACATTAATAAATCTGTTCTTACTACTGAGAAATAACTATTAATTACATTTCTATATTCAGATGTTTTCTGAGAATGAAATGTATTTGTTGGTGATATAGCACAATTTTTTTAATTGAGTTATTCTTATCTCTGAACTTACAGCTCACTTTACTTTTAATTTCAAGAAGCAGTGTAAAGCTAATTTCATTAAAAATTTTATAAAACTTTTCAAGTTTTTCATTGGCTTTCATAATCTTTTATCTTCTAGCATTCTTTTCTTAAGAGAGGAAATATTCACTTAGAAGTATTACTAAAGAGAATATTTCAATTAAAAGGATTCAGAATGCTTGAATGTTTTGAAAAAGAACAAAATGAGTTTTTAACTTGCCTTTATATTGTTAGAA
Source organism: Pipistrellus hanaki (assembly GCF_964339955.1). Classification (NCBI taxonomy): domain Eukaryota; kingdom Metazoa; phylum Chordata; class Mammalia; order Chiroptera; family Vespertilionidae; genus Pipistrellus; species Pipistrellus hanaki. Next base: position 47,059,170 of record NC_140506.1, on the reverse strand, counting down.
CAATAATTTTAGTTTTCCTTTCAGTTTAACTGTTAGCCATTGATTTTTCTATGTGTATGTTAGCTGACATTTTCTCCACTTTTTTTCCATATTAACCTAAATATAGTGGACTGTTAGGAAAAAAATTATATTATTATAACTTAAAAAATTGTTTAAATGAAACTAGACCACCAACTTACACCATACACAAAAATAAACTCAAAATAGATAAAAGACTTAAATGTAAGTTGTGAAGCCATGAAAATCCTGGAAGAAACCATAGGCAGTAAATAATTTTAAATTCAGATTCTATTTTCATGGTCCATTACATAATAGTAAAATGCATTTCTGTCTGTTGTGAGATATAAAACATTGTAATCTTTGATGAATTGTTTAGATAACATTGATGCTTTCTATGTATTATGTACATTCCTTGGACATAACTAATAAATAGAACATGTGTGTATTGAATTATTCATACTAATGATGTTTACCTAGAACAATTTAGTCTCACTTGCTTTTTTTTCCCTTGTAGACAACAATATGTATTTAATAGGGAATGGTTAGATTTGAGCAGGGTTTCTCAGCTTTAGAACTATTGGTTGGCATTTTGGGTCAGATAAGTCTCTGTTATGTGCGTTGCCCTGTGCATTGTAGGATGGTGAGCAGCATTCTAATAGAACCCAAATGTTTCCAGACATTGCCAAATGTTCCCAGAGGGTGGGAACGCCCTGGTTTGAGAACCACTGGGTTAAAGGTTAATGCAAACGAACTCTTTGCTGTCCATATGTGTATAGTCTGAGATTTTGGGCAACCAATTATTTCATTAAAAATATTATTTTATAATGCATAAATGTGTATTTTTTTATTGTTTAGAGTATTGCATATGTCTTCTTTTCCCCCGATTGACATCCCCCCTGCACTCCTGCCCCCCAGGACAAGCCCCCACTGCCCAGTGTCCATTGGTTATGCTTATATGCATACATAAAAGTCCTTTGGTGGATCTCTTATCCCCCTCCACCCTCAGCCTTCTCTCTGAGGTTGGTTGGTCTGTTCAATGTTTCTTTTTCTTTGGATCTATTTTTGTTCATCAGTTTATGTTGTTCATTATATCCCTCATATGTGTGAGATCATGTGATATTTATCTTTCCCCGATTGGCTTATTTCACTTAGCATAGTGCTCTCCAGGTCTATCCATGCTGTTGCAAATAGTAAAAGTTTATTTTTTTATAGCAGCGTAGTGTTCCATTGTGTAGATGTAACACAGTTTTCTAATCCACTCATCTGCTGATGGGTACTTAGGCTGTTTCCAAATCTTAGCTATGGTAAATTGTGCTGCTTTGAACATAGTGGTGCATATGTCCTTTCTGATTGGTGTTTCTGATTTCTTGGGATATACTCCCAAAAGTGGGATTACTGGGTTGAATGGGAATTCCATTTTTAATTTTTTGAGGAATCTCCATACTGTTTTCCACAGTGGTTGCACCACTCTGCATTCCCACCAGCAGTGCACAAGGGTTCCTTCCTTTTTCTCCATATCCTCGCCAGCATTTGTCATTAGTTGATTTGTTGATGATAGCCATTCTGATGGGTGGATGGTACCTCATTGTCCTTTTATTTGCATATCTCGTATGATTGGTGACTTTAAGCATGTTGTCATTTGTCTCTTGGCCTTATGTATGTCCTCTTTTAAAAAGTGTCTATTTAGGTCCTTTGCCCATTTTTTTTATTGGATTGTTTATCTTCCTTTTGTTAAGTTGTATGAGTTCCATGTAAATTTTAGAGATTAAACCCTTGTTAACTAGTTACACCAAAATAACTTCAATAAAAAGGAAAAATACATTTTAAAAAAATCACAAAAATTGCCCTGGCTGGTTTGGCTCAGTGGATAGAGCATCAGCCTGTGGACTGAAGGGTCCTGGGTTCAATTACAGTCAAGTGTATTCAAAATAAAAAAGGGGAAAGGGGCTTATTTTGAATACTAAATTAATATATTTTATCATTTTTAGGAACTGTAAAAAATTGAATGACACATACTATTTTACCAAGTATAATAGAGATAATCAGTCAGCATTTTAGCATATATCCCTTCAATTTTTACTCCAAGCATTTCTCAGATGATATTTTATTGTAGTTTCTCTTTATCACTTACATAGAATGAATATCTTTCCATGTAATTATTTTTACACATCATATTTAATGACTATGTTACATTCCATGAAAAAAGATATGCATATATATTAGCATGTAATAATGGATTTCTTCAATTTCCTATTATTATAAAAACAGATTAGTTCAAAATCACAAATTCAAACATTACCCTCTCAAAAAACAAATTTCTCTCAGTTCAGCATACTTGCTATTTAATTATTACAATTCTTTAACCTCATCTACACCAGAAATTCATTGACTCTACCATTTCTCCTCTCCCATCAACCCACTCTCCTGTCTTTTTTTTTTTTTAATTTAAAATTTTTTTATTTAAATAGTGGAATTGAAATTGGACTATAGCTCTAAACAATGTTAGAGAATAACATCATCATTTGTAATAATATTTTGGAAAGCAAAATTTACAGAAGACATGGATCCACTGGAATATTCACAATCCTGGCAGAAGTGTAAATTAACGGCTTTGAAAACTTTTTAGAAGTATCAAAGTGGAATATACATGTACCTGGAGACCCAGTAGTTTTATTTTCAGATAATGAAGTGTACAATATTCAGAGTAAATACTATATAGCCAATTGAGTCTCATAGAATGCTCTTGTTGATTTTTACTGAACTCTTATAGTTAAGCCATCCTGTGTTTACAAAAATGGTTGAAATTTTCATTGTGTTAGCATTAAGACAAAGTGAAAAGAGACTACTTATGTGTGAGCACTTTAGATTACAGTTTGCAAATACTGGAAGAGCAATTCTTTAATGTTATATGCTATTCATAGTGTAACAGCTACAGATAAGACACACTTTCAAGTTTAATCCTTACAGTTAACACTTTACCTCACTTTATTAAATCTACACTATCAACAGAACAGTAAATGACTTATACTGTTTGTCAGTTTCTATTGTGTAAATACTAAATATTCATTTTAAAAAAACCATGGTTGATTTAGCTTCCAGTTATAAACTCTAAATATACTATATTTATAAAATAGAATTTTATACTGCAATAAGAATTAGAAAACTTGAAATTACATACAACAGCATGGATGAACTATCAAACTCACTGTTGAGTTAAAAGAACCAATCACAAAAAGTACATATTTTATGATACCATTGTAAAAAATATATACTTTATTGATATTTTACAGAGAGGAAAGGCCGACCCTCTATCCACTGAGCCAAACCGGTTTTGGCATATGATACCATTTAAACAAAGTTTAGAAATAAGCCAAACTAATTTGTGTGTTAGAAATTAATGCAAAGTTTATGCTTAAAGGGTGGCTTCTGGGTGAGGCTTTCAGGCTGCTGGTAGGTTTCATTTTAAAAATTTGACTGTTAGTTACATGGGTATGTTTACTTTGTGAAAATTTATCAGGCTGTACACTTAGGGTTTGTGCAGTTATCTGTATGTATGTAATACTTTAATTAAAATTTTGCTAGAGCAATGGCTGGATGGTTCAGTTGGTTGGAGGACTGTCCTGTACACCAAGAAATTACAGGTTCAATTCCCAGTCAGGGCACATACCTAGACTGTGGGTTCAATTCCCAGTGAGGGCATACACAGGAGGCAACTGATCGATGTTTCTCTATTTCTCTATTTCTCTCTCTCTCTCTCTCTCTCTCTCTCTCTCTCTCTCTCTCTCTCCATGAATATATAGTAGGTATTGGGAAGTATTGGGAAGTTTCAAGGCTTCTTTCCATTAAGACACTTTGTAAGATACATACTAGTATGCCTTATTAGTAATGTCTGGGCAGCCATCCTACCTAATAAAAGAATAATATGCAAATTAGCCATCACTCCACTAAACTCACCAGCCACCCCCACCAGCCAATCAGAGTGAGTATGCAAATAAACCCAGCCAAGATGGCTACGGCCACAGAGACCAGGAAGGAGCCTTGGGTTTCCCAGGTAATGGAAGAAGCCAAGTTTTCCACCTGCCCTTGCCGGCCTAAGCCTCCAATCAAGGCTACAAAGTTTCAATTATAGAAGATAAACAAATCCAAGCGGAAATGGCGGCAGCCACTGAGCGAGCAAAAGGCTTGGCTCTACTCCAGGCTACAAAGTTTCAACTGTAGAAAGTAAATAAATTCCAGATACCAGGACTTCCCCTTGGGTCGCCAGGGGGCGTGGCCAGACTGCAAACCATCATAGGCCCCTTGCTTAGGCCACCTCATGCCCCAAGAGAACCCCCTCCCTGATTCGGGACACCCTTCAGGGCAAACTAGCTGGCCCCCACCCATGCACCAGGCCTCTATCCTATCTAATAAAAGAGTAATATGCAGATTGACCATTACTCCAACACACAAGATGGTTTTCCCCATGTGCTCAAAAATCCTGTCCCTATGTGGACACAAGATGGCCACCACAAGATGGCCAGCAGGGGAGGGCAGTTGGGAGGCACCAGGCTTGCAAGGGAGGGCAGTTGGGAGGCATCAGGCCTGCAAGGGAAGGGTAGTTAGGGACAAACTGGCTGGTAGGGGAGCAGTTAGGCATCAATCAGGCTGGCATGGGAGTGGTTAGGGGGTGATTAGTCTGGCAGGTAGAAGCGGTTAGGGGCAATCAGGAAGGCAGGCGGCCAAGCAGTTGGGAACCAGCAGTCTTGGATTGTGAAAGGGATGTCCGACTGCCTGTTTAGGCCCGATCCCATAAGCAGTTGGATATCCCTTGAGGCGTCCCAAATTTGAGAGGGTGCAGGCTGAGCTGAGGGACACCCCTTCTATGCACAAATTTCGTGCACCAGGCCTCTAGTAATCTAATAAAAAACTAGATCTCATAAAAGATTATCATGTTTCTAGACCTCGGAATCTGAAATTAGTTAAAAGTCCCAAGAACAATTTGAATCGAGATTGGACTGAAGGCGTGTTCTGTTTCGTGTGGTCAGATAAGTATCATAACCTGCTGATTAGTGAAGATCAGGTTGAGACTACTATAGTACTCACCAGTCCACTATTGACACCCTCCAGCTAGTGCATTTATGTATGGTTTAAGAGTGTATGTCAAGTGCCTTATAACTACTGTCTGTCATTTTGAAGAGAATTAATTTGTACTTATGTAGTGATAAACGCATTTCTATCTGATTTTATCCTCAAATGCTTCTGACGGTTTGTATCATAACCACTCTTCATTTATGGAGGGTCAAATTTTAGTTTTAATTTTATTTACTCAAATTTTATGACAGGTTTAACTTTTTATATTTGCTTAGTTTAGTTTTGTTTTTCTGGGTTGTAGGAAAAATCAAGTTGTTATGTTGCCTTCAATTTTCTTCCTAAATTCTTTTAACAATGTTTCCTAATTCCCTTGGCAGGAAGAAGCCAAATATTCTTTCCTAAAGCATCTTGTTTTCCTTTTCCACTCCATGCTTCTGGTGTCGGCACTCTTGTTTTTATTAGTCTCTCTCGCATGCAGAATTTTAGATTTTTACAGTATAAAGGTTATAGGCAAATAGCCAGCTGTCACATTCTTGAGGTCAGATACAACTACTATATCTGAGATGCTCTGTTTTGGCTTCATACTACTTGCCAGATTGCTCAGCAGATGTTCTAGGCTATAATTCAGGAAACTGGGACCTCTTGAAACATTCCCTGAGAGTCGCTTTTGACATCTCTGAATCATTTATTTAAAGGTAATTAGTTCTAGTGAAAATGGAAATGCATTGATATGAAAAGAACAAAATTATTTTACAGTATTTGGGAGTTGTAGCATGATTAGAAACCTGATTCTGAATATGTATCTGACGGTGGGAAGGTATTAATTTTAACATAGGAATGGCTTACAATTAAGCATTTTTTTCACTTTTAAGTAATTTGAAGACTGTCACAAAGGCTATTACCTAAGAATGTCTTCCTTTTTATAGAATTTAAGGATTACCAATTGACATTGTTTTACATTGAAGAATTTATAAGCTACCTGTTTTTATACAGAAAATATGTTCAAGGAGGCTAAAAAAGTATTATTTTTTTCCTCTAATATATCCAAGTACATGCGTTGGCATTTCTCTCATATATCCCATCAATATTTTTGTTGGTGCTGCAATATTTTATAATTAATACAAAGCTCCCTTATCTATATTTGCAACTTTTAAAAATACTATTCTAAATCTGTAGTTTTCTTGTCTTGTGTGTCCATTATTAAAATATCAATTGTACAAAAGATACAAGTTTAAGTCATAATCTAAAGTTGGAAGAACATTTTTAAAAAAATCTGTCATGATATGTTCATTTAGATCTCCGTGGGCATATTTAGATAATAAAGGAGCCACATAACTTGTGTTCATATCAGTATATTTCACTTGTGATATGCATTGTGCTTTAAAGAAAAGTGCTTTATACATAAGTTGTTTGAGATCCAATATCTTCTTATTGGAAAAATTCTTAGGTCACTATATTTTAAGGAAGGTGAGAATAAATAGTAGGAATAAACATCTAAATCTTATTATATTTGCCTGTGGATGAATTTGTATTTAAAGTTAATGTGGCCAAAACCTGTTTGGCTCAGTGGATAGAGCATCAGCCTGCGGACTGAAAGGTCCCAGGTTTGATTCTGGTCAAGAGCGTGTACCTTGGTTGCGGGCACATCCCAGTAGGGGTGTGCAGGAGGCAGCTGATAGATGTTTCTCTCTCATCGATGCTTCTAACTCTCTATCTCTCTCCCTTGCTCTCTGCAAAAAATCAATAAAATATTTTCTTTTAAATAAATAAAGTTAATGTAGGTCCATCAGTCATTCAGGATACTCATGACAAACACTTCAATCAAACTGATGAACTCTCCATGTTGAAATTAAGCCTCTGTTCTTCCTCCTTAAATAATACTTTCATTTTTTCTATTTCATATTTTGAATAAATAACACTACAAAAAAATTGCTGCAAAAGACTGATCTCAGCAATTCTTCCAGAATTTTAGAAAAATAATTAAGGAAGTTAGTTTATTAGCTAACCCTAGACTCTAGGCCTAAGTGGATGTTACCTTAACTTTCCATAGCTTCCAGGTTCTGCTGGATTAAAAGTTGTAGGAAAATATAAAGGGATTGGTAATGTCCGTTTTAGAATTAAAACCCAAGCAGAGCTACTACATTGGCAGGAAATTTAGGGATTTTTGTAGATAATCTTTTATTTAGGTAATTGATAGTTGAATATTAATAATCCGTCTCCCTCTCCTTTTTCTTTTCTCTCCTCTTTAATATACACACACAAATTAGCAAGTCATAATACTAAAGTATCAAATTACTGTGTTTTGGCAATTCTGAGATGCACATTTTCTTTACATTTAAACACCTCTGAAACTGGGAAGCAGCTGTCTTTTCCCCACCCAAATTTAGAACCAGTGAGAGAAAAAAGAGTAGGATGACAGAGATGAATGTATTATCTTTATAACTGATAAATAATTGGTTGGCCTAGCTGATACATCTTCCCAGAATTTGGCAGACTTACCCATAGGCCTGGCCTGGTGAAGCTTATGGCACTGAGAAGCAGAGATGTGTGCTTTCTAAGGCTACCCAGGTGGGAGAAAGCTACAAGGTCACCAAGAGCAGTTTACCAACCACATAGGTTGCATTCGGATACCAGGGAAGAATGAGAAGGGGGGAGGAGCAAGGCAAGAATTATTAATCCACATGGAGACTAGTGGGTGGCAGCTGAGTGTTCCCCCCTAACAGAGTGAAGCTCAGCTCTGTTATCCAGATGTCACTCCAAAGCCAAATCCTCTACCATCCTTTCATAGTTATCATATTCATCAGGCATGCTTTGAAAAATGCATATTTTAAAGTATGCCCTAGGAATACATTTTAAAAAAATGATTTATTTTTTTTACTCCTTTGTGTCTCTCAGCTTCTCTTTGCCTGATCTTCCTATTTTCATATACATTCCTTTGCTGCCTACACCTGCTGAGTTCTCTTGTTCCTGTGAGGGGATCCTCTTCTGGCAGACTCCAGGCTCTCTGTGGGATGAGCCTTTTCCTCCCCCTCAGTAACCGACATTCCAGTGGAATCTCCTGTGTTACTTCCTTCCTTTGTTTATGTTGTCTTGCTCAGATCCCCTGAGATGAGTTTGTTGTTACCTTGACCCTTCTGTTATCTTTGCACCTTGCCTTTTACATTTATTCAGTTGTACAACTACTCCCCTGGTCTGTCACATGCCTACCTGCACCAGAAGCTTGTCAGTGCTTTAATATCTTCATTTGGTCCATGCATACTGCCTTAGGGTTGGCTTCTTTCCTGAATTAGCATTGAAGAAACGCATAATTGTATTTTATCACATCCACCACAGTCCATCTGGAGTGAACCATCAGTCCACAGTGAATTTTTACAGAAGAGGGCTACATGAATCACCTAGCTCAGTGGCCGGCAAACTCATTAGTCAACAGAGCCAAATATCAACAGTACAACGATTGAAATTTCTTTTGAGAGCTGAAAACCGACTTCTGAGCATGGGCCACGAGGTTTTAATTGCACTGTATGTGCACGCCTGCATTTGGTATTGTGGAAGAGCCACACTCAAGGTGCCAAAGAGCCGCATGTGGCTCTCAAGCCACAGTTTGCCGACCACTGACCTAGCTAAATACACAAGAATGAGAGCAAAAGAAAGTCTTTAAATTTTTTTTCTTCAGAATAAAAGGTTAAATATGCCATATTTTCCAGTGTATACAGCATATTGGGATTATACTTAATTGGAAATTGTCTGAGGCAGGAAAAACATTCTGTCTGTTCATGGACTGTGCAGACATGGCTTGGAAATGGAAGGTATCTGCATTGTATTGCATTCTATATTTTTGTACTGTGATCTGAAACTTGGTAGCATACATTGTGCTTATTAAGGAAATTGATATCCCCACTCAGATACTTATGAAACTGATTCTGTAACAGAGAAGAGGAAAGTCATGGCTCTTGGGAAACCAAAAAAGCTGGTCTAACAGTTAAAAAAAAATTGGTACTTTAAGTAGTAATGCTCATATTTAATATGACATGGCATAACAGTCTCAGAGTAATCAGACTTTATACATGATAGCTCATCTAGGGAAGAATGCAGAAACTGCCATTCCTCTTAAAAGTTAGGCCAGGAACTGGCACTGTGTCACTTTATCATACTCGGTTGGTCAAAGCAGTCACAGGCCAGTCCAAATTAAGAAGCAGGGACTTAACCTCAATGTCTCAATTGAAGGAGTATCAAAGTTTTTATAGCCATCTTTGATATGTCACACATACCATTAAATTAGCTCTGTGACTTAGGAAGTTCACTTCAGCTGCCTGACCCTGGGAACTCAAAACTAATCTATCTTAGTGAGTCATGGAGAGTGTGAACAAATTTTGTAAGACTCATGTACTAGTCATTGTCCACCCAATGTAGTGATTTATTTTTACATACTCTGTTTACTACAGCTTCAACTTAGGTACTTTAAATGAAATTGAAAGTTTCACATTCTCTAGGATCTTTAAGATAGTTTCTTACCATCACAGTCTAGTACAGTACTATGTGTATATGACATATAAAGGAAGAAGTGACTAAATAGGGTTTTCTTCATAGTATCAGATATTTTCTGTGATCTGTCTCAGTCATGATTATAATTAATACAAATAGAACAAGACATTATGATTTATAGTGATTTAAAGTTTATCATTCCACGGGGAAAATGCCTTATAAGCATTCTTTTTTTTTTTTTTTTGACTATACCTTTTGAAAACTTTGAAATTCTTTCCATTATTGCTAATGTAAGATTGTTCACTTTCATCTAGTGATAGTTAAACATCCAGGAGAAACATTGAGTCATTTTATATTGGACAACACTCAAGGTCTACATTGATTTTCCACTCCCTAGAAGCATGAAATAAATAAACTATGTGGGTATGTAAGGATTACTAAGTTATTTCTTAATTTCTTAAGTGGACTGAGAAAGAGTAGAGGTCTAGTTAGAAGCCTGTATACTTTAATACTTTCTCTGTGTCACCTGCCCAACCTGTTTTTGAGTTACATGTTTCTTCCCCCAAACTTCCCTCTAAGCTAAACCTATAGGTAGAACCACAGAACAAGGCTTGTACACTTTAGTGTTTTGCGGATATACTCATTCTTATCTAATTGTTTCTCCTATCTCTTGGTTTTCTTTTCTCAGAATCTTATGCCATCCTGACAATAATTATTGGGAATATATATAAAGATAAGCCAATTATGGGTTTAATAGATTCCTCAACTCTCTTGATGATATTAGAAGCTTTTTCAGTGGATTATAAATTAGCACTCTCTCTGCCATTTTCTCTAAATGGTCCAAATAATCCATGTACCAGTATTTATTAAGAAGATTTACTTTCATTTCTCTGGTTATTTATTCAGTATACATTTCCTGAGGGATTACAAGAAGTGGTGCAATATAATAGCTAAAAACTTGGGCATTAAGTCTTGGACTTATCAATAAGTTTCTGTGTAAAGTGGAACCAGTTACTTAACCTTTCCTAAACCAACTTGTTTTTCTTTTTCACAGCCCTTCAAGGAGACTGTACTATAGCAGTTTATTTATTCTTCAGTAAAACAATAGAGATTCATGTAAATTTTGTTTTGATTTAATATATTCCATGCCATATAAATTTAATTGTTATTTTCTTTCAGAAAAATCTCAATATGGGGGTGGGGGGAGGGTGGAGCAGATTTAAATATGGGGAATTAGATGTTCTGAGAAGTAAGCTTACCATCAGCTGGGAATATATTTAATTCAGGCCTTGTTCCTTTTGTATAGAAAAAGGGCTTTCTAAGTAAAGAAGTTTAAATTAAACTTTTATTTGACTTTGTGAAAAAAAAATTGCATCTGAAAGAGGCAGGATTCTGTACTTGCCCCCACTTACAAATAAAAAGGACAGAGATGTATTTATTTATCTTATTGTTTGCAATTCCAGCACTTTAGGGCATTTAATAGAAATTGTGCTCTGGGCAAGATTCAAGGATTCTAGGGTCAACTGTACTCTAAGGATCCTAGATGATGACAACGTACAGCCAATGTTAAGAATCGCTGTTTAGGGAATCAGGAAAGAATCCACAAAAAGTGGGAAAGAAAAAATCTTTAGTATGTAGTGACTGCATGTAGGAAGCAATAGGGGAACCAAAGAACAGAGTTTAAATTTGGGGGGAAATTCAATACCTAATCTAACCCCCTCATCCTATAGATATAAAGTCAACTGACTTGTTCTGTGAATCTGATCTGATAGGTGGACACCAACTCCACCAGTTTCCACACACAATTGCTCTCTACTTCTCTGCTTCCTTTCTTTGATGGTGTTTTTTATTTTTTTGCTTGAAATTTGGTACAGAGCAGGACACTGGTGTTATTAGTGGCAAAAGTCAGAAAAATGGATTATTGTTTTGGGTATACCTTGATAAGTTTAGTTGTTGATTGATTTGGTTTGAGAAAATAGATATCTGAAAAGGAGATTATTTATAAATAGTTAAGCATAAAACAGTAATACTCAGATGAGGTGAAATTGGGACCAGATTGACTGGGAATCATTAACAAAAAAAGACTAGTTAAAACCATAAATGTGGCTGAGGAGAGAATATAGAAAGAGGGCACCAAAGGGCTGCGGGCTGAGCGATTGAGAAGCAATCACATTTGGGAGCTGCTAGAGAGAAATGAAACGGGAAAAGCAGATGGTAACAGAATCACAATTTTCTGATGAATGAAAAGAACAAGAGTACTCTTTACCGTGATGATACATAGTGTATAGTAATTTGGTGAATGCGTAAGTTAAATAAGAAAACACTATATTGGGGGTTTGGTTTTTGTGTGTGTTGGTTTTCCAGGACATAGTCACTGTGGAGTTCTAGAAAAGCATTGGACTTAAATGAAATGATATGGCTTCTGGTTTCTTCTTAGCTCATACTAGCTATGAGAATTGTGATAAATAACTTGACCTTTCTGAACCCCTTTTCTCATTTGTAAAATTGGGATTATGTCCCTTCATTAAATTATTCAGATGATTAGATGAGATAATATATGGCAATCTGTAATGTGCTGTAGGAATGCCATGCAACATTATTTTTGGAGAAGTCAATAGGTGTTAAAATTTGGAATTGGTTTGGCTCAGTGGATGGATTGTTGGCCTGCGGACTGAAGGGTCCCAGGTTGCCTGGGTTGTGGGCTCGATCCCCAGTCACAGGGGTGCGGGAGGCGGCCAATCAGTGATTCTCTCTCATCATTGATGTTTCTCTCTCTCTCCTCCTTTCCTCTCTGAAATCAATAAAAATATATTTTTAAAATTTTGGTGTTGGATAAACACAAGGTCAAATGCTGGATTAGCTACAGTGGCCCCAGAGCAGGTTACTTAACTTCTCTGAGGTGTATTAGGAAATGGAGATGATGTGAATACCTTTGTCATAATTTTATTGTGATTAATGAGGATTAAAGGAGCTAACCTGGGTGACTCATAATAATATAGATAACTATAAAGTTACATTAAGCACATTGTTATAGTCATTGAAAATAACAGTTTAAAAATATGGATTAGCTCATTGTTTCTTTAACCCTTTGTACACCATAAATGTCTATAGATGCAAGGATGGTTTCCATTTTGGACACGTGGCAGTTAACTAGTTAATGCTAAAGTTTGTCTAATGACATATCTTTAACATATGAAACATATTTGGGCATGGCACCAGAAATCCTTCAGCAAAGTATTCTTCACAGCAAATTGTCGCTTTGGCTAGTCCCTCACATTCTCTTTTATTTGCTTTGTATCTGCTTTTTGAATATTGGACATTTCAGGATTTTCTTGAAGACTCTTTTCTGACCCACATTCTCTCTGCAGGCAGTGTCTTTCACTTCATGACTTTAATTATTGTTGATATATTAAAATTCTCAAATGTGAGTCCCTACCCCAACCATTCTTCTGAATTCCAGACCCATCTAGCCAAGTGCCAGCATGGCTCCTTGGATCTCCCGTAGACTTCTTTAAATTAATGTGACCAGAAGCGAACACATTGCTCTCTTTGCATCGTCCCTTACGAACTTGTTCCCCTATGTTCCTATTTCTGTAAATAACACCAACATTCCCACCACAGCGCATGTAAAAAACCTGGGCATCTTCTATTCCTTCATTCCCCACAGGTAATCAGTCTCCAAATCCTGCCACTGCTACTTCTTAAATGTCTCTTGAATTAATCTCATGCCGATTTCCACATCACACCAGAGTCAAAGCCACCATCAGCTCTCACATGGACCACTACCTTTGTCTACAGTGTAACTCCACATCCACCTCATGCCTTTTCCATCCGGTGCCACTTAGTAGCCACAGTGATCTTTGAACACACATACTTGAGCATGTCACTTTCCACCTTAAACCCTTCTATTGCTCTTAAGTGTATTGACTACATGAGTTTCAGCTACTCTCAAGCTATTCTTCCCTCTATTTCTCTATGCTTTAGTCTGTTCAACCTTTAGGTCTCAGTTTACATGCCAGGTTTCTGGGGAAATCTTCCCATCCTCCTTCCACTATCCCTAACTATGTTAACACCTGTTATATGTCCTTATGACACATTTCTCCTTTGAAGTAATTTTGACAGCTATCTGTCTTTCTCTTTGCTATGAGGATAAGGGCTATGTTTGTCTTATCAGTCATTCCTGGCCGTTAACTCTTTGCCTGGCCTGTAGTCTGAATTTAGTAAATATTTCAAATGAAAGAATAAATAGAATTAATTTCATGGATGCTGATACCAAGAAGGGAAAGAACACCTTTGTTAAGTCCTAATTCTGTTTCCACTCATGCTACAAATGGAATAGCCCAAATGTTTATTTTTTTACCTTTTCCTCTAACATTCTCATACTTTTCTTTGTAAAATTTTAGTTTGTCGGCTACTGTTTGTCTTTGTTATTACATGTATTTATCTTTGTCATGAATATTCTAAATCCTTAGTAAAGGAATTCCTTGACTTAATGTTCCTTTCCGATCTTTTAGAATGGAGAGTTTTGAGTTCATACAAGGCACATTGTATGGAATGTTTCCTCCAGCTTGCTGTACTGAGGTCAGGAAAGTATAGCAGTCAGGGGGTGTAAAGCTAGTAATTAGTATTAGCCATCTGCTCAGAGCCAACAAAAGCCAAGACTGAGACTTGAAATTGCAAACCGATGGGACATACTTTAATGCTAACCTAAAGTGTTCCTACTTTTGCCTCACACTATACTTGAAATAGGTCATATTCCTTTTTAAAGCATAAATAGTATCAGTTGAAAATGCTATTTAAATTGCCGTATTAAACTTAGTAGAGCATAGATAATATAAAATATTAGTCACTGTTTAGTACATTGTAAATATATATTGTATGCTTTCTTTAAATGTACATATATATATACTTAATGATAGCAGCTTTGCCTTTTGTTTGGCATAAAACTAAATGCCAAACTGCACTTACATAGTAATTCTTAGTTTCTGTTTCTAAGTTATTGCCCTGATAAAATTCTTCTGGTTGATGGTTTGCTTCTGCCTGTTTTTCATGCTTATAAACATACTATCAGTTTTTCTCATAATTCACAATGATAGGAGAGTGTGTCCATGTAATAACATTTAATGCTCTTACTTGCAAGAGTGAATTAAATTATCTTTAATAGCATGTGGCACTACATACAATAAAGACTAATGAATAGTTTCTTCTCTGCAAAATAGGGGTAACGTCTATACTTCAATCTTCCTGTGGTTTGTAAGTGCCCACCCCTACTCCCTGTACTTGGGTACATTGAGTATATTGAGAGCACTGGTAGAGAGACATGAGGGCTGCAGACAAATATCAAAAATATAATCAAGCCACAGTAGAACTGTTTCTCATCACACTGGCTCTCTAATCTCCCTTCTGGGATGCTTCTAACAGAGAATCCTATCATGATCCTGCAGCCGGTGTAAACATTTTTCGTTACCCTCTGCAATCTCTTTTAATGTCCATTGTTGGCAAACCTAATATATACACATTAACTGAGGGTTCGGGGGTGGAGTAGAAAGGAAATAAAATCACAAAGATAGTTCACTTTTTAAGACCATATTCGTTGCCTACATCAGTGGTTCTCCGATGTTTAGGTTTCAGAGGTTTATGTGAAAATGATTACATTATCATTATTTTTCTTATTTTTTTATGATCTTCATATATATCCATGAAAACATCTTCAAAGCTTTGTGAACTTGTGCCTGGGAACCACTAGACTACACCTTTGTGATTACCTGGCTCAGCCAAGAATTTTATCATGAATAAATTTATTATATGATGAGGTAAAAGTCTTTGTTCGGTGTAGAGTAAACCCTTGGTTATTTGGTACACTCATGTGTCTCACTATGCATGATACCCAGAAGTAATACCTATTTATGCCTGTTGTTAGGAAAATGCAACTTACCTTTGATAGCTTTACCAGGAATATTTTTAGGTCCACAAGATGGCAGTATTAACCTTATCAAGGTAAACAAGACAGTGAAGACCAGGATTCCTTGGTTTTCCAGTACAAATAAAGGATGCTTTTGAATGTCCTGGAAAAGTCATGGTCATTGATAGAGCATAGAAGATAGTGCTAATTGAAAGCAAGAGGACATCTGAGGAGAAAGTTGCTAATTCAGTAAACAAGGAAATAAAAATAGTAATCATGTCATGTTATAGGGAATCTTCTCTTTTTTCTACTTTCTATCCTTAAAGAAGTAATCACCAAGAAAACAAATTTCATAAAATGCTTTGACCTCCACCATAGTCAGTCTAGTACCTCAGACTACTCACATCTGTAACATGTAAATAATGGTTAATTACTTAATGTTCAGTAACAATGACCCCAGTTATTGAGGCAGCATTTGATTAACTCATTTACTGTGGAAGGTAACACATTTTTAGAAAGCTTTTCACAAGTTTAAATGAAAGTTTGGAGTTAAAAGATTAACCCTAAGTAATTCAAAATACCTCTTGCTATGCTGTATCAATAAATTTCTACATAGATCCTTTTAGAAAGAATTGTGAAATTCATTTCATTCATTATCTGAGGTATAAATTTAGTATTATAGAGATAAAGGGAACTATGATTCATTATTTCTCTTTTTCATATTTCTGATAATGTATTTTTTATTCTTTTTTAAAAATACATTTTTATTGATTTCAGAGAGGAAAGGAGAGGGAGAGGGAGATAGAGACATCAGTGATGAGAGTGAATCTTTGTTTGGTTTCCTCTTGCACCTCCCCTCAGTGGGGATCAAGCTCACAACCAGGGAATGTGCCCAAATCTGACTGGGAATCAAACTATGACTTTCTGGTTCATAGGTCGACACTCAACCACTGAGCTATGCTGGCTGGGCCACTCTCACTATTTAAATAAACACAAAATAATTTATTTTTAATGGGATGGTAACGATTTTGGATGTGTATTTCAAAGTACAACTGCACCCAGCTTAATAAGAAATATGGGTTCCTACTGATGCCTATAAAGTTGTTGAAACTTAAAAACATTTTTATTGCATCATAGATTACTGTTACTTAAGGTCAAATTCAGTAAGTTATAGCCTATTTTTTATTCACTTCTACAATATCATTTTCTTAGATAGTTTTCTTTTAGCATTATATTAGCCATGGTAACGGAGATTTAAGTGTTACTAACAAGGAAAATCCAAAAATTCCCAAACTGTACTTGATCATTAGTCACTCCTTTTATGACATCTGATAAAACATAGCAGATTTTAGTGTATCTACTTTGGCTTCCTTTACTCACTATCTTAGTAGGAAGAGTAGTCTAAATTAGTGGGGTTAGCAGCCTTGTAATGGGAATCTTCTGTAGAGGAATATTTTTGCTTAGAAGAAGATATTTAAGGCAGATTGATCTTGAGAGTGTGGTTTGGTATTTGTTCCACACTCTGAAACCAAGCTCTTTCGAATGTATTATTAATTAAACTAGCTTTGCATTAATTAAAATTATTCAATGTTATAATAGTTTATTCATTGTAATAGCTCCTTTATATTCGGTTTTAGCACAGTAGTTAATATTGAACTGGCAACCATAAATTTTAGTTTACTATACAGGCTTAAAAATGAATATTATAAACTTCTGTGAATTAACCAAAATGAATGTTACTTGGAGTAAATAGTAAATTGGGTTGCCTGAAATTTTATCCTATCTTAACTCTATATATAGCTCAGATGTATCTGATAGTTGAGAAAGACAGTTCTGAACTTTGGACAAGGTTAGTGCTCGCTCTCTTTTACTTATTTCTAAGGAGGTAGACAATTGGCCAGAAAAACTGACTTGGAGTCAGTTTAAATCAGCTCATGCTCCAAGCTACTCTCCCGTGTAGATGCTGTTGTTATTGGCTCTAGTATCTGAAGAGGACAAGGTAATGAAGGAAAGTGACAAGGTCAGAGGTAGAAAGGAGGAACCTGCAAGAATAGAAGGATGGAGAAGTAGGAGGTTGTATTAGTATTAGTGGAACATGACCCCTCGCTCCCTGTCCTTGATGCTGCTAGTTCTGTGAAGACAGTTCACAGCACTGGGAGGCTCAGAGCACCATAGCTGACTTTCCTGCAGGCCAACTGGAAGTCCTGCTGATTAGTTTAAACTTAGAAAGAGGCTGTTTCAATCCTTTTCTCTACATACAGGACCGTTTTAGGAAGATGAAGCATGGAGAATCAGAGCAGTCCACCACATCTGCTCCCACCAGCCCTGGAACTAGGGCAAGGACTAAACACCAGAGAAAAATTGCAGGGGAAAAGGAAGATTATGGGGAAAATAATAAAGGTGAAAGACATTGGGAAGGACAACCCAGAGGGAAAAGAAAGTTATCTTGAAAAAATTTTGATACTAGTTATGACCGTTTGGATACATATTCGACATTAAAATGTTTACTCAAGCTATCTTCTTAAAACTATTTTGCTATGTATGAAAAATTCAGGCATAAAAAAAATCTTAGAGGTGTGGCAGATTACCTCTGGAAAACAAACATAGCAACATTATAAGATATGTTGTGTTTAAGAAATAAGAAAAATTATTTACTCCCTTTATTCTTATGAAACACTTGAGAGCACATAATTAAAAATTGTATTTAGGATTTTTAATAAAACACATTTAATTTTTCTTTGAAAACATTTTATTTTGGATTTTTAGCATTTTTGCTTTTCATGGGGATATGCCTTTTTCAGAACCAAAATAAAATTTCTGTAATTTTTCTGTTTAGTTTCACACTGCTAGGTTATAAATATAGTATATTTGCAGTTATTGTATTGGCTTGCAGAACTTTTTTAGATAAGTAGTCAAATAGAAACAAGTTATATAGTGGGGATTTAGATCACAGTGTAATGAAAGTCAAAGTGGACGGATTGAATCAGGTAAAGGTTTAATATCTTTCAAAGAGAATAAATTTGTTTTTCAGAATTTGCATTACATTAATCATATAAAGTGTAAACACAAAGATTCATAGTAATATATACCTTTTATTTTGCTTTGGAAAATTATTCTGAACATGTTGGGAACAAGTAAATTAAGATAAAATATCAAAATTGATGAATTTACTGCAGAGTATGAGGAGCCAGAGTAAATTAGAATTCCGCTCACTAAGTGCCTCAGAGCTTATTCCACCTGACTCATCAAATGAAAAATTCATCAATTAATCCTCTGACAATAACGATATATACACAAAAATCAATCTGGAATTGATTTTTTTTTTTTTAGTCTGAACATGAAAACCAAGCTTTGACTTATACATAATGTGAAATTTCTCTTTATTTTGACTTTATTATTGAGTATAACAGCTCAAGTGTTCATATAGTTATTTGTTCTAAGTCAACTACAAAAGTGTGATTGTTTGAGAAAGGGTGTATGTGCTGTGGAGATGGTCTGAAGCACAATCTGAGTGAGCTAATAAAGTTGTCACATGCATGTAAGAATACAGCTGATAGGAATCCCTAGATGGCAGCCAATAGAGAGGGATACTGATCACTAAGCCCTGATGGGAGACCACCCAGGACAGTTAACCATGAGCTGAGTACTGAGAAAGATCAAAGGAGAAGAAGAGTACCATACAATAACCTAGATCTCAGATACCGATGAAAAAGAACATTGTTAGGCATATGATTTCTATTAAATGTATTTGTGTGTGGTGACTAACTCAGTAAACAACATAACGTGTAGAAAGATGAAGCTTGTCCTTTTCCTGCTGGTTTTGGCTCTATTTTATATATAATTGTTTCGGAAAGCATTAAAATTCAAATGATCTTTTGCTTTAATTCAGTAATTCTGTATAGTTTTTCAGACTTCCAAAGAAGTCTTTGAAGCTCTTTTCTAGTTGTTAAGTTTCTTTCTTCCACAAGGTCAATGCCACTTAATAACACATATTCAAATGTCTCAAGAGAATAATCCAAGCCAAATAATAGTTTGATTTTTTGGGTGGGTTTTTTTGTTTGTTTTTTGTTTTGTTTTTAATTTTTAAAAATCCTGTAAATTTTTATTCATATATATTACTACAAAGGAAAAGAGTTGAGGGTCACATTGAAACTTAGAGTAGCCTGAATCTTCAAATTAGGTATTTCCAAACCTGTTACTGGTACTGGATTCTTCATTTTCATATTGCAAATTCTACATTGAATCTTATCAGACTGCACTGAAAAGTTTTCTGAATTCCTATAGGGAATCTAATATTGCTCTGAATGCTGTAAGTCAGCACACTATAGCAAAAACAAATGCACTCTTCCAATATACAGTAATGTTAAACAAGATGCAAAGGAAATGTTAAGCTAGATAACTCTGTCAGTATTACGATTTCACATGTAGTAAATTTTGATGACTGTCTTCTGACTGTGGATTCTTGTAGGAAATGAACATTAAACTGTTTTTATGTTTTATAGATGTTTTTAAAAAAAGCTGAATACATATGATTCTGAAGCTATTAGAATTTTTTCCCTTGTCACAATAGCTGTAGGAAAATTGCAATAGAAATGTCTTCTTCAGTGCATATCATGTGAAATAATGTGTTTTTTCCCCTCTAGTTTAAAATATTAACTTGTATTTTAGGTTTCATTCTTTGCATATGCCTTGACAATTATGATTGCTTGATTAAAGGAAGAGGTTTAGTGCTTAGTTATATGTCACAATACCAAATATATCTGAGTAGTATTTATAATGTTCTATTTCTGATCAGATCAGATATGCCTAGTGAAAAACTAAGTAGAATAATACGTATTGTTATGATCCTTTGTTATTAAAACATTTTGTTACTTTTTTTAATTTTGCTCTTGAACAATCTGGA
This sequence comes from Pipistrellus hanaki, assembly GCF_964339955.1. NCBI lineage: Eukaryota > Metazoa > Chordata > Mammalia > Chiroptera > Vespertilionidae > Pipistrellus > Pipistrellus hanaki. Next base: position 47,038,813 of record NC_140506.1, on the reverse strand, counting down.
ATATTTTAATGAAATAATACATCCAGAAAAATAGTCTTTATATATCATTTTAAAGCATCTTAATGGGTTTAGAAATAATTTCTGAACATTCGTAGAATCATATATAGAGATCATATATTATCGAGTTTTTAAAAGCACTCATATATACTTTTTCAGCATTTTTGGCCTTTATTATTTTCTGTATCAGATGCATTTTTTAAGGCTTATAATGAATTACATATTTATATAATTGCCACTCCTGGGAAATATGCATTAACACAGAATAGACAGTAAAGAATAACTTTTTAGTAATAAGCATATGTGTATCAGGTTACTTTTTGCTCTGTATGTCTTCTGTAAAGCTGTATTTTGTTTTGTCATTCAACTCATTGGAAATAAATATTTAGTAAATGAAATCAGTGATATATATCACTAGTTATAAAATAAATATAACTGTACTTCTTGACAGTTCTGTCAATGTTACTAATATTTGAATATATTTAAAAGCAAAGAAGTTAGATTTTCTGACAATTCATATAGTTTATACTTGTTCTCTTTGTAACAATTTTTATCACAAAAGATTTGTTTAGCTAAGAATTAGTCCTTTTGTTAATCATAATTATCTTTCTCTGCAAAAATTTTTAAGTACCTCTTTTAAAGACTAAAGAAGTTTCATGTATAATTCTGTAGCACTCAGTAGAAAAAGAATTAAATTGGTTTAGTTCTTAATTCAGTATTTTAATGTGGGTAGAGTGACTATTATTTTTTTAACTGTTTGTGCCAAAGAAAGGGATGAAAATATTAATAGGAAAAAGGAACATTAAATATATTCAATTAGGGTCTTTTAAACTTGTATGTGTGCGTGTGTGTGTGTGTGTGTGTGTGTGTGTGTCTATGTTCTGCATCCTACAGATTTTATTTAACAAGTCTATTTTAATATATTAGATTATATTATAATTAATTTATGGGCAGAGGTAGTCACAAGGAAGTAAAAAATTTGTGATTGAGCACAAAAATTTTATTTTAGTAAACATTATTTTAATAGTCTCTTAATACATTACTTTTGTTTAGAGGATTTAGGAATGTTTCATGTTTTTCATGATTATCCATTTTTACCTTTGTTAATTCTGGTTTATTCATATTGTAAAAATAATTGATGAGTTAATCATACATCCTAATCCAATCTTATTTATTTAATGCAGCTATTTCCTAAAAGTTAATATTTTATGCATTTTTCTTTTACATTATTTATCTGTTGAAATCATAAACTGGTATCCCCCACTGAAGTGGCACTTAGGAAAAGGAAATATACTGACATATTTTACTTTTCTCCATGGCAAGTAATTCCCTGTGATATATCATTGGGTAATTACTTTACACAATTCAGTTGTTATGTCATTGAAATGTTGGAAAATTTGGAGGTACACTTGTTATGTGCAATTTCTCTATCAGAGTAGCTATCTTTAAATTCTTTAAAAAAGCCTTTGTCACTTTGTCAGAAAAAAATTGAAACTCTTAAATTTGAAATTTAAGATTTGTTTGCTTATGCTAACAGCTTTCTTGCAAGATGAATTCTGAATTTTTTAAATTAATTTTTGATACAGTAACTCATATATTTTAAAAGAATAGGAATAGAATTTACTTTTTTTAGAACAATAACCCTATAAAGTCTGAAGATGATTATTTTAAGTGAGATAACACCTCACATTCATTAGAAATCACCTACTTTTGCTTTAATAATCTCTATACCTAAAATTGGGATTTATTAGGTAATAATTGGGGTTACTAGGTAATAAGCTCTTACCTTAATAATGTTCAATAGAAAGTATCCTGTTTAGAACTGCTTGTAAAATTGACTTCAGTAAACTTTATCATTAAATTCTAACAGTATAAAATGTAGTAAACTTAAAACGTGATAGTATTATTTTATACTTTTTAGACAAATACCTCAAAATAGCATACTTAGAAAAATGCTATAATTTATTTTAGGGATCAGTAAAGTACAAAATACTTTTGAATTATGACTTTATTGTGTCAAGAGACACTGTTACCAAATATGTTTAATTTTCTTGAAATGAGATTTATATCTCATATCTTTGATCATGCCAATATATTTTGTAGGTACTATTTAAAATATAATTTTTTGAAATAATTTGCAGATAATTTTATTATAGTATAATATGTCTTATCTGGAAAATGACTATAAAAATAAAATAATTGGGCTAAGTTCCTTGTCTAGATAGTATCCTTAATCTTCTAATTAGTTTATACTCATCAGAATGTTTATTGAATGCTTGCTATTTGCATAGAATTCTTCTTCAATTCACATAAGTTGTTTTTGAATTTGGTTTTATATAAATATAGAGAATGCATTTTAAATCTCCTGTCAAATATATGGTGATGGCAAATTATAGTATTTCCAGAATATTGACAGGTTATACTGTACCAATAAAATAAATTAAATCCTGTTAATTTTTTTTTGCCTTTTCCAAAATTTGATTTTGTTATTTTTCAAGTTTATTCTATTAAAAAAATGTTTAAAATGAATATTTTAATTATTAATAGATTGAAATAAAATATTAAGACATAACCAAATTGTGCCATGCATTTAAAATTGACCAAGATACATATTTTTTCCTAAGCATTGCATTTGAAAGAAATCTGACATCATTAAAAGAAAGTCTTTTTCCCCCCAACAAAATCAGCAAGTTTTAATGTTACTTGTAAAAATATAAAAAGAATTTTTTTCTTAAAAAAAATTGACACCTATTTTACTTTCATAATGACCAGGTATATTCAAACTACAAATAATATTCTGGTTTAATAACAGTCTATTTTATCTTGGGAGTATTACAATTCACTCTTATAGTTTTGAATATTGGGAGTCAAACTTCATCTTTATGAACCAAAAATCCCAAATATCATTGTTGGCCTATTAGAAGTCAGAATCTCAGCAAAAAATAATAGGATATTTTAAGATAATTTTACACTACTACAATTGAAAGAGTGTGAGAATTGTATTTGAGGATGGTGCTGTGAAAGTAACTAAGATTCCTTGAGCATAATTGATTGAAATGATGTAAATTTTTTTCATTTATCCTAAAGGCTTTTTTTTAAGTGTATAAATTTATTGAATTTTATTTCAGCACTCATAATATGGTATAAGTTACAGAATCAAAATTAATCATTCACTGGAGTATCTCTTATTAGGAGTGCTTTCACAGCAGGAAACTTAGAGAGGAATTACTCTGATTCTTTGGCTGACTCCAGGAATCATTGGCAGGGTCAGAGTTAACCAGCAGATTCTGTGCCTTCACTAACACACAGTTTGACTTTGGGTTTACACTTGGATGTGTGTGTGATTGTGTGTATGTGTGTGTGTGCGCGCACTTGTGCATTCACATGTGCTTACATATAATACATAGAGGGAGAGCAGGTGCCCCAAATCTGTATTTGCTAATAGTTGAAAAGGGCAGCTAGGGGAAAATATCTGGCCTAGTGTTTGGAATAGGTAAAGCAATTCATGGGACTACTTCTTTTACCTACTAATGATCCATTTTTTCCAGAAAATAACTTGAGTGTGTTCAGATTCCTGGCTCACTAAAATGTTTTGTTTCATCATGTAGCAAATTTAGCAAGTCCTTTGGGTTAGCAGAAAGTAAGGTACTACATTATTTTTTCAATTATTGCATGTCCAGTGTAATTAAATCTTAATACAGTGAGTATGTAAATGATTTTAAGGAGCTTACATTTTAACTGAACATTAACATATAGTAAAAAAAAACAAACATGTAATTTTGAGAATGTAGCCCCTTCTTATGATAAAAAAAAAAACAACAACCTACAGCATTTTAATGACACAGCCTTTCTGCATAATGCTTTTCTCCATTTTCCTGTTCTCATTTGAGATAAAGACAGCACATGTCATTATCCCTATTTGGCAGATGTGGAAATTGAGGCCTAGAGTGTTTTAAGACATTTGCTCAAAATATCATAGTTAGTGAAAGGCCAAGACAAAAGTAGAAACCAAATCTTCTGTATCCAAACTCAGTCCATGCCCTTTCAACCATCTCATAGCCTCCTCTTTATGTTGGTAATTTTTTGAAAAGCCATTGGTAATTTAGTGGTTCAAAAATATGAGAAGAGAAACAGACATGCAAAATTTTCATAGCCAGGTAAATGGAACCCTTTGTTTTATTTTTCTTACTTACTGATTTTTAGAGAGAGTGTGTGTATCAGAGAGAGAGATTTAAAAAAGCATCTATGTGTTGTTCCACTTATTTATGTATTCATTGGTTGAATCTTGAATGTTCCCTGATCAGGGATTGAACATGCAACCTTGGCCTATCATGACGATGCTCTAACTAACTGAGCTACCCAGCCAAGGCCTGGAATACTTTGTTATAGTTGTAGTATTATAATGAATGCCTTTCTGGTTCTACTAACAAATATAAATCTGTCTTTTAAAAGGAAATATATAAAATGTAAAATAGCAAAGACTTAGCTCATTGCAGTGTTAGTTATATTTTATTACTTAATTTTAATATATATAATAATGAAGTATAGTGTTCTAAAAGGCCATCTTAATGTAAGAGGCTCAAGTAGCATTAAGGAATATAGCATTTGGCAAAATTTTAATATTTTTAGAAGTACAGTTTTCTTTAATTCTGACATATATCCATAAAACAGCATCAATATATATTATGTATATTTTAGGGGTTCTACAAAAATACTTTATTTCCATTTTGCAGGGCTTACCTGTAATGCTATTGAAATCCAGAAGAAACAATTAAATTTGTTTTAAAATATAACTTTATGCCTGAGTTAAAGAAGAAATAGAGATAAACAGACACAAATACAGAAGATCCCAATATTATTAGTATCTTTTATTGGTCTAATTACACTTAATTTGATGGTTTAGCTAACTAAAGTAGGCTTATTTTTAAATGCCAGGTACCATACACATATACCCTGAGGAAATTTTATTTAAATGATATGTTTAGATTTTTTCTTCAGAAAAAGATCACTTTATTCTTACTGATTTTAACCTTTTCATCTCCACTTGTCTAATTTTCATTTAATAGAAACTGCTTTTGCAGGTAAGGAATATCATAGATATTTTCCATAAACCACACTACTATACTAGAATTAATGGAGGCTGGGAATCATAAAAATCTATTTATTTAACTGTTTGATAGTTCCTTTCTTCAATTGTTTAGTAATTTTCATGGCTGTCTTCTGATTCTATCTAAATTTTCCACATCTATCCTAAATTATGGAGCTATTGGTGGTATATATGATGCTACAAAGTTAAAAAATAAAGAGGCTTTCTATTGTATTTTCTGTGTCTTCTCACTTTAAAATAAATACTTGAGTAAAGCTGTTCAAGCAATAACTGAATATCTTCAAAATAGCGTTTGGACAGAGATCATCGGTAGGACAAGGTTTGGGTAAAATTTTCAGGAAAAGGGATGCAGAGTAGCATGAAATTAAGTGTGGAGCAAGAATTGAGGAGCAAGTAGTGCTATTTTGTCCCTTTAAATTCTTAATTCTCTTACCTAATATATTTTAGTCTTATGCTTCTAATCCAGGCCTTCCTCAATAAAGACTTTAATGCCTTCATTAAAAAGTTTGTCAGGTGTAGTAATTTACCCACATAAATGAAAATTTCCTCTTCATATTCAAAGGTTTTTGGACTTCACTTCTTAGAATATGCTTAAAACAAAGTCTATTTTGCAACTTCAAGTCTCCCATTTTAAGTGGGATTGTGCCTAAGATAAAATTAGAGAATAGAATTGACCATTTTTGGCCAAGTAAATATTATCATAAGTGGTCTGCTCTATACATGTGATCCGTGTATTTTTTAAGATTTAATCAAGAATAAAAAGCAAGGTCTTTATTATACACAAAGATATACAATTTTATTTTAACTTAAGCAATTAAATTCAATTTAAGCAATCTCTATTGACAATTTTCCATTGTCATAAAATTTCATAAGTTTTAGGTCATTTTTAAACTCTAGTATGTTTTCACATGGCTGGGAGGGAATAAGGAAAACATTACATAGGACTTGAACACTACGTTCCACAACGAAGAGTGGCACACCCTTCCCCTTTTACTAGGACTGAAGGAGAGGCTTCTCCCTAATCCAGTCACGGCTCCTTAATAGCTGTCTGGTATAGTCAACTGGTATTAATTGAAAGATACAATGTGTTCCCCATCCAGGCAGCAATTTTTGAGTCTAGTTATTACTTACATATTGCCTCATGCAAAGGCATAATGTACACTGTGCAAGCTACCATTAGCCATTAGCCCTCACACACATGAATATGATGCTCAGTAGATGCTATTTCCTTTAGTACAGAAGTCTGCCTGTCACCTACATGATTTTTCTTTCCTTCCTAATGGGTACCTTATTCTCTGCCATAAGTTAGAATTTTTTAAAAATGTTTCAGTCTGTACCTCCCAAATTTCTAACCATCCAATTTAGAAACACTTGTTAAACAGCCAGCCAGGACAGAACAACGGCTTATAAAACTAAGTATGAATTATATTTGACAAAGGAAGTGATTGTGTTCTTCATCAGTTCTTGTTTTCACTTTTTTAATGTGAAATCACTGAACTGGCCATATGAAATGTTGCACTTATTATGTGTCAACTCATGCCAAGTCATTGCTTTTAAAAACTGCTATGTATGTAGGACTATACAATGATGTACAGAATTTTCAGTTTAATGGTTAATAGTCATTTTTTTTTTCATTTGTACATACTCCTTTGAATAGTTTACTTTCTATAACAATTAGTTCTCATTCTTTCTGTATAAGTTTCAATGGAAAATCAGTAACTGAAATGTTACCATATTTACTGAAAAATATATGGGAGAGAAATTAGCTAATTTTAGCAGATTCTACTCTTGAAAAGTACATATAATTTGGTGATCTGTGTGTATAAGTATTTTATACATATGTGACTTTAGTTTTATAAACTGCTGTTTTTAATATTTAAAAATACTGTAATATGTAATAATGAAAAGATAATCAGATATAATTAGCAGTTTAAGTACAAAATATTCTTTATTTAGTAATTGTTTTACAATATTTCACCTCCATTTGTACAGAGTAAATATGAAAGAGACACAAGTAAAACATCCCAATTCTTTGTGGCCTAGTTCACAAAATAGGAAATTATTTTAATGTCCAGGTACCTTTGCTGGTGTTATAAAGAACAATTTAAGCATGTGAGAAGACTCCTCTGTGGCAAAATTGCTGAGTAGTGCTTTGACCATACATCCAAACATGTTATTATAATTTATAAGATGCTGTTTATCCCAACTGGAATTCTCAACATGTACTGAAAATAGAATCACTCCTACTAAATGGCCCATAAGAACAACAGGGGCAGGTGTACAACAAAGCTCTTGCTTAGCCAGCACTTATGTGGGAAGAGCCCTTTAACTGGCCCTTTGTAGACCACACGTTTAAGACAGAATATGGTGGGGGGACATCTGCAGGACTGGACATGCGGTGAAGCTCGTGCTTCTTGCTGCATGCCAAATAATGGCTCTTCCTAATAGCTTGGGTGGACACCAGATTGAGGTATCTGTGGACATGAAGAACAGAGTTAGCAGTAATCATACATTTGAAGAATCTTTTACATGCTGCATCTGAAAGAAAAATGATCTTTTTCCCAAATGGCATCTGATACTCTTAACTAATCTGCTACTCTCCTGATGCTACTTTCTTCACCCAACTTTCTCTCAACAGACTTTGCAAGTATATTTAGATTTCAAACTCCTAGCCTCCTATTCTTTTTATGGCCTATGTAGGCTGTCAACAAACAAACCTCTTGTACACAAATTCTGCTCCAATTTGATATGGGAAAGCATGTAACCATGGAAACGTTCTTTGTACCCTATCTCAAGCCCTGGATGCTTTATTTACCCTTTATAGAGTAGAACAAATAATCTATATACTTATATTCACTTTTTTTTTTTTTTACTAATTCTCAGCCAAATAGCAATGTATGATTGAAATATATCTTCACAAAGGCAATATTTTAAATCACACAAGTGTTAGTAGTTTCACTTTATTTTGCTTAAAAAGATGAATAGAGTAGCCTTTCCTTTATTATTATATAGTAATTATGTGTACGGTTAATAGGGATATTCTGATGATGGTTTACTTAGAATAGTTTTATTTGTATATAAAATAGAAATGTTCATAAACAAAAAAGCATCTTATTGAACTCCTAATATGTTATGATACTGTATATATATGTGGCTCTTATATTTAACATTTCTACTATCTATTCCATTTGAATTTTAGCAGATACTATTCTTTCATTCCTATGAAATAATTCTAGATTAGCTGAATTTTACAAACACATTTCAAGTTGATACAAATTAAAACTAAAACACTCTTAACTAATCTTGTTCATTTTCCAAATATTTTGTTATTCCAAGTATCATTTAACTTTCAGGAACTGTCATCTTCCTTATCTTCATCCCAATCTTGTTTTTACCATCAGAGGTCCTGCTCCCTGAGAATGATTAAGCAAGTTTGTGCAGCTCTTTACAGAAATGTGCCTGAAGTCATAAGCTAACCATGATGATATGCCGATCATGTTAGAATTATAGATAACCTATCACACTCATTTTCCAACTACCCCTGCAATGTCTGTCTCTTTCTTCTTCATGTTTTACACATTTAGCTTGAACATGTAACAGAGGACCACAAAATTCTCAGTCATGGACTATGCCTTAGGACTTATAAAAGAATATTGTAATTCAAAACTTTTTGAAAACATCTTCTGAAGTTTTTGAGGTACTATAAAATTTTGATAAATAAATATTAATATATATGCAATATTTCTTTATAGTAAAAATGGCATCTTAACCAGAGAATGACTGTTAGTGGAATTTATTAGCTTCATTAATACATCATAAATCACAGGGTACCTTATTTACAGCCATGTGCTGATTTTGCTATCCAAATTCACACTCCTCTACTCTATGTAAACATTCTCAGATTTCCCTGAAGAAGAGCGATTTTATATCCTCCTCCACTTATAGACTCACTTATTCTTGTAATCATCTCAGGTTTCCAAGATGTCCCCTTTTCTTTTTGACTGTACTCTACTTTTTAAAGTATTCCTAATTATTACAAACTCATAACTTAAACAAAAGGGAATAATCACTGTGCTTTCAAATTTGGTGACAGAGTTCTAAAAATTTAGCTAGCAGTCATTATGCCTTTGTCTCACAATGAGTAGAGCCCACTTCTCTTGCGTCAGGTTCAAGGAGGTCTAGGGAAGGACCCAGAGCTATGAAAGCTATAGGTTGACTATAGAAGTTTAACACTGAGAACTTCCCAGAAATTGTGGAATATGGATAAGCCAATATGGGTACTGACCAGTTTCTTCCTAAAGTAAGAAATCACACTCCAGAATTTTATAATTAAAGCTAACTTAACAACAGCTTAATTTTATATACTATTTTTTAATTTCTTAGTTTTTATTGTGTGTGGTTTTTTTTTAATCTAGTGGCTAATAAGTTTATATAAATATTGTTTATACTCCATTTTAAAAAAATGCTTAGATAATGGGAGGATAGGAGCACATATGAAATACTTTAATCTATAAAGAAAAAAATGCTTAGAGTTATTTCATTCCTAATTTTACCATGATTTATAATCTAACCTTCAAAACCATAAAGTACTACATAATTTATATTACCATAGGAACCTATGTTACATTTTAATCTCTAAATTTGGAGTTTACTTTTTATTTGCACCATTTGACTGTGTTAGATAATATCTGAGCAATGTGCTTTGCACAAATAAAAAAAAACAGAATACTCTTTAAAAAAGTAATTTTTACTGTGTTACTTTTAAGCTTAGTACCATGTTGGATGCCTAGTAGCTAGTTAGACACTACTTGAGTAATTGATTTATGGATCCCAGGAAGAGATATTCATATTGGTTTGGCTTTTTAAAATCTCTAAATATATATAATCAACTGTCCAGCATTCATTAAAGTAATGACATTATGTTTTTGTCAATACCTCTGTTCTCACTTGAATGGTTTCTCTCTATTAGAGCCAATTAGTATATTTAAACAGTATTTGTTGAATATACGAAAATGTGCTAATATTTACATTTTATCCAAAATAATTTTGTTCTTTTTCAAGCACTACATGAGATACCATTGAGGACAAGTTAAGCATTACACCCTTGTCATTATGACTAAAAATACTAATACTGGCAAAATCTATGTGATATTTAACTGACTTTTTCATTAAACCTAGCAAAAATAATAATGTAATTAACTATACTAATTGCCAAATGACACGGACACACTTCACTTCCTGCAGTCACAGTTCAACTGTAAGAGATACTATTTTCCTGATATCTCAAGTAACTTTAGAGATTTCTTAAGGCATCTTATCTTCTATCCCCCAACTCAAATTATTTTTGCCTCTTTCTTCAAATGCAAATTAACAAACAGCAAAGCAACTTGGTCTGCCTGTAACAGTAAGCTACTTTCAGATTCAACCCAGGAAAATAAGGACTAAGTAGCCAAAATATTTTTGCAGAAGCCTGAACCCTTGCTGCTTTGTTCTGCCATGAATCTAGAGGGGAGCTTTAGATTCTGGTGAGAAAGGAATTTTAAAAAGACGAGTTTTTCTTATTTCAGAGGTCTTCTTGGGAGCCTTGGTAAAGAACACCTGAAACGCTTCATGAATCTGTACTTGCTGTAAGCTGACATTTTAGCAATATGACAGTTTGTAGAGAAATACTTATTGTTTCTATATGAGTTACTTTTTTAGCTCTTTGGTGCCACATGCTTCTAATATTGACTTTTAAAATATAGCTGACCCCTAGGGGTGACATATGGTCATTACAGAGCTAATGCCAGGAGTGCTATCAATCTATGTGTTACAGAAAATCAGATTTGTCATTGGAGAATTCAAAAGCAGCCAGAAATCATCATCATTAAAATTACTCATCACAAGCTAAAGTACTAAACATTATATTGTTCAATAGTATGACTCTTGAGTCAGGATGGATTCTGATCCTAGTTCTACTACTTACTGTGTTAACAGTTATAAACTAAGGATACCAGCAATAGCTTTACCTTGCAGTGTGTAAGGAATGATTAAATGAGATATATATGTAAAGTACTTAATGTGCTTGTTATGTAGCAAGTACTCAATAGATGTTAGCTATTATTTCTATTTATGATTTTTTCATTCTTGTGCCATGTATTAGACATTCTAATAGCTGTACACTTGCTTTCAGCAATTTGTGTGTGTGTGTGTGTGTGTGTGTATGAAATTACGTGAGATACAGTCCCTTAATGACTCAGAAGGAGAATGACCAAATGAATATCTTTCCTTCGCCATTTGGTTGATTTAGGGCTTTATTACTGTACACATGTCAACCAGTGGTCTTTTACATTCTGGTTAGTAACGTTTATCACTAAGAGCTGCCATTACACTAGAAAAAGGTAATCCCAAAAAAGAGAGAGTGAAAGGGAATTGGGGTAAGACTACATAAAACAAAAGAAGATACAGAAAGAAAGGTGCATATGAGTACCATAAACAAATGTCACCTTGGTATGGGTAAGAGAAACTGCTGCTTAAGGTCTGGCTCTGAGAAATTTTTAATAAATAACTTCCACAGACCAAAAATAAATAAATAAAAAGAAAAATCCCTGAAGATCATAAAGATTCATAAACAATGATAAAGGAAGCAAGGAATACCTATAAGAATGTACTCAGTAAGAATTCATAATATATCTACTTTTGGACATAGCAGTTCTTATAATGTGAATAAAAACATTTTGGGGGGCAGAGGGCAATTCATTCCAGGGAGACTTGGATTCCACACCATTATACCCAAACCACTAATTGCTAGAATGGCCCTAGATTTACAAATTAATTTTGATCTGTGAATATGGTGCAGCAAAAAATCTGAAATTTAAAAGGATGGAGATTCTAAATATCCATGGTATCCACTGAACCCTCCTTAAGTAAAAAATATGCCTTATGCATTTTAGCTGTATTGTCTTTATTTTTTTGACTCTATAATTAAGATTTTTAACTTCCCAGTGGTAGAAACGTGGTGGAATATGCAGGAAAGCAAGTGTCTCTGCCCGACATATTTTTAGTATGAAGACCTGACAGTAACTCAGTAGAGGTACTGTATAAGAATTAGTGATCTCTTTGAATAAAATAGGAAGCTAATATTCCATTATAATATGTAATTAGCCTTATATTCCTCTACCCTAGTTTGCCATCCTTTAAATTTTCATAATATAAAACTACATCATTTTAAGTTTAAAGTTTTTTTTAGAATAGAAGTACTTTGAGAAAGGACTATTGTAGTCTCTTTGGTCTTTTTGGTAATTTATTGGGAGCATGATTTATTTTTTTTTCATAGGGGAAGCAGAGGAAGTAGGAAAAAGCACAATTGTATTTTCTTATAAGTTTCCTAAAATTCTTTGGTTTTTAGTCCTCTTCTTTCATATAAACTCTACTCTATAAATTATATCATGTTGAGCTTCCACTGTAGAAAGATCGGAATCTTACCTATACGTAGCTTAAGGAAACACTTTTTTAATACAAACAAAGAAACTTTCATCAATACGCAAGTTTATGTGTTTTATGTTGGGGAGAAATAGCCTCTTTGGGGGAGCCTCTGGATCATTAAAGCATGGAGGCAGTTTGCTTTCAATAAAGACAGAATCTTTTTGTCTGACTATTTTTGATCCAGAATATTAGGGACACTGCTGCCCATTGATATTTGGAAGAAATCAAATGACTTCACCTGAATTACATGGCTTGATTTTTTCACATTAAATAGGTCTGCCATTTTTGTCCCAACTTATACTCTGCTTTCTGTGTTATGGACTTGATATAAGATGGGAAAGGCTTTAAAGTATCCATATTCTAGGAAACTGAAGATCTAGTGCTCTAACCACTTCTTGAAATATTACTTAATTATCATTGTGAGAATATTGAAGTTTATACTTCCTGTGGAAGATGTTAAATTGCCTTTTTTATCCATTTCTATAGTGTTCAATTTAAGAGGAAAAAAGTTAGCATGTCACAGTAGTTGCAGAAACTTGCTTAAAATATTACCTGTTGAGCTCACTTCTTTTTTTGCATTGGGAACCAGGAATAGTCGAGATTTTACATTTGGAATAAATGTTAAAATTTAAACTCATTGAAATTCTAGTTAACATAGTTTTCCTTTTCTCTTAAAATGAGTTATATTCTGAAATAATTACAGTTATTAGGTTGTTGGCATACATCTAACATGTTAGTATCTCTTTTGTTCCATTGTGAGAGTTATTAACAGTGGATTTTTTTTTTAAGACCGGGTCATCTGTTTTTAGGGTAACTATAATCATATCTTCTCCAGTCATCTACTTAAGTAAAATTCTTAGGTATAAATATCTCATAGAATAGTATTGATTTTATGGCAAATTCTTTAAATATTAAAAAAATTTCCTTTATTAAAAAATATTGAGAAAAATGATGATGAATTCTATTTTGTTTTTTCTTATTATGTTTTGTGATCTTATATAGGTTTCTGTTTGTTATCAGTTATATATTTAAAACTGTAATATTTATTAAAATTTTAAAGTAAAAAAAACTTAAATTTAAGAGTGACTTACACATTTTAATTTTTAATAATACCACTTAATTTTAACAGAA